>NC_081404.1:18094202-18459341 GCF_030684315.1 Stegostoma tigrinum
AGTTACCAGATAGGGCCTTTTCTCCTATTCTGGATGAGAGGTTTCATACGGTGGTCTTTCCCCACCACGCCTTGGCGGCGGCTACCCCAAGCTTTAGCGCGTCCCTCAGCACGTAGTCCTGGACCTTGGAGTGCAACAGTCTGCAACACTCGGTCGGGGTCAGTTCTTTCAGGTGGCAGACCAGCAAGTTGCGGGCAGACCAAAGAGCGTCTTTCACCGCATTGATGGTCCTCCAGGCGCAGTTGATGTTGGTCTCTGTGTGCATCCCGGGAAACAGCCCATAGAGCACGGAGTCCCGCGTCACGGAGCTACTCGGGACGAACCTCGACAAATACCACTGCATCCCCCTCCAGACTCCAGAAGGAGATGATCGACAGTCTCGTCCCCCCCGCAGCCGCCTTGAGGGCAGCGTGCGGTGGCACAGAGATTCCGGGCATGCATAAAGGATCTCGCTGGCAGAGCCCCGCTCACCACCAGCCAAGCAATGTCCTTGTGCTTGTTTGAAAGTTCTGGCGATGAGGCATTCTGCCAAACGACTGGCAGTCTGCGTGGGGCACCACACGACGGGATCCACCCTCTCCTTTTCCCAAAGGGTCTCGAGGATACTACGTGCTGACCACTGCCTGACGGCCTTGTGGTCAAAGGTGTTTCCCTTCAAAAATTTCTCCATGAAGGACAGGTGATATGGGGCGGTCCAACTACTCGGAGCGTTCTGTGGCAACGAGGCCAGGCCCATCCTTCGCAACACCGGGGACAGGTAGAACCTCAGTAAGTAGTGACACTTGGTGTTTGCGTACTGAGGATCTACGCACAGCTTGATGCAGCCGCACACAAAGGTAGCCGTCAGGGCAAGGGTGGCATTCGGTATGCCCTTTCCCCCATTTTCCAGGTCTTTGTGCATGGTGTCCCTGTGGACCCGGTCCATCCTTGACCCCCAAATGAAGTGGAAGATGGCCTGGGTGACTGCAGTGGCACAGGTCCAGGGAATAGGCCAGGCCTGTGTCACATACAACAGTGCCGAAAGCCCCTCGCACCTGACAACCAGGTTCTTACCCGCGATGGAGAGGGACCGAAGCGTCCACCTGCCCAGCTTCTGCTTCAATTTGGTGATACGCTCTTCCCAAGTCTTAGTGCACGCCCCAGCTCCACTGAACCAAACACCCAGCACCTTCAGGTAGTCTGTCCTGACGGCGAAGGGGATGAAGGACCGGTCGTCCCAGTTCCCGAAGAACAGGACCTCGCTCTTACCCCTATTGACTTTGGCACCCGAGGCCAGTTCAAACTGGCCGCAGATGTCCAACAGCCTACTCACCGACCGACGATCGGTGCAGAAGACGGCGACGTCGTCCAGGTACAGGGAGATCTTGACCTGAAGGCCTCCGCTGCCTGGGATAGTCACGCCCTTCAGGCTCACGTCCTTCCTGACGGATGCGGCGAAGGGCTCCACACAGCACACGAACAAGGCAGGAGAGAGCGGGCAGCCCTGCCTGACTCCAGATCTGACGGGAAAACTGTCCGATTCTCACCCGTTGATCGAGACTGCGCTAACGATGTTGGTGTAAAGCAGCCGGATCCAATGGTGGATGCCCTCCCTGAACCCCAATTTGGAGAGGACGTCCCTCATGTAAGCATGAGAGACCCTGTCAAAGGCCTTCTCCTTGTCCAGGCTGACGAGGCAGGTGTCCACTCGCCTGTCCTGCATGTAGGCGATCGTATCCCTGATGAGCGCGAGGCTCTCAGCGATCTTCCTGCCCAGCACAGCACAGGTTTGGTCAGGGTGAATCACCGACTCCAGGACAGACCTGACCCGGTTGGCTATGACCTTGGCCAGGATTTTGTAGTCCACGTTCAATAGTGAAATGGGACGCCAATTCTTAATTTCTTCCCTCTCCCCCTTCCTCTTGTAAATGAGGGTGATGATGCCTTTCCTCATGGACTTGCACATTTCCCCTGCCCAAAGCGCACTATCGTACACCTCCAGCAGGTCCTGGCCGACCAGGTCCCACAGAGCAGAATACAGCTCGACCGGTAAGCCGTCGCTCCCGTGAGTCTTATTCCTCTCCAAGGACTTGAGGGCTCTGGTCAGCTCATCCAGGGATATTGGCCGGTCCAGCCACTCCCTCGTGCCGTCGTCTAAGACCTCCGTGATAGACGACAGGAACGACTCGGAGGCCGTGCTGTCTGTGGGCTTCGTGTCGTACAGTCCGGCATAGAAGGATCTGCTGATCCTCAAAATGTCGGGCCGAGACGACATCACCGAACCGTCGTCCTCCTTCAGCCGGCTAAGCACAGAGCTCTCTTTGTGCACCTTCTGAAAGAAGAAACGCGAACACGTCTCGTCCTGCTCCACGGAGCGGACCCTGGACCGGATGATTATCCTGGAGGCCTCCGCGGCGAAGAGCGAAGCTTGCTGGCTCCTCACCTCGCGGAGGTCCTCCATGACATCGACCCCCATCAACTGCAGAAGGAGCAGGTTCTGCACCCTTTTCTGGAGTCGCGACAGCTTTCCCCGCCTCTCTCTTGCCTTCCGAACACCTTTGAGGACAAAGAACCTCTTGATGTTCTCCTTCACCGTCTCCCACCAGTCGCCTGGAGGCTCAAAGATGGGTTTCACGGTTCTCCAACCGGCGTACCCCCTCTTAAGCTCCTCGACATTCTCTGGGGTTAGAGTCGTGTTGAGCTTCCACGTACCCTTGCCGGCTGGCTGGTCGTCCTGTAAGTGACAGTCGGCCAGCAGGAGGCAGTGGTCAGAGAAGAACACCGGCTCGACGCTGGTGGACCTGACCGAGAACGTCCGCGACACAAACAGGAAGTCTATCCTTGAGCGAATAGACCCGTCTGGCCGCGACCAGGTGTACCTCCGCTGCGCTCCGTCTGCAGGGGTGCTGAAGACGTCGAGCAGCTTGGCGACCTTCACCGTGCCCATCAGGAATCTGGACATGACGTCCAGTTGACTCCCCCCACCCGCTGTCCCCACGCCGGATCTTCCGTCTGCATCGATGATGCAGCTGAAGTCTCCACACCTAGGATGACCGGCCTGGACGTAGCCAGCAGGGGTGGAAGCCGCTGCAGGACGGCCAACCGCTCACTCCATACCGCTGGGGCGTACACGTTGATCAGCCTCAGGGGAGCGTTCCTGTAGGTGATGTCAGCCACTAGGAGGCACCACCCCACCACCTCCTGAACTTGAGAGATGGTGAAGTTGCGCCCCCGCAGCAGAATAGCCAGGCCCGAGGAGCGACAGTCGTTACCCCCCGACCAGATTGAAGGCCCACAGGTCCAGGCACCGGACCATTTCCCATACCTGCTGAGGTGCGGTATCCTGCACTCCTGCAGAAACAGGAGGTCCGCCTTGACGGTGGTCAGGTAGGCCAACATGGACACACATCTTGCGGTGGACTTGACGGTGCGCACGTTAATGCTCGCAACTCGTACCCCCATTGTGGGCAGTGACCGCAGTACCCTCCCCAAGTCCAAGGTCCAGCCCCTCCATCTGTCCCTTCATGCCCATTGCCCGGGCTAACTGCTGGGCGCTCTCCGGGCTCAGGAAACCGTCCGTGCTGCCTTCCGGGTGGCATTCCCCCCCATCGGGGGTATGGAGGCAGAAGAGTCTGGCTCTGGGTCAGGCTGGGGACGCGCTGTTTCCTCCTTCCCACCTGGAAGTTCCGGGGGGCCCTCCAGGGCCCCAGTGGCACGTGACTGGGTGTTGGAGGGAGCCTCAGGATGCCTCCCATCACCTGGAAGCGGGGTGCTGCTTTCCTTCTCCCTTGAGATCTTTAGCTTCTGCTTTGGGTGGGCCCCCTCCAAATCTCCCTCGTCAGAGGAGCTCTTATAGCCCCCCCCCCCCGTAGCTGCCTCTTCCCGCCTGATGGTTGCGGTTCCTGGGCCCGCCGATGCGCCTTCCTCCTCACTTTCCGGACCGTAGTCCACGCCCCTGGGTCGCCTGTCGCCGCCTCCATCGACTCTGGGTTGTCGGGGGGGGCGGGGGGGGGGGGAGGCGCGGGGCGCGGGAGCAGAGCCTGGAGGGGCGTTTTGCTGGCCTCAGTCCCATCTCGCGGGGCTGGGCCCTCCTGCACGACCTGGTCCTCCTGCACATTAGTGGGGTCCTTGCAGGGCCCTGGTGCCTTCCTCTCCTCCGGGGGGCGGCTGGCCCCGCATTGCCCCTGCCGGCGACCTGGGCGTAGGTGGTCCCCCGCTGTGGGCATGCCCTATAGAGGTGGCCCGCTTCCCCGCAAAGGTTGCAGCTTTTTTCTTGTGGGCAATCCTTTGCAAGGTGTCCCTCCTCCCTGCAGATGGTGGCTTTGCAGTCGGCTGCCATGTGACCTGACCTACCACAGGCATGGCAGACTTTTAGGTTGCCCTGTGTAGGTCAGGTAGCCCTTGCTCCCGCCGATCGCGAAGCTGGATGGTGGGTGTACGACATTCCCGTCCGCGCCCATCCTCAGCGTCACCTTGACCTGCCTCTTACTGGTCCAGATGCCAAAGGGGTCCATGATGTCGGTTAGGACATCTTCCACCTTCACGTACCTTCCAAGGAAGGTCAGGACATCAACTGCTGGCACATGGGGGTTGTACATGTGTACAGTCACCATACGGCTCCTCTGCGCTGGCATCACGAACAGCGGGACAGCGGTCAATACAGAGAGGGGGGCCTCACCTCCTTTCTCCTTGAAAACCTCCAGGAAGCGCTCGCAAAGCTTGGTACTCCTGAAGGTTACATCGTAAAAACCTCCTCCGGGGAAATCCTGCAGGCAGTAAATGTCCGCAGCAGCGAACCCACAACAGTCCAACAGGACCCTCTTCACGAAGAAGGTGCGGTCCACAGGTGCACCTTCATCCACCTTCTTCACGGAAACACGGATGGTGTTCTGGACCCCCTGACCTGGGGCATGAGCACTTGCCGCAGCCATCGTTGCAGGTTGGCTGCTCCCCTGAACCAGCGTTAGGCCGAAGCCAGCATTAAGATCCACCGGTTGCAAGGGTGCACAGCCAACTCGACGTCTTCCTTCCACCTCCAACACAGCGCTCTCCTCCTCTTGGTCCACAAAAGAGTGGGTCTTTATTTTGTTCCGGATGTAAGCTGGTTCACTGAGCTGGAAAGTTTGTTCCCAGATGTTTTGTCACCATACTAGGTAACATCAGTAAGCCTCCGACAAAGCGCTGGTGTTATGTCCCGCTTTCTATTTATCTGGTTAGGTTTCCTTGGGTTGGTGATGTCATTTCCTGCATTGGTGATGTCATTTCCTGTTCTTTTTCTCAGGGGATGGTAGATTGGCTCCAAATCAATGTGTTTGTTGATGGAGTTCAAGGATTGAAGGATGTTGTGAAACTTGAAAGGGCTCAAAAAAGATTTACAAGGATGTTACCAGGATTGGAGGCTTTGAGCTACAGGGAGATGTTAAATAGACTAGGGATATTTTCCCAGGAGCTTTGGAGGCTGAGGGATGACCTTTAAAGAGGCTTACAAAGTCATGATGGACATTGATAGGGTGAAAAACCAACATCTTTTCCCCTGAGGTGGGGGAGTCCAAAACTAGAGGACATAGGTTTAAGATGAAAGGGGAAAGGGGAAAGATTTAAAAGGGATCCAAGGGGCAATGTTTTCACATACAGGGTGGTGTGTGTGTGTGGGACAAGCTGCCAGAGGAGGTGGTGGAGGCTGGTACAATTAAAAAATTTAAAAGGCGTCTGGATGGGTATATGAATAAGAAGGGTTTAGAGGGATTTGGGCCAAATGCTGGCAAATAGGACTAGATTAATTTAGGATCTGCTCAGCATGGACGAGTTGGAACAAAGGTTCTGTTTCCATGTTGTACAGCACTATGCCTCTATAACCGTAGAATTGATTGGTAATCATTGGAATTGAAGCTGCATAGATTGATGCAGAGCTGATGATTTTCAACATTTAAATTGGTAGCCTTTTCAATACCATCATTGATGTTTTTACCATAACCTGTAATTACACAGTTGTAGAATGTAACAGTAAAGAATGTTCTCGAATAATGAAAGCATCGATCAAGGAGGTTTAAGATACTATTCCATTACCCAGAAAGTGAAACATTTACAGTGCTACTGTTGGCCTCAAGTCCCCAAATCAGGGTGTCGCAGAAAATGAATAGCCAGCGTTTTCTTTCCTGATTGATATGCATGGAGTGATGTCAAGTTCTGCCTACAGGGACATCAGATGACAGAAGTAGCCTGAACTGTTCTCCCTGTGTTCCAGTACATTTGCTTGAATCACATATGAACAACAATCAGGTACCAGCACTTTAGAAAAAAAACTTGTTTAGTGACAACAGAGATAACAAAGTGTGGAGCTGGATGAACACAGCAGGCCAAGCAGCATCTCAGGAGCACAAAAGCTGACGTTTCGGGCCTAGACCCTTCATCAGAAAAAGGGGAGGTGTAGAGGGTTCTGAAATAAATGGGGAGAGAGGGGGAGGCGGATCGAAGATGGATAGAGGAGAAGATAGGTGGAGAGGAGACAGACAAGTGAAAGGGGTGAGGATGGAGCCAGTAGAGGTGAGTGTAGGTGGGGAGAGAGGGAGGGGAGAGGTCAGTCCAGGGAGGACAGACAGGTCAAGGGGGCAGGATGAGGTTAGTAACTGAGAAATGGAGGTGAGGCTTGAGATGGGAGGAGAGGATAGGTGAGAGAAAGAACAGGTTAGGGAGGTGGGGATGAGCTGGGCTGGTTTTGGGATGCAGTGGGGGAAGGGGAGATTTTGAAGCTTGTGAAATCCATATTGATACCATTGGGCTGAAGGGTTCACAAGTGGAATATGAGTTGCTGTTCCTGCAACCTTCGGATGGCATCGTTGTGGCACTGCAGGAGGCCCAGAATGGACATGTCGTCTGAGGAGTGGGAGGGGGTGTTAACATGGTTCGTGACTGGAAGGTGCAATTGTTTATTGCGAACTGAGTGTAGGTGTTCTGCAAAACGGTTCCCAAGCCTCTGCTTGGTTTCCCCAATGTAGAGGAGGCCACAACAGGTACAGTGGATGCAGTGTGGAAAGTCTTCTTGGGGCCTGGGGTGGGGGTGAGGGAGGAGGTATGGGGGCAAACGTAGCACTTCCTGCAGTTGCAGGGGAAAGTGCCAAGTGTGGTGGGGATGGAGGGGAGTGTGGAGCGGACAAGGGAGTCACAGAGAGAGTGGTCTTTCTGGAAGGCAGACAAGGGTGGGGATGGAAAAATGTCTTTGGTGGTGGGGTTGGATTGCAGATGGCGGAAGTGTCGGAGGATGATGCGTTGTATTCGGAGGTTAGTGAGGTGGTATGTGAGGACGAGGGGGATTCTCTTTTGGCGGTTCTTGCGGGGACAAGGCGTGGGTGATGAGTTGCGGGAAATGCAGGAGACATGGTCGAGGGCGTTCTCGACCATCGCAGGGGAGATGTCGTGGTCCTTGAAGAATGTGGACATCGGAGATGTACTGGAGTGGAATGCTTTATCCTGGGAGCAGATGCGGCGGAGACGAAGGAATTGGGATTAGGGGATAGGGGATGGAATTTTTGCAGGAAGGTGGGTGGAAGGAGGTGTGTTCTCGGTAGCTGTCGAAGTTGTTGGGCTTGAAATGGATATCGGTTTCTAGGTGGTTGCCTGAGACGGGACAGAGAGGTCCAGGAAGGTGAGGGATGTGTTGGAGATGGTCCAGGTGAACTTGAGGTTGGGGTGGAAGGTGTTGGTGAAGTGGATGAACTGTTTGAGCTCCTCTTGGTAGCACGAGGCAGCGCCGATACAGTCATCAATGTAACGGAGGAAGAGGTGGTATTTAGGGCCAGTGTAGGTACGGAAGTGGGATTGTTCCACGTAACCTACAAAGAGGCAGGCATAGCTTGGGCCCATGTGGGTACCCATGGCCACGCCCTTTGTCTGTAGGAAGGGAGAGGAATCAAAAGAGAAGTTGTTGAGGGTGAGGACGAGTTTGGCTAGGCAGATGAGGATATTGGTGGAGGGGTCTGGGCAGGCCTGCGGGACAGGAGAAGCGGAGGGCCTTTAGGTCATCTGCATGGGGAATGCAGGTGTATAGGGACTGGACATCCATGGTGAAAATGAGGTGTTGGAGATCGGGGAATTGGAAGTTCTGGAGGAGGTGGAGGGCGTGGGTGGTGTCGTGGACGTAGGTAGGCAGTTCCTGGACCAAGGGGGAGAAAATGGAGCCCAGATAGGTGGAGATGAGTTCAGTGGGGCAAGAGCAGGCAGAGACAATGGGTCGACCAGGGCAGGCAGGTTTGTGGATTTTGGGAAGGAGATAGAAGCGGGTGGTGCGGGGTTGGGGAACAATGAGGTTGGAGGCTGAGGGTGGGAGATCACCTGAGGTGATGATGGTTTGGTGCTCGGGGGTGGGGTCATGATCCAGGGAGCGGTAGGAGGTGGTGTCGGAGAGTTGGCATCTGGCCTCAGCAATGTAGAGGTCAGTGCGCCATACTACAACTGCGCCTCCCTTGTCTACGGGTTTTATGGTGAGGTTGGGATTGGAGCGGAGGGAGTGGAGGGCTGCAAGTTCTGCAGGGGAGAGGTTAGAGTGGTTGAGAGAAGTGGAGAGGTTGAGGAGATTGATTGACACCACCCACGCCCTCTACCTCCTCCAGAACTTCCAATTCCCCAATCCCCAACACCTCATTTTCACCATGGATGTCCAGTCCCTATACACCCGCATTCTCCATACAGATGGCCTGAAGGCCCTCTGCTTCTTCCTGTCCCACAGGCTCGACCAGTCCGCCTCCACCGATACCCTCAACAACTACTCTTTCGATGCCTCCCACTTCTTGGAGACATAGGGGGCGGCCATGGGTAGCCACATGGGCCCAAGTTATACCTGCATCTTTGTAGGTTATGTGGAACAGTCCCTCTTCCGCACCTACACTGGCCCCAAACGCCACCTCTTCCTCCGTTACATTGATGACTGTATCGGCACCGCCTCGTGCTCCCACGAGGAGCTCAAACAGTTCATCCACTTCACCAACACCTTCCACCTTAACCTCAAGTTCACCTGGACCATCTCCAACACATCCCTCACCGTTCTGGACTTCTGTCTCTGTCTCAGGCAACCACCTAGAAGCCAAAATCCATTTCAAGCCCACCGACTTCAACAGCTACTGAGAATACAACTCCTCCCACACACCACCTCGCAAAAATTCCATCCCCTATTCCCAAATTCTTCGCCTCCACCGCATCTGTTCCCAGGATGAGGCATTTCACTCCAGTACATCTCAGATGTCTTCGTTCTTCAAGGACCGCAACATCCCCCACCGCAGTGGTTGAGAACACCCTCAACTGTGTCTCCCACATTTCCCGCACCTCATTCCTCACACCCCGTCCCTGCAATAACCGTCAAAAGAGAATCCCCCCTCATCCTCACAAACTACCCCACCAACCTCTGGATCCAATGCATCATCCTCCAACACTTCCACCATCTGCAATCCAACCCCACCACCAAAGACATTTTTCTATCCCCACCCTTGTCTGCTTTCTGGAGGGACCACTATCTCTGCGACTCCCTTGTCCGCTCCACACTCCCCTCCAACCCCACCACACCCAGCACTTTCCCCTGCAACTTTACGAAGTGCTACACTTGCCCCCACACCTTCTCCCTCACCCCCATCCCAGGCCCCAAGAAGACTTTCCACATTAAGCAGATGTTCACCTGCACATCCACCAATTTGGTATACAGCATCCGCTGTACCTGTTGTGGCCTCCTCTACATTGGGGAAACCAAGCAGAGGCTTGGGGACTGTTTTGCAGAACACCTACGCTCAGTTCACAATAAACAACTGATCCTCCCAGTCGTGAACCATTTCAAAATTCCCCCTCCCATTCCTTAGATGACATGTCCATCCTGGGCCTCCTGCAGTGCCACAACAACGCCACCCGAAGGGTGCAGGAACAGCAACTCATATTCCATTTGGGAACCCTATAGCGCAATGGTATCAATGTGGATTTCACAAGATTCAAAATCTCCCCTCCCCACCCTGCATCACAAAACCAGCCCGGCCCAGCCCAGCCCATCCCCGCCTCCCTAACTTGTTCTTCCTCTTAGCTAGCCCCTCCTCCCACCTCAAGCCGCACCTCCATTTCCTCCCTACTAACCTCATCCCGCCCCCTTGACCTGTCCGTCCTCCCCGGACTGACCTATTGCCTCCCTACCTCCCCACCTGCACTCACCTCTACAGGCTCCATCCCTGCCCCTTTAACTTGTCTGTCTCCTCTCCACCTATTTTCTCCTCTATCCATCTTCGATCCACCTCTCCATCTCTTCCTATTTATTTCAGAACCCTCTCCCCATCCCCCTTTTCTGATGAAGGGTCTAGGCCTGAAACGCCAGCTTTTGTGCTCCTAAGATGCTGCTTGGCCTGCTGTGTTCATCCAGCTCCATACTTTGTTATCTTGGTTTCTCCAGCATCTGCAGTTCCCATTATCTCTGTAACTTGTTTGGTCATGTTTTTGACTCACAGAAAGCAAGTGGGTCTTCAATCACTGGAGGTAGATATCACTGTACCACAACCACCTCTTTCTTTAACAGGTACCTGAGTTAAAATAGCAAGTTGATAAGCAAGTAATTGGAGTTAATTGATTAGTTAATTCACTGGATGAATATAAAGGGGAACGGGGGTTGTTTTGTGGCTGAATGGTCTAAGTTGGTGGCTTCGATGGAGGCCTGGGTTGGAATCCCATTGCTGTTACAAGGGGTTGGAGTTCTGCTTAAAAAAAAAGTTGCACACACAAAAAAATCTGATCTGCATAGGTAGTGTCCTTACCCCTGAACTGAGTTCAACTCCCAGCTGCTCCAGAGTGTGTACCAACATCTCTGAACAGGTTGAATGGGGAAGATTGTTTAAGTTTAACCTAAGGGTGAAAAGGGGATTTTGTGGCAGTGGTAGTGGTAGTGACCTTATCTCTAAGCCAGGAAACCCAGTTTCAAGTCCTATCTGATCTGTGATGTGTGTAATAACATTCAAACAGGTTGGTTTAAAAAAATCTGTAAAGGGGGAAAAGAGAGGCAGCAGTGTAATGGTGTTGTCACTGGACTAGTAACGCAGAGCCCCTTGATAATGTTCTGGGGATATGGGTTTAAATCTCACCACAGCTTCAATAAATGTTAAATTAAAAAAAGCTATGACAGAGGATCAGATGGGACTGATATCTGGAAGGAGCTGTAAGACTGAGTTGTTCCCCCACCTTTGGTGGTCTGTATTGCTTTCCTTGAGCTTTGCACATAATTGGAAACATGGGTGATTTGGTGGTGGTGGATAATAGGTGAACAATACCAAGAATGATTTGGTTGGTTGGTTGGTTTGGGGGGTGGGGTGGAGAAAGAACTGTTCAGTTGTGCATGAAAGAATAAAAAGAAAAAGTAAGACTGAGTACTTAGTAAACTCTATTCACAAAGAAAGGTCTCTTTCATGCCTGTCTCATTGAATGGCTTGGATCTGAACTGACAATGCAAGGACATGAGTTCTACACTCATGATTGTGTTTCCCAAAGTTGTGTATCTCATGCTATGCCCCACCCATCTACAAGGTCAGTTCTCCAGCACAACAATTAGTTTTTAAAACATGTATAATGTTGTGCTGATCCAAGTTAGGATGTTAGTGTTGAGAAATACAACTCTTCATATTGCAGCATGAAGCACTGCCAGGATACAATGTAACAGGCAGTTACAGAGAGTGAATCTAACTTCTGCCCTGCTCAAACTTGTTGCAGAGAGAGCAGCCTCCCACCCCTAATCAACCACACCAGCATGAAAGGAGTCAACCTCTGTTCTGTTTTTGTGTGGTGTTGAACTGAAATTACCTGATTTTGTTTAACATGGTAATTTCACAATATCAGTTTGAACTGCACTTGATGCAAGGTGGCAGAGTTGTCTAAACAATGCTGTCTAAAACACTGTACCACTCAGTTCTCTGGCTTCAGGTTAAAATTCGATTATTGGACAAGGGCCTCGACAGAACAGATGCTTTTTGTAAAGAAAAAACAATGAGTAGGAAAACTTGAGTGGTACAAATATGCAAAAAAAAAAGGCCAAGAGAAAGGAAGACAAGGTCAATAACCAATGGATAGAGATTGAAGATAAGTGGCAGAAGAGCCAAGAGGGGAGATGAAGATAATAAAATGTGAGGCTGGATGAACACAGCAGGCCAAGCAGCATCTCAGGAGCACAAAAGCTGACGTTTCGGGCCTAGACCCTTCATCAGAGAGGGGGATGGGGAGAGGGAACTGGAATAAATAGGGAGAGAGGGGGAGGCGGACCGAAGATGGAGAGAAAAGAAGATAGGTGGAGAGGAGAGTATAGGTAGGGAGGTGGGGAGGGGATAGGTCAGTCCAGGGAAGACGGACAGGTCAAGGAGGCGGGATGAGGTAGTGGGTAGGAAATGGAGGTGCGGCTTGAGGTGGGAGGAAGGGATGGGTGAGAGGAAGAACAGGTTAGGGAGGCAGAGACAGGCTGGACTGGTTTTGGGATGCAGTGGGGGGAGGGGACGAACTGGGCTGGTTTTGGGATGCAGTGGGGGAAGGGGAGATTTTGAAGCTGGTGAAGTCCACATTGATACCATTGGGCTGCAGGGTTCCCAAGCGGAGGGGAGATGAAGAGATTTCTTTCATATAGTGAATTAATTGTGATCTGAAAAGTTTTATGTGAAATGGTGGTGGGAGCAAATTCAGCAATAAGATTCAAAAGGAACTGAAGATATACCTGAATGGGGACAATATTGCATGACTTTGAGGAAAGGGAAGTAGGACTAATTGGACAACTCTTTCAAAGAAATGGCATGGATATGGTGGGCTGTACGGTCTCTTTCTATACTGTAAGATACACCACACTTAGTTTCTTCAGACTACAATATAATTCAGAATTTGACAGGCAGAGTTCCAGACATGGTCACTTAAACACGTGGGAGATATTCTAACCATGGGAGCTGTTCATTCCTAGCTTTAATACGACTGAATTAGAAAGATGGGAGAAACTTGTCCTTTCTTGTCTTGTGGCTTACTTGTTGGGTTTGGCATGTAATGTCGACAGATGATCTGTATTTCTTTTAAGACGTTACAGCGTAAAACTAAATGCCAAATTGTTGGCATATTTTCCTGCCAGTTAGGAACTCAGTGTTGTGACATGACAAAAAAAAGTCACTCTGGTTGAGAATTAGTGCAGACTTGACAAAATTCTAATGGTTCTTTTGACAGGGAATCACTACCAGGCATGTAACGAGGTCAAGTTAACAAAGTAATTTCCTAATTTCACACATGATAAACCTCCTAAATGTATACTGCTGAACTGTGCATTCGATTCATTTCTTTTTAATATCTGATGTTGATGAAGTTGATTTAGTGGTAAATGTGAATGAATATTTCCTACTCCATGCAGGGTTTGAGGGGGCTGGTGGTCTATTGCTCAGCTTTTCCTTCCTGACTTTGAGTTTGGAGAGTGATCCCAGGGTATGGTGCTCAAATTGAGACCTGCAACTGGTACACATTAATTTCTTCCATTTACTTACCTTCCAGTGAAAGACTAAGCTTTGCAATTCCTATTACCAAAAGAGGAGAAAACTGAGCCAGGCAGGTTTGAAGGAAACAGTGAAAATGTGTTCTAACCAAAGCTTTTACTCTTTCACATTGGCTATGCATGCTTTGTTACCTCACTACTGGACTACAGTGCCCATTAAAAGGCTGAAACTTAAAACATGTGCTCAAATGGAATTAAACAATCATAATAACAGCATGTCCCCCTCATACATTAACTCTCCCATCAGTATCACTTTGACTGGAAAAAAGTATCAGGTGCAGTGCAAAATGGGCTCCTGAATCTCTATTCACCATTAATATAATCATTCAAGACAAATTTAACCCTCACCCTCCAAGCCATTTCAGTTGATGAACAGTTCCAGATCCCTGACTCTGGCAGAACCAGATTACTTGTGATTTTGACTTAGCCTTTCACTCCCTTTACTATCACTAAACTATTCACTGCAACAATATCATCCATTGCTCCTGCTACTGAAATTGTCATCCATGCCTTGTTAACTTCCACTGCTCTCCAAGCCAGTGTCAGAACCACAAAGTTCCAAAGATCTCAGCTTATCAAAAAACTGTTTCCCATATCCTGTCTGTCTTTTACCCAGTTTCAAATTCCTGAACTCATATTTAAAGGAGCCCTTTCTATTTTTTTTGTAACCTTGTCCACTCTGACAATTCCTTTTTTCTCAAGCTGTTCTTTTCTCCAGCACTGGTCTGTTGTACATCCACAGACCCCCTTCAATGTCCCACCATTATCAGCTGCACCTTCAGCTGCCAAGGCCACTAGACTCTAATTCCCTTTTTTCACCTCTCTGTCTCACTACCTCTCTCCCTTTTGACCTGGCTTTTTGTCCTCCCTACAAACATCTCCCAATGTGTTTTCTCATCTGTTTTTTTTTGGTCTGATTCTGTTCCATAGGAAAGGCATATTAACCTTATCCAAAGGAGGGAAATCAAGGGTTATGAGGAAAGGACAGCAAAGTAGATGTGATGAACGTCAGATCAGCCTATTGAATGGCAGAGCAGGCTTGAGGGGCTGAACAGCTTACCCCTGTTCCTACTTCTTATGGTCTTAAAGTGCTAAGTAGATCGCCAGGAAGATACCTAGACGCTAATGGTTAAATTGAGGAGAAATTACACAAATTGAAGTTGTGTTCCCCTGGAATTTAGAAAGTTAACAGGTACTTCGATCGACGTTTTCACAGTTACAGTTGACTGGTTGAAGGGTCAATGACTGGGGCCCAATCAAAAAATTAGAGCCAGACCTTTCAGGAGCAAATTAGAAATTTAGAATGGTAGCACATTGTAGCTCCCTTCCATAATCAGCAACTGATGTTATTAATGGGGGGAAAAAAGGCACATTTTCTTGAAGTTTTTATCTTACACTCGTCAGGACAATCTGCAAGAAATACCAAAACAATATTTATAGCGTATGAGAGGGGAGTGCTGATTGAGGTTGGTAAATAATCATTGTTGGTCGAAGCATTGTAGTGGGGGCGGTGGGTCAAGATGAAGGGCTGCAAGAACACGGGGGTCAGGAAGAAGGGCTGCAAAAGGAGAATGCGGTCTTTTAAACTTTTCAACAAAGGATTATTCTCAGCTAACCTGGAAACAGTGTTGAGGCCATTCACTATTTTTCCTCAACTTTTGGTTTGAAACTGAGAGTTGCAATTGAGAATTGAACTTTGAACAGCTTGTTTCAAAAAAAAGAGAGAACAAAAGACTGATGTTTGCTGTTAGGAATTGGCCTGGAAAGAAAAAGGAGGTTAATTACTGCTCTTAGAACATTATAGATGAAGCAGTTCTGAAATGTCATTATACTCAAGGACTTGCAACTGGTTGGATACTGAATTGGGCAATTAAGGGAAGATGGTAATTCAAGCAAGATAGAATCCTATGTGCTTGTAATACAACCCATTAGATTTCACGAAAGTTTGGTACTCATCATTTAAATGGTTATTAAGCAGGAACTAGCCTCCCTGCTAATAGAAAGGATGTTGTGAAACTTGAAAAGGTTCAGGAAAGATTTACAAGGATGTTGCCAGGGTTGGAGGTTTTGAGCTATAGGGGGAGGCTGATTAGGCTGCGGCTATTTTCCAGCATCAGAAGTTGAGGGGTGACATTATAGAAGTTTACAAAATCATGAGGGGAGTGGATGTGGTGAATAGATAAGGTCTTTTCCCCCAGAGTAGTGGAGTCCAAAACTAGAGGGCATAGGTTTAAGATGAAGGGAGAAAGATTTAAAACGGACCTAAGGGGCAACCTTTTCCAAGCAGACGGTGGTTCATGTATGGAATGAGCTGCCAGAGGAACTGGTCGAGGCTGGTAGAATTGCAACATTTAAAAGGCATCTGGATAGGTACATGAATAGAAAGGGTTTTGAGGGATATAGGCCAAATGGGACTAGATTTATTTCGGATATCTGGTCAGCATATGCGAGTTGGACCGAAGGGTCTGTTTCCATGCTACATAGCTCTGACTATAACTTACGATTTTTAAAATTGTTTTCAATTTGTCTCTTGACTGCATCTGTCTGTCGGTTTTTGTGAGGTGGGGGTTGGTGATCAAAGAAGATTTGTATCATTGATATTAAAGAGATTGCCTTGTAGTTTCTGTATTCTGCTAAAGTTACATTATTACACAAATTTTACATTTTTAGGTTCCAAGTTGGTGTTGGTTATTTGTAAAGTTTGTTTAGGAAGAATTGAGCAAATTTTGAAAATCATCAAATGTTTTAATTTCACTCTGTTGCAAATCCAGCCCAAATCAAGTCTGATTTGGGCTAGCTTGCTATCCCTGTGTCCTAACATCAGGAAAACCTTAAATCACTGAGTTAATGAATTGTTTGCACATGGAGTTTCTAAGACTATGAAAGAACTACTACATTGGGAAAACATAGTGGATGCTGTTGTACTCAACACGGTGTCAATTGGACAATTTAATACAGCACTTAACAGTTTTATCTCAAAGATTTACACTTATGTCACATCTGAAAGCATCTCAAATGCAGTGAATACCCTGAGGAACAGTGACTGTGTTACAAGCATACCCCATTTAGCTATGATGTCATTAGTTGACCAAAAGCATATGAAGGGTGATGGTATCAGAGATAATGGGAACTGCAGATGCTGGAGAATCTGAAATAACAAAGTGTGGAGCTGGATGAACACACAGGTCAAGCAGCATCTTAGGAGCTCCCAAGATGCTGTTTGGCCTGCTGTGTTCAGCCAGCTCCACACTTTGTTATGTAGGGTGATGGTAGTTTGTGTAAAGTGTTAGGTTTTAAATAAATTGTTGCTAACTTATGCCTGTTATCATGCCAATTTACACATTGTTATGGCTGGTAAGTTTAGTGCTTTCCTTGAGAGTTGTGGCTTTTTAAGTTTAACAGTTATGACAATTATGGAGAATAATGATGTAATCTTCTAATTCTGCTTTGTTGAGAATCCAAATCCTACATATGTCAACAAAAATACAGAAGGCAGTATTACTATATGAATGCATCACACAATGAAATACCTGACGAAGATGAAAAATGAGCCCCTGAAAACCGAACATCTCCCGAAAAATCAGAAAGTGACCCTCAACAAAATCTTGAGGCGTGTTTTTTTGAATATTTTGAATCCATGGTTCAAAAGGGCACTAAACGGGCACCCCCTGCTGTTCTCGTATCACAGTCTTAAACAGGGGACTGAACGGTCTCCTTCAGCTCGTGTTAAAAGATCTAGGAAACGTTTCTACATTGAAGGCGCTATCTAAATGCAATTACAATATATAACGATTTTCTTCCCAACTTTGCATTTTATTTACATAAAAGAACCTTGACTTACACGGACTGTTCTTCAATAATAACAAATTACAGAATAACCCATTTTCTTTCCGTTTTGGACAAATCCCTCGCAATCTGAAGTAAACTACCCGTTGCTGAAGTAACTGAAAAGAAAAGCTCACATGACACACTCGGGCGCTCGGTGATGACGCACTTTCACGATCGCGAACAGTGCGCCGCTCTCGTGCTGTCATTTTCAGTTAAAATCCCGGCTGCCCCTTCACCGAATCGGCGATCATGGCGGTACCGGCTCCTCAGAAACGATTTTACCGGCAGCGTGCTCATTCCAATCCTATGGCGGATCATGTCTTTGATTAGTGAGTGGGGGAGGTTTATTGGGTGTAGTCATTCTTAGGTTTCGGGTGCTTTTCAATTGAAGCACCAGTGTTATTGTTGAGTGAAATTTTGAAGTGTTTTCAAGTACTGAAAGCAAGGAGGAAAAAAAACAATAAAATTTCAGATCTGGTAGATCTGAGCCTTTTTAATCTGTGTGAATAGCATTTTGTTCTGGGGTGTTGGACATCTTGAAGGCTGTGGTCGCGCTTTTTGACTAAAGCGTAGCGTAGGTCACATTATTTAACTACACTGTATCACGGGCTATATTTTCTCACTACTCTGTAACATTGAGGTTGTGCTGCAGTCTATTTGAACGGACCAGTGTTTCACTCTGTAAAATGTATGTACTTTCTCAGCGGGAAATAACTTTTGAGTTCATATACACAGATCTTTTATTCCCAGTGGTTCTTTTGTTGTGGAAGCACAGGTTTGTCTGTTACTTTCTCAACACTGAGAATCTCATTGCTGAGTCCCACAAGAAGCTTGATTGACAATGACAATGATTAGGATCTAACTCTAATTGCCCTGCAATGTTAAAATACTCATTTTATTTTCAAATCTCCCCACAGCCTCTTTCTTCCATTTCCCTACCGGTGTAACCTTTTCCCAGCCTCTCCTCTTTAGTGATATTGAATCTGTTCCACTTCTAGCCTCTTGAACATTGTGAATTTCCATCACTCCATTACTGGTCACTTTTTGTCTTCAGTTACCAGATCCCCAAGCCCTGCAATTCTTTCCTGAAATCTTTGTCCCTTATAGATGCTTCTTAAAACCTTCCTATTTGAACTAACTATTGGTCATGTTTACATGTAAGTTTAGGGATGTGTAGTGGGGGAAAATCTGTCAGAAAACTATGACGGTGAAAAATAAGTTGTTTTCAGATCAGAACTTGATAGACATAAGAATTTCTGCCTTCCTGTTGCATCCTCCAACCCCTTCTATACTGATCCCAGCCCCAATCTCCCTCTTAGTTATCAATGACATATCATTGACAGGACTTGCCCCTTGAATACAATTTAACGTAGACTTATTGTGGACAATCTATATGATCATACCAACTTTGACCCATATCCCTTGATACCCTTATAATAGAAGCAAAACACTGCAGATGCTTGAATTTGAAACAA
This sequence comes from Stegostoma tigrinum, assembly GCF_030684315.1. Classification (NCBI taxonomy): domain Eukaryota; kingdom Metazoa; phylum Chordata; class Chondrichthyes; order Orectolobiformes; family Stegostomatidae; genus Stegostoma; species Stegostoma tigrinum. The sequence goes on from NC_081404.1 coordinate 18,113,001, forward strand.
ACGTAGAGTATGCAGGAGAGACTCAGCAAGCTCTGGCAACATCTGTGGAGAGAAAAAGAGTTAATGTTTCTAGTCCAATTATGGGACTGTCAAAACTAAGTTGTTAAATATATTTGAAGCTGAGATGTTCAGTTGAGGATTATCAGATCAGGAATGATTGAACTTGAATAGCAGAGCAGGCTTGATGGAGCAAATGGCCTACTTCTGCTCCTACATCTTATGGTCCAGAAACTCTTTTCTCTCAAGGAATTCAGAACAAGGGGATACGATCTTGAATTTGGACCTCCAGGAAGGGAAGCACTTTTCCATGCATAAATTTAGGATTTTTCTCCCACGGAAGGCTGTGGATGCTGATGGCAATTGGGATGGCACAGTGGCTGAGTGGTTAGCACTGCTGCCAGGGACCTGGGTTTGATTCAGCCTTGGCTGATTGTCTGTGTGGAGTTTGCATGTTCTCCCCATGTCTGTGTGAGTCTCCTCTGGGTGCTATGTTTTCCTCCCATAGTCCAAAGATGTGTAGGTTAAGTGGACTGGCTGTGCTAAATTGCCTACATAGTTCAGGATGTGTATGCTATGTGGATTAGATATGGTAAATGTGGGGTTATGAGATAAGGTGGTGTTCTGGGTGGGATGCACATTGGAGGGTTGGTATAGACTTGATGGGCTGAATAGCCTCTTTCCACACTTGGGATTCTATAATTAAAATTGCATCAGAAGACTTCAGAATTGTACTGCACTTGAAATGTTAACTCTGTTTCTCTTTCCAAAGATGCTGCTAGACCTGCTGAGTTTCTTCTGGATATTGTCCCCAATAGCCTTACCTGATTTAAAAATCTGTCACTTATCAGACTATAAAGCTCCAACTGAATGGTGTGACAGGCTCAATTGAGGCCAATTGAGTCTGCTCTTCCTCTCAATAAGATCATCACTGATCTGATAATCCTCAATTCCCCTTCCTGCAATCTCCCTATAACTTTTGATTCCCTTACTGATTACAAATCTCCCAGCCTTCACAGCCCTCTGAAGTAAAGAATTCCATAGATTCACGAACTTCTGAAAAGAAATTCCTCCTCCTATGTCTTAAATGTGCAACCCTCTATTCTGAGATTCTGCCATCTAGACCAAGAGTCTTCCAACAGAGGAACCTTTGCATCAACCCTGTCAAGCAACCTAAAAATCTTGTTCCAATAAGGTTGCCTTGCATTCTTCCAAACTCCAACAAGTGCAAGCCCAACATAATCTCCCCTTTATAGGATGATCCCTCCATACCGGCGATTAGCCTAGTGAACCTTATCTGGACTGCCTCTGATGTCAATATATCCTTCCTCTGGAATTGGGGACCAGAACTGTTCACAGTATTCTAGATGTGGTTTGACTAATGCCTTGTATAGTTTTGCAAGACCTTGCTATTTTTATACTCCATTCTCTTTGAAATAAAATCCAACATTCCAATTGCCTATCCTACTATCTGCTGAACTTGTATGCTAGGTTTTTGTGATTTATGCATGAGGAATCCCAAATCCCTCAGTGCAACAGCCTTCTGCAGTCTGTGTCCATTTAAGGAGTATTCAGCTTCTCTTTATTCATTCCTTTTATATCACTTGCTTATTTACCTTCAAATTCTTCCCCCCTTTTGTTGGTCTTTTTTCTGTTGTTTTTCCTAATTTAACAATTTAACAACTCAATTAAATCACCACTCAAATTCCTAAACTCAAACCCATCAGCAATACACCACTCAAATGTCCATGGAGAATGTGCAGTTTGACTTGATCTAGTTGGCTGTAGTATAATTCCCACAAAGGTTATAGATAACAGTCTTCTGTGCCTCTCTTTCTGCAGCCCAGTAAAACCTGAACAGATGGACTGGTCTCAGCACTACCCTGAATATTTCAAACCACGCTCAGAAAATTACCATGATGATGAGAAAGATCTCATTGATGAAAAGAAAATGAAGTTCCAGGTGGAGTTTGCAGACATAGGCTGTGGATACGGAGGTTTACTAGGTATGACCAATTCTCTAAACATTCTGTTATCTTATTCTGATTTTTGTCAGGCTAGACAATCTATTCAAGCTAAGATGTCTGTTTGGTCTGCAAGTATGACCCTGAGCTTGTCATTTCACTTCTCCATCTTCATTTCACTTCTCCATCTTATTCCCTCTCTGACCTTTCTGTTCATGGCCTATTACATGTTCCAATGAAATTCAGTGATAGCTCAAAGAATGCCACTGCCACTGTACAGGCTTTTGACTCGGAATGGCGTCTGACGGTTTTAAGTCCTAATCTCTGCCTCCATTTTGTGTCTTTTTTTTTGCTGGCTTGGCTTTTTTCTAATTTCTTTCTTTTATTCCTTCACATTACATTTAGACAGCTGCTGTCCAGCCATTCACACTTCTTCATCTGCTCACATCTTTTGTTTCTTTGCTATATCCATTACCACTGTTTTTGTGATTTGTACCAAGAAGTAACTTATCAATTAATCTCTCCACTTCACCTTATCAGAGACCTCTGTGCTTCTTTACCCTTTCACTTGCTCCAAACCTGTTTTCTGATTTTCATGAGTGATAATCCCGTATCAGAAATCTGAAATGTTAACCCTTTTTCTGTCTAGAGACACTGCCTGACCTGAGTATCTACAGCATTTTTGTTTTTATTTCAAATCAAAACAGTGTTGAAATCCTAATCTTCCTTTTGTGCTGTTCTGCTTCTACTTGTAAAGAGCCTTTGGATGCCTTTAATTTGGAAATGCTGAAAAAATTCTTGTGGTTGTACTGATACTGTCACTGTGTAGGATTATGCCTTCTCTTGATCAATTGGGGTTTTTCTCAAATTTCCTTTAAAGACTTTTTTTGTATATTTTCCCCATTTTTTTTCTCTTCCCTTTTGCATTAATTATATCAATTCAAGGAAAGGATTTCAACGCCTGGGAGTGGAATTAAATTTATTTATCCAGTTTCACCATAAAGTACCCAGATTGTGTACAAAAGGTAATACAGACTGTAGAGTAAGCCTTGCACTGATCAAAACAACATTTCACATATTTTTCTAATCAACATGTTCAGAGATCTTATTGCACACCTCTGAAATAGATGGGACTTGAACCCAGGCCTTCCAATTCAGTGGTGAGGACACTACCACTGCACCATGACAGCCTTCTAAAATGTTCCACAATTGTTGTGAGCTGAATAGCTAGCACCTGTGCTTGAATTCTTTGGATGCACTAAGTTTATTGACCTCCGTACTCGCCCTTCACAGATTTCTGCAGTACATATAGTATCTTTTGAGAAGCAGGTACAACAAGAAGGGGAAAAAATGCATAATGCAAATCTGTGTTTAGCAACTTGGGTAAATGATGTCATTGACTTTTGAACAAGACAAGAATAAATAAATGCATGCTGTCAAGTTACTACATAATATTGGGTACAAGTGATGGATTTGTTTCCAGTTAGGAACTTCCAATACATTTTCAAAATGTTACTTTTCTAATACAAACGTTTTTAATTTAACACTATCTAAAATGTTTCCAAGCTATTATATTGGAACAACTGAATTGTGAAGAATCATATGTGGAATAGTTGAAGAGCTCTGCTGCATCATCCCAGCAGACATTTTCAAAATCTGAGTTATGGTTATTTTTCAAAATATTCTTGAAGCAGTAGCTCCATCTGGTGATAGGAATTTAATGTTGTACTAGAATATTAAACAATACTGTATGTGAACAGAAGTCTTAGGATTTTTGTTATTGCAGTTTGGCGAGAAATCCAATTATATAACCACTAATCTTTTGTCAATAAGTAATAGTTCCTAGAACTTGTGGTACTTGAAACCAGAATGACGTATGTTTTTAAATGTTCAACTTTATTAATGGCTAATGGCAATTTTATTTCTGAACACTTTGATTTTTGAAATTGTTAAAAATTTGAAGTTGCACAAATGTATTCAAAAGTCAAACACTCAAATTATGTTTAATTTCAGGTTTCAATTGGGGTATTCCTTCTCTGCTGTTTTTTTTCCACGTGCCATTTCAGAAATATCAGAATATGTTCACGCAGACCTGCTAATGTACTTACAAGCAAAAGAACATGAGGTTGAGACCAAAAGGGAAAACACAAAGCCACAAAAAGAAATATTCAACCCTTTCCCCAGTGATATCCTTTTCTATGTTTTTAATATAGATACTCGACCCCAGTGAAGAATCACTCCTGTCTTTTGCCCTTTAATTTCTTACTCAATTGACAAGGTTGTGCACACTTCCTTTCAGCAAATTGCCACACATTCACAGACCCAATTCTCTGCCTCTTTGAGACATACGGACACACGATAACTCATTGATGGTTTCTGATTAGAAGTCTAAGAAAAGCTGAGGATTTTTTCCAGCCCTGTCTGCTTAGACTACACGAATAACTTGAGACTTATTTCCAGTTGTAATGGCCTGGAGACTGCCAAAAGTAAGTTGCCCTTTTGCTGGTATGGATCTTTAACTTCTGAACAGAAACTGTTTCTAGCCTCGGGCGTCTTTATGGCTTGCAGGTAAAAAGCTTAATCAAATAAACACTTCTGCAATTATCTCACAAGGTAGCTTATCTATTCATTTACCTAAGTCACATGATTTTTTTAAGAAAAATTCTGACTCTTAAACAAAAAATTAACATCCACAGAACTGACAGCCCAAAACCCACTTATTTCTACTTTGGAATCCCAAGTTTCTAAATGATGATATTATAAACCTTCACACAAAGAAAGGTGTTTACTGCTGTATTCATTATTATACTTGTTCAGGATAATAAGTCATGACACTAGTCAATTGGCAGTGAACTAAACTAAAATGATTTTGTTTTAATGGTAAAATATTGGGAGAATATTTCACTTAAAGAGAAAAAAAATCTCAGATTCAGCTGGATTTTTGATTGCACATTGCTTTATCAAAAATCTTTTCAATGATTGCTGATGTCCTACATGTAAAAGAGTTAATACCCGGGAATAGTGTTCACATTGCACTGTAGCACTTAGCTCATTGTTCCCTCATTCTTTCTTCCTGATCAATAAGTGTCCTTGCAACTATGACTGTCATTCAGTTTAGTCAGGTCTTCTGCAATACATTTAATCTCGGATTTTGGTGTCTCTTTAAAGCCAATTAGCCATCCTGTAGCAGAGGTTTGTTGTTACTTGCACTTTGTATGTCTACTGTATCCTGTTTAGTCTACTGTAGGTTTGACTTAATCTGAACTACATTATTCCTTGGAGCTAAGCACCTAAAGATGGTCTTGAGCTGCACACAGCAAATTTTATGAACAGACCTTTTTGTTTCCACAGTTGAGTTATCTCGTCTGTTTCCCAATTCATTGATTCTGGGTCTCGAAATCCGAGTGAAGGTATCTGACTACGTTGTAGATCGCATCAAATCCCTAAGGGCATCCAATCCTGGAAAGTACCAGAACATTGCATGTATTAGAAGCAATGCCATGAAGTATTTACCAAACTTCTTCAAAAAAGGGCAGGTACAATGATTTAATTTATTCGGTGACTGTGATCTTCCCATACGAGAACTCTCTGTTGCTGAAAATTTCAGAATCCCTTTGATTGTGTAATCATTTATCATCTAATATTTCTCTGCAATCCTCGACACTTTCTCAAAACTCTACAATCATTGTAATTTTCCTACTTTGTTTCTATTTGCAGCTAAGTAAGATGTTTTTCCTCTTTCCGGATCCACATTTTAAAAAGACAAAACACAAATGGAGAATAATTAGCTCTACATTGCTGGCTGAATATGCTTATGTACTGTGTGTAGGGGTAAGTGTCTTTTCATTTCTATAATTGGCGTTAAGACTCATTATAGCACCTGATTACAGGCTTCCACTTCATACCCTGGTGTACTTATGCAAGGTAATACAGCAGAATATAGTGTTGAAGGTGCAGAGAAAGATCAACTCAATGTGTGCAGATTTGTACTTGCATTTGGTTTTATGAAATAATTGTGCTTTTTGGGTAATAAGAGCTATTTTTCTGATGTGTTGATTTTTTTTTCTCTCTCCTTTAGGGTTTGGTCTATACAATTACTGATGTGCAGGAAGTACATGAGTGGATGGTCAAACACTTCACAGAACACCCATTGTTTGAACATGTTCAACTAGAAAAACTGGTGAGAATTATACTTGCATACACCCTAGATGTTTTGAATTGTACAAAAATATACTTCAGAAGTACTTCATTGGCTATAAAGGACTTTGAACTATCTGGTGGCTGTGAAAAGCACTATATAAATGTAAGGTCTCCATATTGGCAAGTCTACCTCTTTAAAGTGTATAATATATTTCAGAATTCTTTCTTCGTAAATTATTTTATCAGCACTCCCCTCTATTCAAACCATGTTTGTTTTTTCTCCCCCAGGCCTAGTATACAGTTCCTTCATAGTTTTGACAGTCTTGTTGACTTCTGTCCCAACTTGCTGTTCTTCACATTTTGAAATTGAACAATAAACTTTTGCAGCCTTTCTTAATTTGCCAGCCCCCAATCTTGCACTTCCCTAATGTTCACTTTGGTGTACTATCCAGCAGGAACCAACTGGGTTTTCTTTTCCCAGTCCTACCTCGGGTCCCTGAACTAATGTGAACAAAAGGAAGTGGTGGAGGCTGGATACAATTTCAATATTTAAAAGCCATCTGGATGGATACATGGATAGGAACAGTTCAGCAGGATATGGGCCCAAATGCTGGCAAATCTGACTAGGTCAGATTGAGATATGTGGTTGGCGTGCACAAGTTGAACCTAAGGGTCTGTTTCCACCGTGTGTGGCTGTATGAATCTGTGACTCTGCCTATGGGGCACCTGTTCTAGCAAAGAAGTCAACCGATTTGGAGGAGGAAATTGGCACAAACATTTTGAACTCCATTTGTTTTTGTTTTTTGTTTTTGTTTTTAAAAAGTAAAATGATTCTGAAATCGAGATTTTTTTTGGCTTTAGTTGGAAATCTTCTATTGCCAAGTTGACCATTTCAGTTTGAATTCTTTGGTATCTGTGCTTTCTGACTTTGCTTCATCTCAGGCAGTGGGACTTTTTTCTTCAGATCTGCTTCTATTTCCAATGAAATTTGATCTTTAATTTGTTGCAAAAGAGTATGTTATTTTGTGATTGTTCACTGCCATAGGGAAGGAAAATGAGAGTTGTGCCTATGCTACAATTTAACGCAGCTTCTAGTTTGCCATTTCAGATTGGGGTCAGTGAGGTTTCCTCCTTTTTTTCCCCCATTCTTGGCTATTGGTCAAGTGAGAGGCATCTTTTTAAAGAAACTTGGAATACTTTTCTGATGCCTGATTTCCTTCTTCAAACCAGAAGGATGACATCATCATTGATCGCCTTGGTGTCTGCACAGAAGAAGGTAAAAAAGTATTAAGGAATGGAGGACAGAATTTTACTGCAGTATTTCGACGCATTGAGGATAAAAAACCGAAGCTGAAAATTGAGCAAAAGTCCTGAGAGGAGTACTCCTTCATTTGACTTCACCGAGGCGAGTGATTAAAGAAGCGGTAAACACATATCGATTGGAACAAACCAGACCTACTCTTGCAGCTGCAACATTGGGAGAAACTGCATTGAAGGTGGGGCGGCCCGTATAAATAAACTGAAAATAACCTCAACAGTAGTCTTCAAATAGAAGTGTTGATAACTGTACGTTCTTGCATGAATGCTAGGTATCAAGTGAAGGGTTTAAAAATTGGTTCCCTAGGCACATTTTACAGATTTTTATTTTTACGAACGATTTGGAGAGTATGAAATAAGGAATGTAGCATTGTACGTTTTACAATGTAAAAGATTCCACTGAAATATGTACATCAGAAGTCTTTTGCTGTGATTTGTTTGTTTATTTTTGTTGTAATTGAGAATTGTATCCTTTTTTTTAAGATGCCTGCTTATACATATAGCTTGAACATAGAACAATACAGCGCGGAACAGGCCCTTCGGCCCTCGATGTGCGCCGACCTGTGAACAAATCAAACTTTATTTTAAACTGCTATTAAATTTGCAACAATAATGACATTTCCCAAAACCAATTAATTACTTCCAGATTTCCTGAGGCTGTGAAAGGCACTATAGAAATGCAAATCTGCCTGCCTGTCTCGACATCAGAGGGTTTATCAAGCAGGCTCAATGCCATGTTCATAATAACTACTTTTTGCTTCCTTTAGTACTTTGAGTGTCACCTTGCCTCTGAGTCACAGGATTGTGAATTTGAATCCCACTCATAATATAAGGACTGTCACACTGTTGGAAGTCTCTTCACTGAAATAATTATCTTCTATCTTTAAAATTAATATCGTCCATTCAGAGAATTCTCCCAGTGTCCCGGTTAACATGCATCCCTCATCAATGTCCGCAACACGGTCTTATTGTGAATAACTTCACTCCTGCACATGAGTACATAAGTAACTACGTTTCAAAGATAATTATGTAAACGTATACCACTGTAGGACATCCTGCAGACATACAAAATAAATTCAAGCTGGTTCATTGGTTTCTTTTTATTTATTTTCAGCTATGGAATAAAACTAAAATTGGCTAGCTGACTATGGTCACTTGGGGCCAACGATTGAATTAAAAATTTATTTTGATCTTAATCCAAGTTGTAATGAAAACAGACTATTTTGACCTTCTTGGCTTTTCAACAGTAGCTGTTCAATATTCTGATTCAACTTTCTGATCAGAAAGTTTGATTTTTAAACAGTGGACTGCTGGAACTGACACCTGCAACATAACACTCTAAAGTTTTGGAGTAGTTCTGTAGCTCAGGTTGTGGGTGTTGAGGTTGGTTGGCTTTTGAGCTGGTTTGTTGTTCTGCAGATGTTTTGTTATGGTGCTTGGTAACATCCTCAGTGCAACCTCTGATGAAGCTTCAGAGGCTGCACTGAGAATGTTACCAAGCACCGTAACGAAACGTCTGCGGAACAATAAACCAGCTCGGCGAGCCAACCAAACTCAGCACTCTAAACACACTTCAGTTTCATAAATTCTCCCAAATTTTTTTTGTCCCCAAATTAGTTCCCAATAAATTACCCTTTTAAGAAAAAACAAGAAACAAAATTCACCTCATACAAATTTGCCATTAATTGGAACTTTATATAATATTGCTGGGGTTTCTACAATCAGAGTGTCAGCAAGTGTTAATATCAGTCTGGTTCGTTGCTTGTATTGATGCTAGAGCTGTCACAACAGGTTCCAAGTTCACTAGCATCATTACCAAGTATGATCTATAATCTCACTTCTCGTTGACTTTGTTCAATCCAATCTATTATCAATGTCACGTTGTACCACGTGTTACAGGCCAAATGTACAATTCTTAGACACGGAATCTTTGGCTATTTGCAGCAAAGTTGCTGTGCTTTGAGGTGAGGAGGTCAGTAATTACAGTAAATGGCTTATAAAAGAAGGGCAAGAATTAACTAAAAGGGTCACTGAGTTAGAACTGTAAGGAGCCAAATGTGTGTGTTTGTTTTTAAATTTGATTTCAACATAGGTTAATTGAATACTTTTTTTCTTCTTGGTAGGCTAAGTTCTGCAGGCAAATCATGCTTTCTTACATGTGGCATGTTAGCACTGTTGCCTCACAGTGCCAGGAACCCAGATTCAATTCCAGCCTTGGGCAGCTGTCTGGGTGGTGTGTGCACATTCTCCCTGTGTCTGTGTGGGTTTCTTCTTAGTCCAGCGATGTACAGTTTAGGTGGATTGGCCATGCTAAATTGCCCATAGCGTCCAGGGACATGTAGGTTAGGTGGCTTAGCCATGGGAAATGCAAGGTTACAGTGACAGGGTAGGAGGGTGAGGGGAAAAGAGTCCGGTTGGGGTACTCCTTGAATTGGTGTGGATTTGTTGGGCCGAATGGCCTGTTTCCGTGCTGTAGAGATTTTAATTCTTTTTTCTTTTAAGTGATCTTTATGATTTTAAACACTGTATTTATAATTTGTGTGTATGAAATCTGCTGTGGTTTTGCAGAAACTCTTGCTTCACTTTTGTTCATTCTTGTCCACATACTCTTGAGTTGGGATCCTGATGTCACTCTGTGTATTTTATAAATATGCCTTTACTTCACCCATTCACCAGTTTTAAAAAATGCAGGTTTATGTTCAGCGTGTACTCTAAATTTTTTAAAAATTGTGACCATTCAGAAAATATAGCCACTTTTGATGGAATGAAGTGATGCTTTTTTTTGAGGCCACTGAGAATGATGTTTGTGTTTTTAACAACACTTAAGCTGAAGTAGCTTTTTCTGTAATATTTTAAGTGTATTTCAAATTTGCAATCTGCTCTTAAACCCTCTATTTGCCATCTACTATGAATAAAGCCTTTTTATAAAGGAAGGTTCACCGGACCTGAAATGTTAACGTTTTTTTTCTTCTCAGATGCTTGCCAGAGCTGCTGAGCTTTTCCAGCAACTTTTTTTTGTTCCTTTTTAGAATAATTTCAGAATCTCTGAAGATTTCATGACTCACAATCTTAAAATGCTGTGCCCTTCTTAGTAGGAAACTAGCCATCTTATTTCAGTTTATTAGATCAAGCAGCAACTTAAGGTGCTCCACAAGCATTATCGGCCAGTTATTTGGAATGAGCCATATTGTGATAGTAGGACAGATTTAGGTATGGTTTAACAAGCAGAGGGGGACTTAGGAAGGGAATTCCAGAGCTTAAGACCCAAGTAGCCAAAGACACAGCTGCACCTATGATGAAGCAGTTTTAAAAATTGGGGCTATGTGAAGGGCCAAATCTAGTGGAACGCAGAGGTACGGAAGAGGTTAGAGAGATAGTGGGGTATGTTCATCAGCGATAGCTGCCACTGGTGGAGTGATGGATATCCAAGAATAGACAAAGCAACAGACTTGGAGCATAGAGTTCAGTAGGTTTTAGGGCAGAATATCTGCAAATATTTTTGTAGATCAGTGAGATTATTGTGGGGAGGGGAATTAAGGACATACAGCATGGAAACAGACCCTTCAGTCCAACTAGTCCACACCAACCAAACATCCTGATCTGACCTAGTTCATTTGGTCCATATTCCTTCTAAACTCTTCCTGTTCATATTGCCATTGATTATGTCTTTTTTAAATGTTGTAATTGTAGCTGCCTCCACCACTTCCTCTGGCAGCTTCTATTCATGCACTGCCCTCTGCATGAAAAGAGTTATGCCTCTTCTCCTTTTTCAATATTTCCCCTCTCACCTTTAAACCTATGCCCTCTAGTTTTGGACTGTCCTACAGTGGGAAAAGGGCCTTGGCTAGTCACTCCATCCATGCCCCTCAAGATTTTATAAACCTCCTAAAAGGTTGCCCCCTTCAGCCTCTTCCCTATAACACAAGCCCTCCAATCCCAGCAACATCCTTGTAAATCTTTTCTGCACCCTCTCAAATTTAACAACATGCTCACTATAGAAGGGCAACCAGAAGTGCCTGCAGTATTGTTTAAAAAATGGCCTCACTAATGTCCCAACTCTCATACTCTATGATCTGAGCAATGAAGCCAAGCATGCCAAACACCACCTGTACCACCCTGTCTATATGCAATTCCACTTTTCAAGGAACTATGCACCTACGCCCCTCGGACTCTTTGTTTGGCAACATTCCCCGTGACCCCACCATTAATTTCAGCACGTTCAGTGATTTGACCCGTTTGGTCACCGAGATTGCAGTGCAGGATTGACATCTGTTGATTTTGCTGGGTTGTGTTTGATATATAAACAAGACAGATGGAAAGCTTTGCCCTGGATCTTTGCCACGGTTGGAACAATTAAAGTGGTGAGATATGGAAAAAGTACTAAGTAATAAAACAAGTCCTCCTAGTTCATTGAGCCTGACCTTTCTTTTTGCCTCTTTCTAATGGCTGAATGACTAATAGATCTTTGTACAGATGTACAGTCAATGACCTTTTTAACACACACTGTGCAAAAGGTTCAGTTACTAAACATGTGGTGGGTTTTTTAATGTATGTATTTGGGACAGAAACTTTTTTTTCTGACAAAACTGCTAATGACTTGTGCACTTCAACAAATGTTAATGACATTCTGTATAGCAATAGTTAGTTATTTTAAAAAGTTTAAAAGGTAGCAGTTTTAAATACAAAAACATGATTAAACATGAGCATAACAAAGATTTATCAACATTCTGCAAAGTGAAATAAGCAGTGTGATAGGACTATTACATTATATAAATTTCCAGTTCTATTTTGTGGACAAAAATAATCATAGAACACTGAGAGCACATTGCCTCTTTCTGTACTATCTTGTCTATGCTAACTCTGTGTGTGAGCAACTCACATAGTCCTACTCCCCAAACTTGCCCCTGCAGCCCTGCAACTGTGTTTTCTTCAGATAATTATCCAAATTTCTCTTCAGCAGTGGTGTCCCTACCTCAGAGGCAGGAGGTTAGGTTCAAGTCCTACCTGCTTCAGAGATGTGTAATGACATATCTGAACAGCCTGATTAGAAATAGTAGGAACTGCAGATGCTGGATGCCACCTGAAGGTTGCAGGAACAGCACCTTTATATTTCACTTGGGAACCCTGCAGCCCAATGGTAACAATGTGGACTTCACAAACTTCAAAATCTCCCTTCCCCCTACCCCATCCCAAAACCAGCCCAGCTCGTACCTGCCTCCCTAACGTGTTCTTCCTGCCACCTCAAGCCCCACCCCCATCTCCTACCTACTAGCCTCATCCAACCCCCTTGACTTGTTCATCCTCCCTGGACTGACCTATCCCCTCCCTAACTCTACCTGCACTCCCCTTTACTGGCTGTACCTCTGCCTCTTTGACCTGTCTGTCTCCTCTCTACCTATCTTCTCCTGTATCTATCTTCTATCTGCCCTTCCCCTCCCCCATTTCTGAAGAAGGGTCTAGGCCCGAAACGTCCGCTTTCCTGCTGCTTGGCCTGCTGTGTTCATCCAGCTCTACGCCTTGTTATCTTAGCCTGATTAGAAAATACCTTTTTAAAAGTCTTTTTAAAGCCCTTGATTGAATCTACCTCTACTGTACTCTTGAGCAGTACATTCCAGATCCTAACCATTTGCTGCTTTCGAAATGTTTTTCTCCTCTTAGCAAACAAACCAAAGGCAATCACCATAAACCTGTGTCTCTCTGGTTCTCAACTCTTTGACCTGTCTATCTGCTATATACATCCATCTCAAGATTTTGAACATCTCTATTAAATCTCCTCTTGATCTTCTCCAAGGAAAACACCCTCACCTTCTCCGATTTATTCACATAATGTAAATTATTCATCTTTGGAACCATTAGCAGTAATGTCATTAACTCTTAACTGTCTTCTGAAATTGTTTAGCAAGCCTCTCTCGGTTCTCTCAAACCACTAAAAGGTCTGAGAGGAGCACCAGCAGTGACCTCTGAACCAAAAATTATAAGGGACAGATTTGTCAATACTGCAAGGTATGATTCTGTGAGTATGTAATGTCCCAGATAACACCGTTCCCATCCCTACGTATGTCCTAGCCAATGGGCAGGACAGACTTAACAGAAGTGGTAGCACAATGGTAGACAGTTGGGAAGGGGTTGCTGTGGGAATGCTCAAAAGTGACCCTGGACGCCAAAAGGTCTTGTGGCATTGGGTCAAACATGGGTAAGGAAACTTTCTCGTTACTGTGTACCATGACCCCCAAATCAACTGCTGAAACAGTTGAACACCACTTGAGGAAGCATGGAAGGTGGCTTTGTGGTGGATATCGAAGTCCTTCAGCCAGACTAGCTTAATAGAACTATTACTGAGTTGGAAAGGACACAGCTGCTAGACTCAGTCTGTGGCAGGTAGTGAAGGAACCAAGAAGAGGGTAAAACCTACTTGATCTTGTCCATGCCGATCAGATTGCCACAAATGTATCTGCATGTCAGAACTAGTAGGAGTGGCCATGCATAGTCCTAGTAAAGGTGAAGTCCCGTTATGGATACCTTCCACCATGTGTAGCAATACTACTGTGCTGAATAGATGGGGTTGTGAACAGATCTCGCAACTTAACTGGATGGCCGTTAGGTATTGTAGGCCATCAGCTAAAGCAGAATTGTACTCCAACACAATCTGCAACCCAACAGCCTGGCATAGACATGCTCAACCCTTACCATCAAGCCAGGGGATCAACCCTGGTTTGTCTAAAAGTGCAGGGAGGCATGCCAGGAGCAGCACCAGGCCCACCTAAAAAATGTACTCTCAGCCTAATGAAGCTCCAATGGAGGATTACAAATTCCACAACCAAGATATGAAATTGAAGCCCTGCAAGACCCGCCATATTTGTTTGTAAATGGTGATGTACAATTAAACAACTCACTAGAGGGGGAGGATCCACAAATATTCCCCTCCTCAATGTTGGATGAGCCCAGCACATCAGAGCAAAATATAAGCTGAACTATTTGCAACAAAAGTGGATGATCCACCTTGGCCTCCATGATATATCCCCAATATCATAGGATACTAATCTCCAGCCAATTTATTTCACTCCATGCTATAGTGACAAATGGCTGAAGGCACACAATACTCCAAAGCCTACAAGCAATGATAATATTATGGCAACTTGCTGAGTCCCTAAACAAGCTATTCCAGTGCCACTACAACACTGGCATCTACACAGCAATGTCAGAAATTGCCCAGACACGAAGTGGGACAAATTCAAGTAACCAATCATCAATAAAGTGATTATAAGGGGTAGTCAACAGTGCTATCAAGCAACATTTGCTTTGCAATAACCTGCTCACTGACTTTCAGTTTGGGTTCCGCAAAGGGTAATCACCTCCTGACTTCATTGCAGCTTTGGTTCAAACATAGACAAAAAAACTAAATTGCAGAGGTCAGGTGGGAGTGACTGCCCATGGGGAGGTGATGGCCTAGTGGTACCAGTGCTGGACTGTTAATCCAGAGATCACGTCCTTGGGACCTGGGTTCGAATCCTGTTGTGGCAGATGGTGGAATTTGAATCTGGTGCATGTCTGGAATTAAGAATCTAATGATGACTGTGAATCCCATTGCTGATTGTTGGGGGTAAAAAAAAATTGGTTTGCTAATGTCCTTTTGGGAAGGAAACTGCCACCTTTACCTGGTCTGACCTACATGTAACACCAGACCCACAGCAAATTGGTTGACTCTTGGTCCCAAGATAACAAAATAAAACGTATCTGCAAATATAAATCCACTGCATAGATTCACATATGTGTGTGTGTGAGAGAGAGAGAGAGAGTGTGAGAGAGTGTCAGCGCGTGAGGGTGGAGAGCAATAAATGCTGCCTAGCCAGTGATGCCCCTCATCCTGTGAATAAATAAAAAAAATCAATGCCACATTTGACTGAATGTGGCATCAAGGATCTGTAACAAAACTAGAGTTGATGGGAATCGGGGGCAAACTCTTCAATGGTTGGAATCATATCTAGCACAAAGGAAGATGGTTGTGGTTATTGGAGGTCAGCCATCTCAGTTCCAGGATATCTCTGCAGGAGTTCCGCAGGGTAGTGTCCAATGCTTGACCAGCTGCTTCATCAAGACCGCCTCTCCATCATAAGGTCAGAAGTGGGGATGTTTGCCAATGATTGTGCAATGGTCCACACCATTGACAACTCCTTAGATACTGAAGTAGTCCATATTCAAAGCCAGCAAGGCCTAGGCTTCAGCTCTCAAGCAACAAGTAACATGCATGTGCCAGGCAATTACCGTCTCCAACAAAAATCTAGCAATCACCCCAAGACATTCCTAACATGCCACTGCTGAATTCTCTCACTAACATCATTTTTGGCAGACAGGAACAATCCCTCTCAGTGGGGGAACATTTCAGCAGTCAAGGATGTTGGGGCTCAGATCTTTAGGTAAACGTCCTCCAAGGCGGATTTTGGGATACACAACAATGCAGAATCGCTGAGCAGAAACTGATAGCCAGGTTCTGTACCCATGAGGACGGCCTCAACTGGGATCTTGGGTTCATGTCACACTACAGGTGACCCCACTGCACTATTTTTTTTCTTTCTTTCTCTCTCTCTCTTCCCCACCTCCCACACACAAAAATACTCTCTCTCTACCCCCACCAAACATACACACACGCGCACACACACACTCTTTCTCTCTCTCCCCCCTCACTCGCTGACACTCTCTCACACTCTCTCTCTCTCACACACATGCACACACATATGTGAATCTATGCAGTGAATTTATATTTGCAGATACGTTTTATTTTGTTCAAAAAGCATACAATTTATAGGAAGTCAGTCAATATGGTGCTTTATAAATTCCCACTTTAGAAATAAAACCAGTCTGAATCCAAATTAAAACACAAAATGATTGTAAACAAGGTCTCACATCTAACATAGGAGATAACAAGGTGTCGAGCTGGACGAACACAGCAGGCCAAGCAGCATCCCAGGAGCAGGAAGGCTGATGTTTCGGGCCTAGACCCTTCTCCAGCATCTGCAGTTACTACTGTCTCCTCACACCGAACATGCAGTGTCTGAACTAAAATGTCACATCTTCTTTACACTGATTAAAACTTTCAGTTCTCTCAGGACCGTGACTTGAAAGGAATTCAGGTATTTACATATACATATTACTCAATTAAAAACTAATGGATTGAAGATTTAACAGCATCTTAGGTTTGTTTAGTATATCCTCCCAATGGTGTGAACCTTTGATCTTTTATTTTTAAATTCTGTGTCTGATACTACCTCTCTCACTAATACCTGAAGAAGGACTGAGGATCCAAAAGTTTGTGTTTTGAATAAATCTGTTGGACCATAACCTGGTGTTGTGTGATTTCTGACATTGCGTGATTTCTGACCTTGTCCAGCCCTGTCCAACACTGGCACCTCCACATCCTCAACCTGGGGGTTACTACTGACCAGAAACTGGACTAGACTAGCCATATGAGTACTGTGGCTATGGGCACAGGTCAGAAGATAGAAATCCTGTAGTGAGTAATGCACCTCTTGACTCCCCACCAAAGCCTGTGCACCAACTACAAGGCACAAGTCAGGAATACAATGGAGTATAAAAACTGACAGAACTGCAGATGCTGGAAATCAGAAACACTGTAGAGAGAAAACTCAGTTCTGAGGAAGGGTCACTGGACCCAAAATATTTCTCTCCACAGAAACTGCCAGACCTAAGCTTTTCCAACAATTTCTGTTATTGTTTATGATGGAATATACCCTATTTGCCTGGATGAGTGCAGCTTCAACAACACCGAAGCTCAACACCTTCCAGAACATAGCAGCAGTGTGTACCATTTACAGGATTCATTGCAGAAATTCACCAAGGCTCCTTAGCACCTTCCAAACCTATGACTTCTACCATTTAGAAGGAAAAGGGCAGTGTCGTTATGGAAACACTACCACCTACACCACCCTGACTTGAAAATATATCGCTGTTCCCCCAATACTCAAAATCCTGGAACACCTTCCGTAACAGCATTGTGGGTGCATTTAGACCAAATGGACTGCAGCAGTTCAAGAAGGCAGTTCACCACCCCTACTCAAGTGTAGCGAGGGAAGCCATAAATGCTAACCCAACCAGCAATGCCCACATCTGATTTCTTTCCAAAAAACCAAGTGTGAATGTTCTGTTCCATCTCTAATGCCTTCACATTCTTACGGCAATTAATAATTACATCTTTACTCTTCAAAGGAAGAACATTCACTGTGAGTACGTGAAATAGATTTCACACATCAGTGCTGGGACTGTATTTCTATTCTTGCAGTTTTTGAAAAAAATCTGTCTTCAATATGGGATTCATAGGAAGTAACATAAGCCTCGAATTGGAACTGTGGCTCAGGAGGTAACAGACTCATCTCTGAATTAGAGAGTCATGGATTCAGGTTCTACTCAGCTGGCTTTGGGATGAAGTGTTAAACCAAGGCCCTGTCTGCCCTTTTAGGTGGATGTAAAAGATCTGATGGTGCTGTAACCAGAATCATTGAAAATAGATTTTCCAGTCATTATTGATATTCATTGGAGCTTGTTGTGGACGTTGGTCACTTTTCCTGCATGACAATAGTGACTACACTTCATAAGTATTTCATTGGTTCTAAAATGCTTTGGAATGTCCTGGGCTGTTAAAGATGTGACAAAAATGCAGGTGTCTGGTATAATGTTTCCACATAGTATAGGAACGTTTGATAAATGCTTCCTTTTTCACTGTCCCTGGCTTCCCATTGTTGAAACTGGCCATGAGTTATCCCTTTCCAAGCTAGCCTTTCTTTTATATCTGTATGTGAAACAACAATTCCATTAGAACAGAATCCCTGCAATGCGGAAACAGGCCATTCAGCCAATGAGTCTACACCACCCCTCCGAACAGCATCCCACCCAGACCCACCCCATCCCTAAATCCCTGCATTTCCCATGGCTAACCTACCTTGCCTACGCATCCCTGTACACTATGGGCAATTTAGAGTGGTCAATCCACCTAACCATTACCTTAAAGGTGCCACTCGGCCCGAAACGTCAGCTTTTGTGCTTCTGAGATGCTGCTTGGCCTGCTGTGTTCATCCAGCTTCACACTTTGTTATCTCA
Source organism: Stegostoma tigrinum (assembly GCF_030684315.1). NCBI lineage: Eukaryota > Metazoa > Chordata > Chondrichthyes > Orectolobiformes > Stegostomatidae > Stegostoma > Stegostoma tigrinum. Next base: position 18,131,528 of record NC_081404.1, read on the forward strand.
CATAAATAGAAGTTGTTTTATTTCCACAGATTCCATTTGAACTTTGTGAATGTGCTCTAGTTCAGCTAAATATCGCGGATTGAGAAAACGGAAAGATTTTGGCAATTATTTTGCACAGAATTTAACCTCTCTTGTAGCCAACACCACACCACCCTACCCGCCGAGAATGAACTCTGGACTGGCCACTTTGAAGATGAGGGATAATTTGGTAAATGAAAACATAGATATCATACTTTACTGATTTGGAAATCGGGTAGAGGGTGAAAGGATTCTGTTGAAATCTGTGTACTACTTCCATGGAGAATAATTCCACTGCATGTTGCAAGACCCTATGCAATCGAATGAATTCAAGTTGTAGTTTTCCATTTGTCGCATTTCCCGAGTATTGCTATTACTTCTGTGCACCTTGTCTAACTGAACACTGAATCACCTACAGCAAACCACTCCAGGATGTAAAAGTCCAAAACACTGATAGATAAGATGGTCACTCGGACATACACTCTATATTGACGTTTTTGAAGTGTCTAAATGCCCTTCACATTTTCCCTGATGATCCAGCTCACTTTTTTTCCTTATCTGCCTTCTGATCGATTGCCGATATTCTACTTTCCGGTTTCTTGACATTCGTCCAACTTCTTTCGCCCATGCTACTTTCTGCCTTTACAGTCACTCATATGATTGAACTCTACACTTAGTCGCCTATAGCTTCAAACAAGGAAAGAAAGGCTATGTCCCCATCAGAGATGAGCGAGCATCTGGCCAAATATTAGATCTGCCAGTCTGGAACTGTGCTGGAGGGATTTCCCTGTTTGACACATTCACTTCTCAATTCAGTTGCTCCGGTGATGGGAGATGATCAACGCTTGGTCATGTTACTAAGTTACAATGTCTGGTGAAGTCGAAAACCCTCAGTGTAACTGGGATTAAGTCCCATCGTCTACACCTTTTTAAAAAATTTAACTGGCTATAAGTATAATACATACCTATCTAGCTTCACTCCTGGACATGCGATGTACAGAGGGTCAAGCAGCGTAACATCGCCTTACAGCGAGTTCTGCTTGTTGCTTTTCCAACTCTGAAAGAAACGCACACTTTCGATTCACAAATTAAGTTTATTTTTACCTGATTTCTCTTTCCACAACCTCACCGTCCTCCTCCCATAACTTGTGAAAACTCCTTTCGGGTGCTATTTGTTTTTCAAGTTAGGAAATCTTTTATTTTTAATTTTTTTAAAAAAACCTAAAACGTACACATTTCATGTTTTCTGTTTCCTCAGTTGTTTTGTATACATTTCCTTGATCCCAATCGCTTTGCACAGCGCTCTCAATCACTACTTCACCCTGAAATTGCTGTTGGGATTGTCTCTTTAAATAGCTGGCAAATGCCTCAGCTCAACAGAAACTTGTTTGTCACTCCTGAATGGTTGAAGGGGTCATTTATTTCCATCTCGAATCCCGACTGGTCACCTACGCTGTCAGTCAAGGCCGTTTCCTTGCCACCAAACTTGGTTGAGCGGTCAGTGCTGCAGCGGTATAAAGACTATGTGAATGAAGGTGAGGAGGATTGCATTGCTTAATTTACAGAACGATTACAATGTCCTTCGTCCTAAAGATAGTCAACCGATTCCCTGTCTGTTGCAGGTACGTTACAGAAATGGTGAAATCTGCCTTGTCCAAGAAGCAAGAGGCCAAGAGCTTGAGAACTATGTCTGAGATGCCGGGTCCTAGCGCTCTACGATTTGCACATGATTTGTTCTTCAAGAAAGGGCTGGCCAGGTTACATGAGATGCAGGTAAGGACAAGGTAACTCTGCAACAAGTCATATTTAAATCTGGAATCTGATCGTAGTGCCAGCATTGAATAGTCGTACTACCAAGATTGGAATTTAATAGAATCGTAGAATCTCTGCAATGTCCAAGTAACCCAGTTGGCCCATTGAATCCACACCAACCCTCTGAAGAACATCTCACCCGCACCCACTCACCCCTACCCTATCCCCATAACCCTGCATTTGCCATGGCTAATCCATTTAGCCTGCGCATCCCTGGACACTACGAAAATTTAGTACAGCCAATCCACTTAACCTGCACGTTTGAATGGAAAGATACTATGAAGGATGAGAATTCTTGTATATGATTCTCTCTTTAAAAGTTGAAAAGGCAGAAATTTAATGTTAGTAATCAGTGCATATTAAAAAAGTTTTTCTTCATTAATGTCTGCTATTTTAATGATGGTGCAATCGTTGAAGGAAAATGTATTTGAATATCAATCATTTTCAGTCTATTGTCACTAACTTTCCAAAAAAATTCAAAAAAGTAACTGAATTTAAATGTAATTCTGCACATAATTTCACTATCTTCTGAATGATATCTCAGTTGTGGCTTAAGTTTCCAGATGATAGAGCTACATAATGCAACAGAGTAGCGATCTACCGCTGTTGGCAGTTATCTAAGCCTACTACGGGGCCTCAGCCTTGTCTGACCAACTTTGCACAATTCTGCCCTCAGTTTCCCCCACCAGTCTCAGCATTTAAAAGATCATCCTCCACCATTTCCACCACCTCCAACAGGATGCCACTGCCAAACACATCTTGCCCTCCCTTGTCAGCATTCACTCCTGTCACTCCGAACATCTCCTCACCATCAGCACCATCGTCTCTGACCCACTCACAGCGCCTTCCACACAATCATAGAAGGTGTAACACTTCTCCATTCACCAACTCCCTTCTCCCTGTCCAAGACCCAATCGCACCTTCCAAGTAAAACAGCAGTTTATGTGTACTTCTTTCAATCTAGTCTATTGCATTTGCTGCTCACAATGCAATCTCCTCTACATTAGTGAGACCAATTGCAGACTAGTGACTGCTTTGTGAAACTCTCTACTCGATGTGTAATGACCCTGACCTGCCAGTCATCTGCCATTTCAATATACCATTTTGTTCTCATGTTAACATTTCCACCTTGGGCCTGCCAACATGTTTCAGTGAAGTCCAATGCCAGCTGGATGAATAGCACTTCACTTTCCATGCAGGCACTTCACTGTCTTCAGTACTCAAACCAAGTTCAAGAACTTGAACATGAACATGTCCTCCACTTTGATTACACCCACTTCTCCCAAACAAGTGTCTTGTTTGCATGGATTTGCTCTCAAAAATAGCTAATCTATTTTCTGCAATTAGTACCTACCATTAATATCTATTCCTCACCTGTATCCCTCCTCTACTCCTATTAACACTTCATTTGCCTCTTGCTCTGGCCACTCTCAACATTTGCTTCACTTGCTTCTCCTCCTCTTTCCTCAACAGCATAAAAAGTAACACAATTTTCCAGTTCCTTTCAGTTCCAGAAAGGAGTCGTATCGTATCATACCCAAAGTATTAACTTTACTTCTCTCTCCTCAGATGCTGCCAGACCTGCTGGGTTTCTCCAGCATAGAAGACATAGAGTTGCACGGAAACAGACCCTCAATCCGACTCATCCACATCAACCAGATATCCCAAATTCATCTAGTCCAATTTGCCAGCATTTGAACCATATTTCTCTAAACCTTTCCAATGCATGCACCCATCCAGATGCCTGTTAAATGCTGTAACTGTACCAGCCCCCACCACTTTCTCTGGCAGCTCATTCCATACACACACCACCCTCTGTGTGAAAAAGTTGCCCCTCAGGTCCCTTTTAACTCTTTCCCCTCTCACCTTAAACCTAGTTCTGGACTCCTCCCACCCTGGGAAAGTGACCTTGGCTATTCACCCTATCCATGCCCCTCAGGATTTTATAAACCTCTATAAGGTCACCCCTCAGCCTCTGATGGTCCAAGGGAAAACCTCTGTTTATATTTTAGATCTCCAGCATCCACAGTACTTTGCTTTTAAAAATGTTAATGTTTGACAACTCCATCAACACCCCTTGACCTGTGACTCTCATTGAACTGGAATCTGAAGGGCTAAAGGATTGTACTGCCAATGTCTTCACTGCTTTGTTTTTGCTTGTTAGCTGGAGGGGAAGGCAAAGTATGGTCCTGTGTGGAAGGCACGTTTTGGGCCTATCTTGACAGTACACGTGGCAGATCCATCATTAATCGAACAAGTCTTGCGGCAGGAAGGGACACTTCCAATCCGTTCTGATTTATCATCTTGGAAAGATTACAGACAATATAGAGGGCATGCTTATGGACTCCTCACAGCGTGAGTACAACCAAATCAGCTCTGAAGTTACAGCAGATGTAAAAGAAATGAGTGTTTGTATGTTATCATGTGAAACAGCCCCCAAGTGCAACTGATAGCTGGAGAATGTGACTTTTCATCTGCTTGGATGAGACATTAAATAGAACAATAAAAACTAGTATTTATATAGTGGTTTGATTCAATATCTCAGGTTGCTTCACAGAAGTATGTTTCATTGGTTCAGATTTCCTGGCACAATTTGAAGAACACGGAATTTTCATGGTATCCTGGCCAACATTCCTTATTGAACAGACATCACTGCTTATCCTTCCATGTTGTGGGGTCTTGCTGTACATAAGTGTCTGCCACACTGACCTACAGGATAGTTTCAATAGTATGAAGGCAAATGATGGTAGGAAGACATCGCTCGCCATTGATCAAAGCTGATTGACCTAAGCACAGGAACATGAGGAGGTTAACTAGCCCCTTAAGTTTTGACTGTAAAACATTGACAGTGCAACAGCTATGGAAATAATGACCTCTTGATCAATTGAAACCAAGGTTTACTAGCTTCCAGAGATAATGGGAACTGCAGATGCTGGAAAATCCAAGATAACAAAGTGTGAAGCTGGATGAACACAGCAGGCCAGGCAGCATCTCAGGAGCACAAAAGCTGACGTTTCGGGCCTAGACCCTTCATCAGAGACCTCTCTGATGAAGGGTCTAGGCCCGAAACGTCAGCTTTTGTGCTCCTGAGATGCTGCTTGGCCTGCTGTGTTCATCCAGCTTCACACTTTGTTTACTAGCTTCCACTAGCTTCTACGGTACTTCCTCCTTGGGAAAAGGAATACTGCATTGATAAGTTAACACGGGGTGACAGTAATCACATAGGGTCACTACTATCTGCTGATTCTTGGCCATTCCTGGAGGTTTTTAACATTTCCATGGATCTGTTGCCAGCCCCATGACCCAGAGACAGTTGGTGATTTTCTTTTTTTTAGATTTCTTAGTCATGATTAATTTGTGTGTTGCTTTCAGTCCTTTGTCAAAAGCTTTACAGTGAAAACAAAAGCACAATGGGTGCAGTAATAAGCAAAAAGAAGAAATGACTCGTATGCCTGCTGGTTCTGCCCCTCAGTTGATAGCCTGAAGGCTGAATAATAAGGCTTCTGAACTGAGCTCTGCCCTTAAAGCAGAGTTCGAAAATACAGGTTCCACTCTCCTCAACAGAAAATCAGCAAAAACTTTACAAAAAAATTAATCACAGGATGTGAGTATTGCTGGTTGGGACATTCATGGCTCATTACTAATTGCTTTGGAGAACATGACAGTGAGCTGCCTTATTGAACTGTTGCAGTTCATGGCATGTAGGGACACCCACAATACTGTTAGAAGGAGTTCCAGGATTTTAACCCAGAAACACTGAAGAAATAGTGAAATATTTCCATGTCAGAATGATGTGTGGCACTAGGAGGGGAATTTGCAGGCGTTGGTGTTCCCATGCACCTGCTGCATTTATCTTCAATTGTGGAGGTACGAGTTTGGGAAGTGCTGTCAAAAACAGCCTTGGTGGGTTGCAGCAGTGCATCTTATAGATGATACACACTGCTGCCACTGAGTGTCAGTGATGGAGGGACTGAATGTTTGTGGATGTGGTGCCAATCAAGGGGGCTGTTTTGTCACATATCATGCTTCTTGCGAGTGCTGTTGGAGCTGTGCCCATCCAGACAAGTGGGAAGTATTCTATCACATTCAAGACTTGTGCCTTATAGATGGTGGACAGGCTTTTGGGGAGTCAGGTCGTGAAAGACTGTTTGTAGAAAAGAGAGAAAAAAAGTGATAAAAAAAGCCACCACCTGTAGTAGAGACCAGACTAGGGACCATAAATATAAGATAGTCATGAATAAACTTTAAGGGAATCCAGCAGAATGTCTTTACCCAGAGAGTTGTCGGAATCTCAAAATTACTGCCATAAGAAATAGTTGAGCTGAATTGTATAGCTGTATTAAGGTGAAGATGGCTAAATGTATAAGGGAGAAAGGACTAGAGGATGTGCAAGTTTTACATCAGTATTTTACGTTGGCATCGAACATGGTTCTACTGCTCTCATTACCAATTGAATGATAGGTTAATATCAAAGACTTTTTGTCCCCACAGAGGATGTTAGTTGTACAGATCTTTTCTAATCACCTGTTCAGAGGTATTATTACACACCTTTTCAGCAGGTGTGATGAACCCAGAACTCCTGGTCCAGAGGTAGGGACACTACCACTACACCACAAGAGCCCTGTGTTAGTTGTACATTGAATGCTTTACAATGAGAGGTGGACAGTGCAGGATAAATTGCCAATTTGCCACCTCATTCTTCCAACAGGGAGCTGTGCTCAAAGTGGGAAGAGACCAGAGAATTGATACCACCTCTTACTGACTCATCTCCAATGCCTGTTCCCTTTGCATGTAGCCCTGCATCAGTTAATTTGCCTTTGGATGAGACATGAAACCAAAATCCCACTGATGCCCTCAGGAGGATAAAAAATAACCCCACAGCCCCCATTTTGAAGGACAGCAGGGGAATGCTCCTTGGAATCCTAGCCAATACCTATCCTTCAACCAACATCACTAAATCAGATGATTTGATCATTGTCACAGTGCCGTTTGTGGAAGTTACCTGGATGCAAATTAGTTTTGAGAGGTCTTCCATCACAACAGTGACTTCAAAAATACTTAACTGACTGTAAAGCACTTTGGCATGTCTGGAAATTGTGAAAGGCATTGTAAAAAAATTGCAAGTTCTTTTTCCTTCCTATTCTAATGCCACTTTAAAGTGAATTCGATAAGTATTTAAAAGGAATAATATAAAAAGAATGCAGTGGAAGAGCAGGGGAAAAGGAATTAGATTAGATTAGGCTCATTTGAAAAGTTAGCATCAGCACAGGTGGAATGAGTCAAATGGCCTCTCTTCTGTTGACCCAACTATATCAAACTGTCAGTGATCTCTTACCTCATAAACGATAGTGATGGTTAATGTATATAAAGATACCTTGTGACCTTCTGACCTTGTAAGCAGTAAGCTGTTTGGCCATTGCTGTTAGTTCTGCTGTGTTAAGGGCTTTCTTTCTTGCAGAGAAGGAGAGGAGTGGCAGAGGCTCCGCAGCATGCTCAGCAAACACATGCTGAAACCAAAGGAAGTGGAAGCATACGGTGGTGTCCTCAATGAAGTTGTGACTGACCTGATCCACAGGCTCCGGCACCAACAAACCAAGAATGACCAGGTCTTGGTGAAGGATCTGGCAGAAGAGTTTTATAAGTTTGGATTAGAAGGTAAGGGCCACTTATAGAAAGAGGGGAAAGGACAGAGAATGTAATTCATAGAATCCCAACAGTGTGGGAGCAGGCCATTCAGTCCATCAAGTCCACACCAACCCTCTGAAGAGCATCCCATCCAGACCCACTTTCCTACCTTACATATCCCATGGCTGATCCACCTACCCTGCACATCTCTGGACCAATGGACAATTTAGCATCGCCAGTCCACCTAACCTGCACATTTTTGGACTGCTGGATTAAACCGGAGCACTCAGAGGAAGCCCATGCAAACATGGGGAAAATGTGCAAACTACACACAGTTGCCTAAGGCAAGAATCTAATCTGAATCCCTGGCGCTGTGAGGCAGCACTGCTAACCACCGAGCTACCATGCTGTTCAATCCTCTCAATAGATCCTTATTGTCCTTTTACACCCATTCAACATGGCTCTGTTAATCCACTCAAGAATAAATCTGGACAGGGTATTAAATCAGCAATGCACCCAATCCTGTGGGCTTTACACCAGGTGTTAGGATATCATTTTTTCCGACAGAAACACCTGTTCATCTGATAATAATCAGATTTCCTGGTCAATGACCCACATCTTGTGAATTTTTGGAAAAATTGAAATTAAAAGTGAAAATTGATGACTGCTATCCAGTCACACCTCTTGTACCTGAAGGAACATTACTGAAACTGATGATCTGGTCATTACCATGTAAAATATTTTAAAGCAAGTACAAAGGCAGGGAATGATGAAAAGCAGATGGAAAGGGAAAAAAAAGGAAGGTTTACGATAGCATGGAAGGCCAAGGCATTGAATGACAAGGGACAATGGTGAAAGGTAAAATGGGGTGATAGTGGACCAAGTAAATTGACAAAAGATTGGATTGGAGATTATATAAATTACATCAACAGAATCACCAACAGCACTGAACAAACAGAGGCAGAGGTGATGATCTGAAATTGTTGAACTTAATAATAAGTCCCAAAAGCATGAAAGTGCCAGAGAGATGAAAAGGCAGAGGTTAAAAATGTACAGCAAAGAGAACTGGCAGCATTAAAAGATATGCCGTATATATATAGACGTGAAGTGTATAGTGAATAAAGCCAATGCGCTGAGAGCACAGATAATATATCATACAATCTGATTTAAAAGAGACAAGGCTGCTCAACATCCCTGGATAGTTTTCAGGCAGGATAAAGAGGAGGACACAAAAGGTGGAACAAGGAGGATTGATGAGGGCAGTGTGGTGGATGTTGTCTGTATGGATTTTAGTAAGGCATTTGACAAGGTCCCACATTGCTGTCAGAGAAATTAAAGCCCATCGGATTCAGGGAATGTGGCAAAGTTGGCTCAATGACAGGAAACAATGACACGGTCAACAGATATTTTTTCAATGGAAAGTGTTTTGCAGTGGTGGTCCACAGGGATCAGTGCTGGGTCCCTTGCTGTTTGTGATGTGTGTTAATGATTAAAACTTAAATTTGGGAGGCATGATTGGGAAATTTGTAGACAACATATGTTGGCTGGGTAGTTGACAGTAATAGAGGGGATCACTGTTGACTGCAGGAAGATATCAATTATTGAGCGTGAGGAAAAGTGACAAATGGTATTCTATCCAGAGAAGTGTGAGGTAATGCATTAGGGGAGGATATACAAATGAAAGGAATACATAATAAATAGCAGGGTTTTGAGAAGGCTAAGGGAAGTGAGACACCTTGGAGTGCATGCTCAGACATCTCTGAACGAGGCAGGACAGGTAGATAAAGTGGTAAAGAATGTATGGGGGTGCTTTCCTGCATTGAGTGAACTACTGATTACAAGGGGGAGGGAATGCAATGCTGGACTATTATAAAACACTGTTTAGGCCACAGCTAGAGTTCTGTGTACAATTTTCGACACTGTATTACAGGAAGATCATAATTGCTCTGGAGTGTGTGCAGAGAAGATTTACAAGAATGTTGCCTGATCTTGAAAATTGCAGGTATGAAGAAAGATTAGATAGGCTAGATTTGTTTTTCTTGGAACAGTGCGGGCTGAGAAGTGGCTTTAATTAAAGTGCACAAAATAAAGAGGGTCTTGGATAGAGCAGACAGGGAAGATCTGTTTCTCCAAGTAGAGAGGTCAATTGCCATGGAGGGCAGATTTAAGGCAATTGGTAAAAGAATTAGTGGGACATGAGGAAGAACATTTTCACCCAGCGAGTGATCAGTGTCTGGAATTCGCCGCCCAGTCTGGCAGAAACTCAATTAAATTCAGGTCATTTAAAAGGAACGTGGGTCTGTAACTAACAAGGCTAAAGACCAGGGGCTGAAAAGTGGAATTAGAATGAGCAGCTAGTTTATTTAGCTGACATAGATGCTGGGCTGAATAGCCTCTTTCTGTGCTACAACATTGCTATGGTTCTTCAATTCACTGGAACAGTGCAGGAGGACAAGGACAGGGAGGTCAGTGTGGGTGTGGCATAAAGTATTAACTTGATAAAATGAAGAGTTGGCCTGTGGACCCAAGAATTAACAGGCTTAAGCAGAAGGGAACAGCTCAGGGAGTTCACATTCCTGAAAGTGAAACAAAATCCAAAAGCCTTCTGAGAGCTGTGGCTCCATTCAGGTTCCAGGACTAACAGAATAATGTTTTAAACCAATCAGCCCCAAATAATATTGAGATTACTAAGCTAGTTTTTAAACTTTCAAAGCAGTAATCTCTGTTCACCTCTGCTAATTTTTCCAGGTATCTCTTCGGTGCTCTTTGAGACACGGATTGGCTGCCTCAAGTCTGATGTTCCCAAGGAAACAGAAGATTTTATCCAGTCCATTAACACCATGTTTCAAATGACACTCATCACCATGGCAATGCCGAAGTTTCTGCACAAAATCTACCCAAAACCTTGGTGCAAATTTATTGCCTGCTGGGATTACATGTTTTCTTTTGGTAATTTGAGATGTTTGTCGAAATGGCAGTGGAGTTGGTACACAGTTCAATGCTATGGACTGAGGAAGCAGACAAGGATGTAGGAGGGATGTTGATCATGTTGCACCACAAACAGCAGACTGTGAAATTAATTCACGTTAAATTGGGTCAGTATTTGAAAAGAGAGAAAAGAATACAGTGAAAGGGTAAGGAAACTGCCAGTTTTAAAGCTACACCATTTGGCATTCAGTGCCCAACTAAAAGTAAAAACTTACCCCGGTGTCTGTGTCCTGTTTTATACATCTAAATGTCTGCACTTCCAGCCTGGCAGGTTCCCAGAGTTGAGGGTGATGGTGCCCTTTGCAGTGCTGGCAGACAGGTGCTCACAGTGGAAGCAGCATGTGGTCTGTGACATAGCTCAGTGATCACTACCATTTGTTTAAAAGAAAAAGTCTCTGCAAACACTGTCTCCAAGGTATCTGGAAGTAGAAAGTCTCGGAGTGTGTCATTGTGGTGCAGATTGCTGGGAATCTCTAGTGCTGCTCAATCAGCAGAACCTCTCAATTACTTTTCCTCCTCCAGTGAATTTGAATACAGTATGAAAGCTATAATTACCTCTTTACAACTGGGAGTGGGAAGGGGTCTGTTAGCTCAGTCAGTTATAGCACAGTGCAAAATAACACTAAGAGCACGGATTCAATCCGTGTATCACCTGAGAGAGTTCTTGAAGCCTGCTTTGTTTCCTTAACCTGGAGTGATATTCTTGGCACAAACTTTGATTTACCAAACCTTGGACAATGAAGATGCTACATAGACAGAGAGAAAAAAAAGGGCAAGCAAGTTGTCAGGAGTTCCATGGAAAGGCACAAGGGAAAATCATTAAGCAGAATAATAAACATACAATGTTGCACTCGAGGAGAAGATCACAAAAACTCAGTGTTTTAAACTCATCTCCCTCTCCCAAGATTTGTTACCAATCACCTGAAATCTTTAGCAGCAACAAAAAAAACAAACAAAATCTGGTACTATTATGCTGGTGCTGAGTTCCTGGGTACTGTTATTCCCTCAATGAGATGAGAAAGTCCTTTATTTTTTCAGGTTTGAAAATAACACCACTGTGCTATACCGAAATCAAACATTTTCTCTTGACGGGTTTATGTACAACTCCACTTAGAACATTAGATTGTGCCAGGAGCAGTGTTGTCTTGCTCCAGGTTGCTATTCCAACAGAGATTCACTGGTCAGTGCAAACTAGATAAAGTGCTGTTCTCCATAGCATTATCCTTGAACCCATGTTGCAACTATTTTTCAGCTAAAGGACACATAGACCGAAGAATGGCTGAAATTCAACAGAAAGTAGCTAGAAAGGAGCCAATCGAGGGGAAATACCTGACTTACTTTCTGTCATCGCAGAATCTCCCCATGAAAACTATTTATGGCAATGTCACAGAGTTGTTACTCGCTGGTGTAGACACAGTAAGTGCTTGTCAATATTAGTTCTTGTGGTGTTCAAACTCTGTAAAACTCATCGGGGTAATTCTGTCAGAGCTCACTGGGTGAAAACCTGCTGGATTGGATGGAATGCTCAATGTCCACCCTAACAAATATTATTGTCTGTCAATGTCAGAGTTGGCAGGTTATTCCACTACAGAAGCATCACACCCAAATCCAGTCCTGTCTTCTGCCAATCATAGTGACTGGGCCAGGGGGCATCGGTAAATAGTTTCTCATGTAAGTTTAAGGATATTTAGCACATTTGTAACACTAGTTGAGAACTAAAAGCAGAAACTGAGAGCTGACTTTCTTACCTGTATCACTCATTGCTACACTAGGTGGTTCGCCTTCCTTTCAGCACCAGTATCACATTGCTCCCTTTCTCTCTGTTTCCTATAGATTTCCAGCACGATGTCGTGGACATTATATGAGTTGTCCAGGCACTCAGACATTCAGGCAGCCCTCTACCGAGAAATCAAAGCAATAGTTGGAGACAAACAAATCCCCTCAGCCACTGATGTGGCAAAGATGTCCCTCATGAAAGCTGTTGTGAAGGAAGTACTGAGGTGAGGTTAAAGAATAAGTGTTGTTACCTTGTTAACGTGGGTGTCCCTTTGATATGTTTCATCTTCTGTCCAGCATCTCTGTTGTTGCACCCAAGAATTTGTGTCTGCAAGACGCAAGTACAAATTCTGACCTGAAAACCAAATGCAAACTTGTTTATTTTCCCTCAATGAAGGAACAGCAACTTATCAAAAAAATTAACAGAGGTCAGCACCCAATTGGAAAAATGAAAGATCTGAAAGTTCATTTACCTTTCATCTGTAGAGAATGAGCATGAATTTGTTGGGAGTTTTCTAGAAATGTTACTACTTTTTGCCAAGGCTGGTATGCAAAGTGAGCAAATGGCAGTCGGGGCAGTGTTCTGAGATTGGAGCAGAGGTACATCAATGGTGCAGATTAAAGGGAATTGTTCTCCAAGTGGGCAGTGCCAGATGCCAACCCTGGTCAAAAGCAGACAAAGTATTCAACTCTCAAGTGCAGATGTCCATCATCAGAAGACAACACACTGATGAGAGAAATGGCCAATGACCTGAGGAGTACATGAGGGAATTCTGACTAAACCATGCATGTAATGTACCATTTTTTTACCTTTTCTTAGGCTTTATCCTGTAATCCCAGGAAATGCTCGTGTGATTCCAGATAAAGATATCCAAATTGGAGAATACATCATTCCCCAAAAAGTAAGCAGCATAGAGGTTTGTAAGATTTTTGCTTAAATCTAGAGGGTATGGGGAGTCCCTGTCTGCCAAAGCCCTAAGCTCTGGAATTTCCTCCCTAAATTTCCCTCCCTCTCCCTAAAGGATTCCCTATTGGATTTATTAGTGATTAGATTACATTTTACACCCACCTTGATTTGGACTTCCCCAAACAAGTGTAAACATTTCAGTATGTACCCTACTAATCGCTTTCATAGTCTTAAATGTAATAATTGTTTACTTACCAAATCCCTTTAAGATCTCTACTACATACATAAAACAGTGCAGTAAATCTTTACTTAATGTTGTTGTATCATTCCTAAGAATTGCAACAACTTTAAGCGAATCAGGTTTTCCCATTAAAACCAATGTAAAAGCTGTAGTTAAGTCCTACAGAACGTTTCTCTTCAGAAAAAAAACAAACTGTTGAAATAAATTCTTAAATTCCTAAATTTGTAAATGAAATAACTTTGTAAAAAATATCTAAAGTACAAAAAAACTAATTCTTTCTACATGACCCCCCCATTGCAAATTTACCCAACAGCCTCTGCTGCTCATTGCTTCTCTCTCCCACCTACCGACCTTCCTGATCGCTGCTTCCATCTCCTGAACCCTTGCTGTGAGTAAGGGCCTAAGATAGGGATGTAGAGATGAAGAAAGGGAATGAGAGGGGCTGTGAGCAGGAGAGAGATGAGATGTGGAAGAGAGCCAGGTAGTAGGAGAGCTTGCTCCAAAACGGCACTGATCACATTATGCAATATTACATTTGTTCTATGAGGTGGAGGTGCTTGTGTTGGACTGGGGTGGACAAGGTTGGTGGCCTTTCTGACATTTATCCTAGTGTAAAATAACACTGAAGCAGTAGTCTTGATATTAAGCACACTCATTATAACTGTGAGATGAAAGCAGAGCAACACAATGATGCAGCTTAAAATGAGGACTGGCTGTATAAAATAGCAAATGAAATGAGATTTCACAAGTAATTCTTACATTGGGCAGCAAATTCAACCATAACCAACACCTTTAGGTGGCAGGTTAATTTTTAAAAATTCTTCCACAAGATCCAACAAAGCGCTTTGTTCTTTTCACTGACCTTGAAGATGTGAACTACCACCTGTGTCTGTTTGAGGTACACTGCATGGAAATACTGCTGCACCCTCATGGTGTCCATGTGTTTTGATAGCTGATCATTGTTCTGATGGTGCCTCAATAATTCTGAATGGTCTTCAATCTTCTAAACAGACTCTGATTACGCTGTGTCACTATGCAACCTCACGAGATAAGGAAGTCTTCCCCAATCCTGACTGCTTTCAGCCCAAACGATGGCTTCACAAGGATCAGAGTTTTCATCCCTATGCATCCATCCCATTTGGATTTGGCAAGAGGAGCTGCATTGGAAGAAGAATTGCAGAGTTAGAGATCTACCTAGCACTGTCTCGAGTAAGTTGGGGAATTTAGACTGTGCTGGGCACAATAGAAAATAGGTTTATTGTTTCATGGCCATGATATTTAATATTTTTACGTGAAATGGTTATAGCAGTAACTGACTCAGTAGTATGTGTAAGATTTGCATTAGCTTCTGACTTGTTAAATCATTTCTAGATGATGGTTTTATCAATAACTAGGAATAGGAGGAGGTCATTCAGCTCCTTCAGCCTGCTCCACAACTCAGCTAGATGATGGCTGATCTGGACCGACTCAACTTGATTTACTTGCCTTTGCTCCATATCCCTTGCTTACCTGCTGAAAGATTCATCAATCTCAGTCTTGACATCTCCAATTATCTGCCAGCATTCGCAATATTTCATGATGGTGCATTTTGTTTTTTTTTCAGATTCTAATCCACTTTGAGGTGAGACCAGAGTTTAAGGGAGGCATCGTTAAGCCAATGACTCGAACTCTGCTGGTGCCAGAGCAGGAAATCAATCTACAATTTATTGACAGATGACCATGTCCACAGGACTCTTTCACAGTTAAAACTAAGAAAAAGAAACTTGCCAAATCAGGTTATATCATTTAGCCAATTTGATGGGGAATCATGAGTGGGCCATTGTCAGCCCAGTGCTGAATCCACAAATATGACCAGTGCAGCCCAAAGGCTGAGGCCACAAGGTCTAAATGCTCGTGGTAATTGGAGAAAAGACTGTATATCACATATACATTATAACCTTACCATGTCTTCGAAAAATTTCAAGATGTTTCACAATCAACTAAGTTGAAATCTGCGGACCATTTCATTTGGAAGTCATCTTTGGAAAGTGAAAACTCTCTCAAACTGCAAAAATATGGGACAATATTTATTGACTAAGCTAGGAAGGGCAGACCAGGTTGAAAAGATTTTAGTCCACCTTAATTTAGTTTTTATTACTGGGTTACAATGCTGAGGGCATGGATGCATTGGCAAGGGGATATACTGATTTTTGTTTAATAAGGTCCTCTGGCTAGATGGTGTGGCCCCCATTTTCAGGGTGGTTGTACAAATAATTTAACTTGCACTGAACATATTACACAAACTGTTGCAAATTATTGAGATAAAATAATGAAAAAATTAATCACACCATATTCCTGGTAAATAGAACAAGTTGAATTCAGGAATTTATTAATGGTCGAGGTGGTGACCTTGAGAGAGCAGTGCTGGTAGATTATGGTTGCCAGAAATTTATTTGAAAACAGGAAGGTGAATAACACCATAATATCTGTTGGGTACAAATAGTTCTTTTTATAGACGTTGCAAAAGTGATTTGTTAGAGCACTTCAACCAGTGACTGAAACATAGTCCAACAGACAACAACACTACACTCCTTCCTGAAATACGCCATCACCACCATGTCACCTGGTGTAATGATCACTGATCAATTCTATTCAAATCTGGGCAATGATCTTCCTTTAATTTCAAGTCTTAGTTTTGTCTTCTTTGAAAGGGAATTTTGACAATTTATCCTCATTTTGTATCTGAGACACTAGTATCAGTAGATATGGTTGTTTTGTGTGCATTTGTTTGACTTTCAGTGTAAATGTGTGCAATGATTTGAAATTCTTTTAGGCATATGTACATTGTATTGATAATTTAAAATATTTCGTAATTTTGATTTTTGAAGTCTGTTTAGAATGAGATTATCCAGTTATACACTACAGATCAGACTGGGCAAAGATGGCAGATTCCAATCAACCCTCACACACTCGGGGGAATTGGTGGTATAGTGGTAAAGTCACCAGACTAGTAACCCAGAACCCAAGCATGTTTCCAGGAAATGGGTTCAAATCACCTCAGGGCAGATGGTGAAATTTGAATGCAATAAAAATCTGGAATTAGAAGCTAATGGTGACCAGGTAACCATTGTCAATTGTTATAAAAAACTCCTCTGATTCAAAATATCTTTTTAGGGAAGGAAATGTATTGTTTTGGCCTACGTGTGATTCCAGACACACAGCAATGTTGGTGACTCTTAACAACCCCCTGGGCAATTAGGGATGGGTAATAAATGCTGTCCTAGCCAGCAATGCTCACATCCCACGAATGAACTAAAAACCACAAGCACAGACCGTAGTGAATTAAACAGGCTGGCTGTTTTGTAAGTCATTGAAACTAACTTTTTATCCCAGACCTATTATCCCAGGCCACTGTGCTACTGTCTCCATGTTTTAAAAAAAGCACTAATCATTTGCAAATAAAACAGTTCAAAACAAGATTTAAGAACCGTAAAAATGAAATGCTCATTTTTAGAGGTGCTAAGGTAAGCTTTTAAATATTAGTAATGGCAGACTTGCTGATATCAGATGTACAGGGTAAGACTCTCAAAACTAGTTACATTTCATTCCTCTTTATGGACTGAATACAAGAGACTTTTATTTATTACACTCAGCAGACATGTTTTTGCTGTCCAACAGCAATTTCTGTCAGACAGTGGCCTGAGTTTGGAGTCTTCACTGATAATGTTAAGGGGCATTTCAATCAGTTTTTGCTGACCTACTTCTTGCTCCTGGTCACTATTCATCCATCCCTGCTGGATACTGGGTGTGAAGTAGGAAAGGAGCCAGGAGGGTTCCAAAGAAGAGTCATTGGAGTTGAAACATTAATTTTGTTTCCCTCTCCACAGATGCTGCTAGACCTGCTGAGTTTCTCCAGCACTTGTTTTTATTCCAGATCTCCAGCATCTGCAGTACTTTTGCTTTCATTCAGGAGAACATCTACCTACAGCCCTCCACTGATGAATTCCTGCCAACATTTACTTTGGCATCGTGCAGAGGTAACTTGTGCCTGTCAAATTAAGTAACACATTTATAGGCTACCATTAATAACTTCAGGATGTACCAAAATGAGATATAGCCAATGCTGAGTTCTTTGTTTGAAACGTAGTCACTGTTGTAATCTAGAAGATGTCACAGATAATTATTTGCACAGCAAACTCTCACAAACAATGAAGAGAAAATGACTTGTGGTTGAGGGATAAATATTGACCAGGACACTGGGGGAGCCACCCCTGCACTTCTTTAAATAGTGTCTATTGGGTCTTTTGTATTCAACTTGCAACTGATGTGAAACTGAACTGGACTAGCCAAATAAAATACCATCGCTTCAAGAGCAGGTCAAAGGCAAGGAATACAGCAGTTAATAACTCAACTTGTGACTCCCCAGTCTTGTCCACCATCAACAAGGCACAAGTCAGGGATGTGATGGAATACTCCCCACTTGCCTGGGTGGTTGCAGTTCCAACAACACTCAAGAAGCTCAACACCATCCGACAAAGCAGCCCACCTGATTGGCACCATAGCCACAAACACTTACTCCCTCCAGAATTGATGGATAGTAGCAGGAGTGTGTGGCATTTATAAGATGCAGTGCAGAAATTTACCAAGACTCCTCAGGCAGCATCTTCCAAACCCACAACCACTGCCATCCAGAAGGACACATAGGAACACCACTTCCAAGCCACTTACCATCCTGACTTGGAAATATATCGCCATTCCCTAAATGTTCTCAGGTCAAAATCCTAGAATTCCTTTCCTAAGGGCACTGTGGGTCTACCTACAGCACATGGTCTGCAGCAATTCAAGAAGCCGCATCTTCTTAAAGGCAATTAGGGATGGGCAATAAATGCTGGGCTGGCCTAGTCTGTGATTCTCACGTCCTGTGATTTTTTAAAACTAAAACTGAGAGGACAGATGGAGTCTGCCTGGCAGTGCAGCACTCTCTCAGTAATGAAATGTGAGGCTGGATGAACACAGCAGGCCAAGCAGCATCTCAGGAGCACAAAAGCTGACATTTCGGGCCTAGACCCTTCATCAGAGAGGGGGATGGGGTGAGGGTTCTGGAATAAATAGGGAGAGAGGGGGAGGCGGACCGAAGATGGAGAGAAAAGAAGATAGGTGGAGAGGAGAGTATAGGTGGGGAGGTAGGAAGGGGATAGTTCAGTCCAGGGAAGATGGACAGGTCAAGGAGGTCAGATGAGGTTAGTAGGTAGGAGATGGGGGTGCGGCTTGGGGTGGGAGGAAGGGATGGGTGAGAGGAAGAACAGGTTAGGGAGGCAGAGACAGGTTGGACTGGTTTTGGGATGCAGTGGGTGGAGGGGAAGAGCTGGGCTGGTTGTGTGGTGCAGTGGGGGGAGGGGACGAACTGGGCTGGTTTTGGGATGCGGTGGGGGAAGGGGAGATTTTGAAGCTGGTGAAGTCCACATTGATACCATTAGGCTGCAGGGTTCCCAAGCGGAATATGAGTTGCTGTTCCTGCAACCTTCGGGTGGCATCATTGTGGCACTGCAGGAGGCCCATGATGGACATGTCATCTGAGGAATGGGAGGGGGAGTTAAAATGGTTCGCGACTGGGAGGTGCAGTTGTTTGTTGCGAACCGAGCGGAGGTGTTCTGCAAAGCGGTCCCCAAGCCTCCGCTTGGTTACCACTCTCTCAGTAATGTTTCTTTGACAATGTAACATCCCTGAGTGCTGACCATCTGATGGGGTGATACTCCCTCAGTACTGCTCCTGCAACAGTGCAGCTCTCCCTTGGGACCAACCCTCTGTCGGTGCAGTACCCTTTTAGACCATAAGACATACAAGTGGAAATACGGCCATTCGGCCCATCAAGTCCACTCCACCATTTAAATCATGGCTGATGGGCATTTCAACTCCACTTCCCTGCACTCTCCCCGTAGCTCTTGATTCCTTGTGAGATCAAGAATAGGTCGATCTCTGCCTTGAAGGCATCCAACGTCCCGGCCTCCACTGCACTCTGTGGCAATGAATTCCACAAGCCCACCACTCTCTGGCTGCAGAACTGTCTCCTCATTTCTGTTTTAAATTTACCCCCTCTAATTCTAAGGCTGTGCCCACGGGTCCTAGTCTCCCCGCCTCACGGAAACAACTTCCCACCATCCACCCTTTCTAAGCCATACATTATCTTGTAAGTTTCTATTAGATCTCCCCTCAACCTTCTAAACTCTAATGAATACAATCCCAGGATCCTTAGCCATTCATCATTTGTCAAACCTACTATTCCAGGGATCATCCATGTGAATCTCCACTGGACATGCTCCAGGGCCAGTATGTCCTTCCCGAGGTGTGGGGCCCAAAATTGGACACAGTATTCTAAATGGGGCCTAACTAGAGCTAACTTTTGGAACTGATCCACTGACAATGGGGCACTACTTCACTATTACACTGGAATGTCAACTTGGATCATGTGCTCAAGTCACTGGCGTGAAACCTAAATCCTCAATTTTCTGACTCTGTAGTTGGAATGAGGTACCTACTGAGGCTGAGCAAGAGATCATTGTTTTCAATACAGAAAGGAAGATGATTTACTGAGTAGAGAGGAGACACAGCACGGTGGCTCAGCGGTTAGCCTCACAGCGCCAGGGACCCAGGTTCGATTCCCGCCTTGGGCGACCATCTGTGTGGAGTTTGCACATTCTCCCCATGTCTGTGTGGGTTTCCTTCGGGTGCTCTGGTTTCCTCCCACAGTCCAAAGATGTGCAAGTTAGGTGGATTGGCCATGCTAAATTGCCTGTAGTGTTCAGGGGTGTGTGGGCGATAGGGGGATGGGTCTGGGTGGGATGCTTCAAGGGTTGGTGTGGACTTGTTGGGCCAAAGGGCCTGTTTCTACACTGTAGGAAATCTAATCTAATAAATAGAATTTGGGTGGCATTCAGCACTGACTAATAGAAATTCTGTTTGCCTGTGGCAGAACAACCAACCATTGCAGAAAGAGTTACAGCAGTAGGTGAGACTGCTGTCTGCATATGCTACCAGCATCAATTCACAAACTGCACTCTTTATTGCTTACAGAACCTTTATGGGGCTATTGACCCAGAAATTTGGGTCAGGGCCAGAGCTAGATGGTACAAAGGTTCGACCCATTCGTAAGGCTCGTGTTCACAGGCAAATATAGTGTAATGTTTACAGAAATGAAGTATTACTGTAGCAATCTATTGTGTTCTATGCAGAAACACATAGCTAAAAGACTGACTAGAACTAGCTAAGTTCTTTCAGACTGTTTTCCCAATCACATGTGGACTGAAGTTTTTTTTGTTTCATGTCGGTTATGCCTGTTTTCATCCATAAGCACCCAAACCCCACGGCCTGGTTCCAGAGCAAGGCCAGCATGTGTCAACTAGCCTTTTCTTTAATCATTCATGGGAGTTAGCTACCACAGCCAGGGCAGCAATTTATTGTCCATCACTAATTGCCCTGAAAAGGTAATTATGTCTTATAAGCTGCCTTCTATCCGCTGCAGTCTGCTGTGTAGCACTTGCTGTTAGGGATGGACTTCCAGGGTTTTTGACTTGGCATCACTGAAGGAATGCTAATATATTTCCAAGCCAGGATGCTGTGGGGCTTGGAGGGGAACTTTCAAGTAGTGGTGTTCCCATGCATCTGCTGCTCTTGATCTTTGAGATGTTATAGGTCATGGGTTTGGCAGGTGCTGCCAAAGGAGGCTTGGTGAATTCCTGCAGTCCAAATGTGCCTCCGCTGTGACCCCATCTCAAGTATAGTTAGGTGCTTGTTTTTGGCTGGCGCAGACTCGAAGGGCCTTTTTCTGTGCTGTAGGTAATTCTGAAGCCCCAATTGAGATCAGCTGACTCAGAACAAACCATATTCAGAAGCCTAAATTCCATCTTTAATACCATAGTGCTGTGTAAAATTTAATCCAGATGCACCAGGATTATACAGCTACAGGCCATACTGAGAGCAAGATCTTGTCAGGCCTTTAGTTCGACCTCAATCTAGTTGAACCACTGACCAATAATACTAGATTTCAAACGGTGCAGTTCACTGAACACAGGGCACCGTATAATCTCCACATTATATCACGCAGTTTTGAAAGCCAAAAAAAATGTCATTCCGGATGAGCTAATCAACATCCAACAAGTCAGCATCATTGTGTTTCTGCTTGTTTGGTTTTTCCAAGGTATAGCTCAGGCGATTTCAGACGGCCAGCAGCAAGTGAAGCAAGAACTGCCTACGTGGCAGGGGAACCGAGAGGGGAGTCCATGGCCAGAAGATACAAGTGAACATTGTCCCTCAGGAGCAGTAAATGTAATCAGTCTCACTGTACATTAAAAGAACCTTAACCCATTGAGAACAGCACATCTCTCAACCTGCAAGCAATACAAACCACTCCACTTTCTTACTTCACCCCATGCTGCCAATGTAACAGTGACAGCTCTTCAAAAAGAACTCAGTAGAGGTATAGTACTGTGTTAATTCATGCTGAGTTCACACAGGCTGGCAAGACGTAATGGGCTGGAATCCCAATGTTGGATGTGGATATATCAGAGAGTTACAGTGAAAACACTGACAGATCAGGTAGGAGAAAGGACAAAAATAACAAAGAACCCAGTGATCAAGTTAAATTAGTACAAGGGAAGTTATCAAGTCTTGGGTACTTTTGAACAATTCAGAATAAGCTGTCAGTATTAAAGACTAAACTCCTTGATTACAAATCAGTAGTGTCTGTGAGACTGGAACAGGGGCAGACCATTCAGCCTCTCAAGGCTATTTTGCCATTTGAGCTTCGAGCACTGAATAATTGTAAAGTGAGAGCCTGGCAACACTAGACCGAGTGCGAGAACTCAGGAAGTTTGGTCAACCAGAACACGGACGGGTGAAAGCATAGCCCTTCAATATCAGGGTAAAGAAATGAAAAAAAATTAAAGAAAATGGGAGGTGTTGGCTGATCACTGTACTGTGAATCCAGAGACCCAGATAATGTTCTGGGGACATCGGTTGGAATCCCGCCACAGCAGATGGTGGAATTTGAATTCAGGCCATGAATTCACTGTTGATTGTTGGAAAAACCCATCTGCTTCACTCATGTCATTTAGAGAAGGAAACTGCCATCCTTACCTGGTCTAGCCTACATGTGACTCCAGACCCACAGCAATGTGGTTGACAATTAACTGCCCTCTGAGCAAAGAGGGATGGACAATAAATGCTGCCTGGCCAGGGACGCCCTCATTGCATAAATGAGTAAAGAATAAAAGAGTTATCTTAATATTTATTATTTACATTACATTTAATTAAACAGCATTCTTGGAAGTGATATTCTTGTTACTTCCCAATATAAATACAGTCTCTGTGTTAAATAAACTGACATTTCCAGGCACAACAGGTTCACTTGAGTCCCGGCCCATACTGGCAGTTAACCATTGAGGCGAGTGCACTCAGCATGCCAGACAGCATGATACCATCGTGATGGGTATTTGTCCTCAGGTCAATTACCATTATGTTACACTTAGGAAGTTACTCAGTATGCTGTTTAATCTCAGTCTGTACAATGGCATCCTCCCTGCTACCCCCAACCTTTTCAGATTTCATCGTAACATTCCATTATCAACTTGGAACACAGCAATTTATAATGGAAGAATAAGTGGATGATAATTGGGGCGAGATTGAAACTCATTCAAAAGCAAATTGCACATAGATAAAATCAGAACTAAAGTTTATGTCTTTAAAATGAAAAGCAGAATTGCATTCACAAGCTCTATGACAACCTGCATTTATACAGTGTCTTTACTAAAGTTAAAACATCCCAAGACAGGAGTGCAATTCTGATAGATTTTGACATAAGCCAGTGTTGCAGTGTCATTTACAGCACAGGAGACGACCATTTGGCTTTCTCTGTGGAACAATCCAGTCAAAGCTATTCCCCTGCTTTATCCCTGTAGTCCTGCAAGTTTATTTGCTTTAAGCGTTTATCCATTTTCCTTTCAAAATCATTCAATGTCTCCACCTACATCATCCTCACTGAAACTGAGTTCCAAGTTATTAAGACCATAAAATATAGGAGCAGAATTAGGCCATTTGGCCCATCAAATCTGCTCATCATTCAATCATGGCTGATACATTTCTCAACCTCATTCTCCTGCCTTCTCCCCATAACTCTTGATCCTCTTGCTAACCAAGTACCTATCTACCTCTGTCTTAAATGCACTCAATGACTTGGCCTTTGTGTGGCAATGAGTCCCACAGATTCACCACCCTCTGGTTGAAGAACTTCCTCCTCATCTCAGTTCTAAAGGGCCATCCCCTCGATCTGAGGCTGTGCCCTTGGGTCCCAGTCTCTCCTACTCATGGAAACATTTTTTTCATTCCCACTCTAGCCAGGCCCTCAGTATTCTGTAAGTTTCAACCAGATCCCCTCCACATCCTCCTAAACTCTATCAAGTACAGACCGAGAACCCTCAACTGATCCTCATAATAACAAGCCCTTTATCCCCAGGATCATTCTTGTAAACCTCCTCTGGATTCCTTCCAATGCCAACACATTCTTCATCAGATATGAGGCCCAAAACCGCTCACAATATTCCAAATTTGATCTGACCTGAGCTTTATACAGCCTCAGCAGCATGCTCAGGCTCTTGTTCTAGCCCTCTTGAATCTCGTCCTCTTAATACTAGCATTACATTTGGCTTCCTGATTGCCAACTGGGCCTGCTTGATAACCTTAAGAGAATCGTGAACGAGGACTCCTAAGTCCCTTTCAAGTGCTTCAGATTTCCAAAACCTTCCCCATCTGGAAAATAGTCTATGCCTCTATTCTTCCCACTGGAGTGCATAACCTCGCACATTCCCACATTGTATTTCATCTGACACTTTTTTGCCCACTCTCCCAGCCTGCCCAAGTCCTCTGCAGCCTCCACACTTCCTCATCACTACCTGTCCCTCCACCTACCTTCGTGTCATCTGCAAACCAAGCAACAATACCCTCAGTTCTTTCATCCAGATCGTTAACGTATAATATGAATAGCAGTAGTCCCAATAATAACTCCTGTGGAACTGGCTGCCATCTTGAAAAAGACACCTTTATCCCCAATCTCACCTTCCTCCAGTCAACTATTTATGCCAGTATTTTGCCCTGAACACCAAGGGCTCGTCTTATTTAGCAGCCTCCCTTACAGCACCTTGTTAAAAGCCTTCTGGAAATCCAAATAGATCATGTCCACTGGTTCTTTTGTCTAATTTGCTTGTTACCTCCTCAAAGAATTCAAACAGATTTGTCAGGCATGATCTTCCCTTGATGAAGCTATGCTGACTCCGCCCTATTTTACCATACACTTCGTATTCAACGATCACATACTTAATAACGGACTCTTAATGCTGCAACCGTACAAGACGCTGGTGCGGCCTCACTTGGAATATTGCGTGCAGTTCTGGTCGCCCCATTACAGGAAGGATGTGGAAGCATCGGAAAGGGTTCAGAGGAGATTTACCAGGACGTTGCCTGGTCTGGAGCGAAGGTCTTATGAAGAAAGGCTGAGGGACTTGGGTCTGTTCTCATTGGAGAGAGGCTAAGTGGGGATTTCATAGAAACATACAAGATGATCAGAGGATTCAATAGGGTGGACAGTGAGAGTCTTTTTCCTAGGATGATGACATTGGCTTGTATGAGAGGGCATAGCTGCAAATTGAGGGGTGGTAGATTTAAGATGGATGTCAGAGGCAGGTTCTTTACTCAGAGTGGTAAGGGCGTGGAATGCCCTGCCTGCCAATGTAGTTAACTCAGCCAGATTAGGGGCATTTAAACAGTCCTTGGATAAGCATATGGATGATGATGGGACAGTGTAGGGGGATGGGCTTAGATTAGTTCACAGGCCGGCACAACATCGAGGGCCGAAGGGCCTGTTCTGCACTGTATTGTTCGATGTTATATGTTCTATAAAATGTTACCAATGACCGAGGTCAAGCTAACCAGCCTATAATTCCATGTCTTCTGCTTCTCTCCCTTCTAAAACCGGGGTGTTACATTCGCCATTTTCTAGTCCTCTGGTATCCTCCCTGACTCCAGTGATTCTTGAAAGATCACCACCAATGCCTCCACAATCTTACCCAGCTGACTCCTTCAGAACTTTGGCATGTAGTCTACCTGGTCTGGATGATTAATGTGCCTTCAGACCTTTCAGCTTCCCCAGAACTTTCTCTTCAGTGATGCACTCTGCCACCGGACTCCCTTGAAGTTCTGATATGCTGCTGGTGTCTCCCACTGTGAAGACTGAAGCAAAATACCTATTCAGTTCCTGTCATTTCTTTGTCTCCCATTATCACTTCTCCAGTCTTATTTTCCAGCAGTTCAACAACCATTCTTGCATCTCTCTTACCTTTTTTTATGTGCCTAATCAAAAATTCCTACTTTTTTTTTATATTACTAGCTAGCTTAACCTCACACTTCATCTTCTCTCTCTCCTTATTGCTTTTTTTAGTTGTCCTCTGTTGGGTTTTAAAGTCTTCCTAACCCTCTGGTTTCCCACTAATCTTCATCACATTGTTTGCATTTTCATTTGCTTTTGTGCTATCCCTGACTTCCCTAGTCAGCCACACCCTCCATTGTCCTCCACTTAATATGTTAATATGTTTCTTCTTCCTTGGGAGGAGTTTTTGCTGTACCTCCTAAATTATCCAGGATAGCCATTGCTGCTCCACCATCTTCTCTCCAAGGCTCCCTTCTAGTCAACTCTGGCCAGCTCCTCCCTCACATCTTTGTAGTTACCTTTACGCAATTGTAACATCATTATATTTGATTCCAGCTTCTCCCTCTCAACTGCAATATCACAGATCAGCCCTTTGAGCATGCTCTGTCATTCATCACGATCATGGCTGATCGTCCAACTCAATGGCCTAGTCCTGCTTTCTCCCCATAACCTTGGATCTCATTCACCCCAAGTGTTATATCTAGCTGCCTCTTAAATATGTTCAATGTTTTGGTATCAACTACTTCCTGTGGTAATGAATTCCATAGGCTTGCCACTCTTTGGGTGAAGAAATGTCTCATCTCCATTCTAAATGGTCTACACCAAATCCTCAGACTGTGACCCTGGTTCTGGACACATCCACCATCAGGAACATCCTCCCTGTATCTACCCTGTCTAGTCCTGTAGATGCTGCTTGGCCTGCTGCGTTCATCCAGCTCTACACCTCGTTATCTCAGATTCTCCAGCATCGGCAGTTCCTACTATCTCTTGCTCACATTTGTCTCCTTTTCCTCAAAACCTTAAAGCGCTGTCTCAAAAGGTTCAAAGGATCATATCGTACTGAAATCACACCAGCAGCTAAGGAGTTATTATGTCAGGTATCCAAAAGCTTGGTCAAAGGGATAAGTTTTAAGGAGCATCTTAAGTGAAGAAGGAGGAGGAGGTTTAAGGAGGGCTAGAATCAATTATCCTGTACCCTCTGACCCTACTTCCCCTGAAGAGTACATCCATAAACGCCAGGAAGATATATTAGCTAGCCTTCATATTTTGACAGATTATTTTCTTGCCCTGTCAGTAGCTGGCTTTAGCCAGCAGTGGGAGCTGTTTAAATTCCATCTTCACGTGATACGATTTCGAGAAGCTCTAGGCCGTACACCGAGAAGTTTGGTCCTGTTATCTTTCCGTTGGCTGGTTGAGGTCGGTCACCAGCGAGTCGGCGTTTCACGGACAAAGGTTTCTCTTTATCTGCCATCAAAAAAAAGTTTTAAAAAACCAACAAACTTACATACGCATCCGCAATTAGCAGATAGCTGGATGACTGAGGTTAGGCGCTCATGATCGGTGACGTGTGACCGGCAGCCAGGTTGATCAATCAGAAACGGAACTGTCCACGTGCGGTATCTTGAATGGACCAATCAGACGTGTGTGTCAAGGGCGGACCATACCCGAGATGCCGGTGTCGATAACAAAGTGTGGAGCTGGATGACAACAGCAGGCCAGGCAGCATCCCCCTTTTCTGATGAAGGGTCCAGGCCCGAAACGTCAGCTTTTGTGCACCTGAGATGCTGCTGGGCCTGCTGTGTTCATCCAGCTCCACACTTTGTTATGTCGGACCATACCTGGTTTTAATTGAAAACACGAGCGCTCTTAACATCGTAAGTTTGTGTTTTCAAATAAATCTGTTGGACTATAACCCGATGTCGTGTGATTTCTGACTTTGTCTACTCTAGCCCAACACTGGCACCTCCATAACCATATTGTCAGGTTCGACGAAGCGTGTTTTGGAGTAATGTTGCATGTGGTTTTTTTTTTATTCGTAGAGTCACAAACTATTGTAACACACTAGAGTTGTGATAGAAGTGCTCCAAAACGTATTTAAATGTATTAATGTGTTGCTCCGTGTTAGACAATGCAGAGTACTCGTTAACTGAAGAGACACTTGAAATTTTTCATCTTGCACTCTGCAAGAATGTCAAATTTCCAAGGGAAGAACAGTTTATACAGCATAAGAGAAGGGTTGTAGTTAGTTGTTCCCTGCTGTATTCTCCAAAGCTTGGAAATGTGAAGGTGGGGTCAATCGAGACATTCAAAAGGGCATTGGATGACCTGTCTAGATATAAGTAATGTTTGAACGTATAAGTAAAAAAGAGGAGATTGAAATTTGGTCATGATGCTTGTTTGAAGAGCTGGTGCAGGCACAAGGGGCTCAATGCCCTCCTATGCTGTAAGACTTCTGAATACCCTTCACAATCACAGTCCACATGCCAGCCAATTGGCACCATCTTCTCATGCAGTATAAATTGTTCTGATTTGAGGTTACAATTCTGTTCTGATGAATACAAGATGAAAAACTTTGACAGCCTATCTATTATTTTTCAGCAATATGAATAAGACCATAATATGTAGAATTAGGCTATTTGGCCTACTGAGTTTGCTGTGCCATTTGATTGTGGCTGAGATGTTTCTTAATGATGTTCTTCTGCCTTCTACCTGTAACTCTTTCCCCCCCCCCCCCCACCGCCCTGCCCTTACTAATCAAGAACTTCTCTATCTTAAATGTACTCAATGACTTGGCTTTCACAGCCTTCTGCGGCAATGACTTCTACAGATTTACTACCCTGTGGCTGAAGAAATTCTTCCTCATTTCAGTTCTAAAGGTCCTAGTGGAAACATCATCTCTATGTCTATTCTATCCAGGCCTGTCAGTATGCTGTAAGTTTCAATCCGATTTCCCCCTCATGCTTCTGAACTCCAAGTTCAGACCCAGAGTCCTCAACTGTTCCTCATCTGACAAGCCCTTCATTGTTGGGATTATTTTTGTAAGTTTCCTCTGGAACCCCTTCTGAGGCCAGCACATTCTTCCTTTTGATATGGAGCCCAAAATATGTGCACATTTTTCTAAATCAAAACATGATTGGTGTACTAAAGCAATAGTTTATGAGCTCTTGAAGAGCTAT
The DNA here is from genome assembly GCF_030684315.1 of Stegostoma tigrinum. Classification (NCBI taxonomy): domain Eukaryota; kingdom Metazoa; phylum Chordata; class Chondrichthyes; order Orectolobiformes; family Stegostomatidae; genus Stegostoma; species Stegostoma tigrinum. The sequence goes on from NC_081404.1 coordinate 18,160,303, forward strand.
CCTGCTAACAACATATTGCAGTTACTGTGCATCTAATATACTTCAAGATCTCTTGATTCTTTCTTTAAAAAAAAGTTATTTCTGACTTAATTCTCCTGGCCTCACTCAGGTAGGAGCTAGAAATTTATATGCAGCTACTAATCCACAGATGTTTCTTCTTTTAAATTCTGACTGCTTCAGAACAGCTTGTTTAGATGTTTTGACTGCTTAGAGCACCCAAGTAGTGGCCTGAACCATGTTGGTAATGTAGCAACTAAACACATCCACATCAATCCCTATTGTGTTACACATGGGATCATGTTGAATGTTTTAAAATCTGTATCCCTTCCAAAATGAATTGTTATATGTTTATATTTTGCCTGTTTTACATTTTACAGAATAAAACACAACTTGGAACAAATTCATCCTGCAATTGGTGTGGAGGCAAGGGAGACTGAAAAGTATTCGTTACTCAGGGAAAGATCATTCCGCTAGGGAGAATGATGCAAACCCAGGTGGAAGAGTATTTGTCCTGTTTTCTCCCCAATGATGATGGTCTTTTTTCAGAATATTACACAGAGGAGAGCAGTTACAAGTTTTGTGGGCATGTTTTAAAGATCACCCAAAACTTCAGCGCCAGTCTGGGAGTTGCTGCTTTAGTGTGGGATGCTGTAAGTCTCGAGACCTAATTATTTTTTTAATTCACTTGTGGAATGTGGACATAACTGGCTGGCTAGCATTTATTGCCCATGTATATTGGATGGAGGAAAATCAAGCTAGCCACATCTCATCTATCTGCCGTATTAATATTTTAACTTATTAATTGGCCATATTTTTCTCTCGAAGGGGGTTCAAGCCCCAGTCTAGAACTTGGGCACACAATTGTAGCCTAGCCTGATATTTCCTTGCAGTGCTGAGGGAGTGCTGTACTGTCAAAGCTGCAATCTTTTAGAAAAGACGCCCAACTGAGGCCCTGTTTGCCTCTCAGATGAATAAAAGGGATCCCACACCACTAGTCAATAGAGATTGGGGGTGAGGGTGGTTCTCCTGATATATATGGCCAAAATGTGTCTCCTTCCCCCTTTCCAAATGCACCCATTCATCTCTTTGTGAGACCTTCCTATGCACAAATTGGCTGCCAGTTTTTCTTACATGCATTTCAAGTAAATTGTTGACTGTGAAACACTTTGTGACAGCCTGAAGTCATGACAAGGTTATATAAAAATAAAAGTTCTTTCTAACCTGACTTCAATCAATTCTGCACTGAACTGACTAGTGGGAAATCGGTGGTTACTTCTGTTCCCCACTCATTGCTCATTCTCACTATATGGAGCTGCTTGAATATAGGCATCAGTAGTGACTCAGTGAAAGCATTCTTGCCTCTGTCAGAAGATTCAAGGTTTTACTCCAAAGAATTGAGTATAAAGTCCAGGCTGACACTTGCAGTGCAGTAGTGAGACCACTACAGAAAGCTGCACTTTCGAAGGGGCTGCCTTTTGAATGAGACGATAAACCAAGTCTGACCCTGTCTAGGTTAATGCAAATGATCCTGTGATGCTGTTTTGAAGAGAAGCTAGGGAATTATCCCATGTCAAGGGCAATATTTAGAGTCATAGAGCTGTACAGGATGGAAACAGGCCCCTTCTGTCCAACTCATCCATGCCGACAAGATATCCTAAACTGATCTAGTCCTATTTGTCAGCATTTTGCCCATAACCCTCTAAACCCTTCCTATTCAAGTACCCATCCAGATGCCTTTTAAATGTTGTAATTGTACCAGCCTCCTCCACTTCTGTCAGCTTGTTACATACTCGCATTACCCTCTGCATGAAAAAGCTGCCCCTCAGGTCCCTTTTAAATCATTCCCCCTCACCTTACACCTATGCCCCTCTAGTTTTGGACTCCCCCACCCTGGTGAAAAGACCTTGGCTATTCATTCTATCCATGGCCCCCATGATTTTCTAAACCTCTATAAGGTCACCCCCTCAGCCTCCAACACTCCAGGGGAGAAAAGCCCCAGCCTATCTAGTTTGTCCTTATAACTCAAACCCTCCAGTCCCCGTGGCATCTTTGTAAATCTTTTCTGAACCCTTTAAAGTTTAACAACATCTTTCCTGTAGCAGGGAGTCCAGAATTAAATGCAATGTTCTAAAAGTGGCCTCACCAGTTAGCCTTCAACCACCATTTAACGATCAAATAATCTGTTTTATTATCATATTGCTGTTTGTGGAAGCTTGCAGTGTGCAAATAGGCCACTGTATTTTCTACATCGCACTGTGACTATATTTCAAAAATGTTTAATTGGCTGCAAAGCACTTTGGGACATTCTGGGGTTGTAAAGATGCTATATAAATGCAAATCCTTTCATTCTTTCTCTTGTGTTCTGGCACTACCTGTTGGTACTGCAATGCTTCAAGTCACCCTCTAAATTAACTTGTTCTAATATGGATGTGTGATATTTTCAGGGTCTGGCTCTTTGTCAATACTTTGAGGACCAGAAGATGAGTTTCTGTGGGAGGAAGGTGATTGAACTGGGTGCAGGCACTGGAATTGTGGGGATTCTTGCTGTTCTCTTGGGTAAGTTTTTAAAGTCAAATATTATGAGGTAAGCAATAATGAGGATTCCAGATCACGATCAAATCAGCTGTGATCTTATCAAACGATGGAGCAGGCTAGAGGAGCTGAGCGGCCTACTCCTGCTCCTAATTTATACATATCAAAGTTACAGCTTGTAATGTTGGAGAGGAAAACGGAAAGCAAGGCATATGAAATATAAACAAAGAATGCTGGAAGAAGTCAGCAGAGCTGGTAGGTTCTGTGGAGAGAGTAAGAGAGTTATTTTTTCAGGTCAATAATCTTTGAACTGTTGGCTTCTCCACAAAGGCTGCCTGACCTGCTGAGTATTTTCAGTATTCTCTTATTGATTTAAGATTCTCAGCATTTCCTTCCTCAGGAATAACATGCTTATGTTGCTGGAAGAGGGGGTCTATGTTAAAGGAAATGTTTGCTTGCTAAACACAGTTCCCCTCCAGTGATCCACCCATTATTATTGTCATTTCTGTGATGATTTAGCTGGTGTGTGTGTGTGTGTGTGTGCGCACGTTATTCTGCATCTACCCTCCGAAAGAGCAGATGGCTCCAAGGTGGTACAGTCCGCTGTAGAAGTCTGCAACCAACTTGACCCTCTCTTCTTTATTAATCCAACACCTGAACTAGGCAGGTGTGTGGTCCTCTGGCGTTGCTGAGGATTGACCAGCCAACCTAATGAAACTTGAGAAATGGTGGATGTGTCACTGAGAGCTGGGATTCTTTCCCCCTCAACTCCCGGAAGCCAGCGCTCCAGAAGGGTGATCCTTGCTGTTGTAGCTGGTGATTGCACAGATTTATCTGGTTAAACTTCAACATATCTAATCCTGGGAGTCTCTATGCTTTCGTTGTTAAATCTATGCTGCTGCTTTTTGGATTTGGCTAAGTCATTTTTGTCTGCAAAGGAAGAGAGACTGTTGGGCCAGCAGAAATAAACTTTGTGGATTTCTTGAGAATCCTTTTCCCCCCTGTTCAAATTACACAATGAACGCACCCAGTTTTCTACTCTATAGCCTTCTCCAGCCCTAAAATCCTTCTAGACCTCTCTGCTCCCCTAGGTTTGGTCCCTCATATATTGCTGATTTTTATCACTTCACCATTGGCAGCCATGCCTTCAGCCATCTGAGTATTTACTCTGGAATTCCCTCCCTAAAATTCTCTGTTTCCTCCTGCAGGTTCCTGTAAACCTACCTCTTTGATCGAGCTTTTGGTCACCTATTCCAAATTTCTCTTCGTGTGGCTCAATGTCAAAAACATTGTTGCTCCTCCTTGCTTTGGGCTATATTTACTATGTTGAAAATGCTATATCGTTGCAAGCTGTTGTTTAGGATTGGCGACTTTTAAAAATGGCAGACTCTTTAAAAACCTCTGGAGTAATTATAATGAAGAAATGTCTTTTACTTTTAACTCATCAGGTGGCGATGTAACCATCACGGACCTACCACAAGCTTTGAAACAAATAGAGAACAATGTCTTGGCCAACATCCCCTCTTCCTGTGCTCATCGCTGCCAGGTCTGTGCCCTATCCTGGGGCAATAACCATAGTCACTTTCCCACTGACTATGATTTTGTTCTGGGCTCTGACATTGTGTATCTCCCTGAAACCTACGCTTCACTCATCCATACTCTGCAGCACCTTAGTGCACAGAGGGCCACCATTTATCTCTCTTCCAAAGTGCGGAGGGAGCATGCAACTGTCTTTTTCTATGAAGAGATCCTGCCTCAGCATTTTCAGTGCCAACTTCTTTACAGGAATGAAGAGAAAAATATTAATCTGTACAAAATAACCAAAAAAGAACTGAGTGTCAGACAGCAGCAATGACCAAGAGAAATCTATCATTTTAATATGACAGTCAAGATGAGGCAGACCTTCTGTGGGTGACCCATGTAGTACTTGTTTTGAAGAATTTTCTGTCTTGTGATAAGAATATTTCTAATTTTCTTTTTGACTTCCTTGAAAATCTGTTTAGTTCTTGAAGTTGGTAGCATATCCTAGGATGCAGTTCAATGTATTTCACTGATAATCTGTTTCATTGACAACTTAGCTAAATGGCTACTTTTCACATCAGCTGCAAGAGTTTAATGGGCCATTTTACCGTTTAGGACACGACAACCAAGGCCCATGCTGTTCGACCATCTATGGCTTGTTGTTTCTCCATCTCCAACCCCATCCTTGGTCCAAGGGGACTGAAATCACTGGGAAGAGTTGCTGGTGCCTCTTTGGCTGAGAACCTCGCTGTAGTAATTCAGTGAGCTGTCAGATGTGGTTTTTTTTTTTTGAACAAATATAATGGTTTTGTTTAAGCAGTAAGAAATTATTGAGAGAGTGAATTTGTGGAGAGACAAGGACAGCTGAACAAACGCAGACAGCTGAAATAACATGTTTGATTATTATCTGCCTGCTGTTATTTACTCAACTTTCTCACAGTTGCACTTCAGCAGAGAGCAACACTGGCACTATACAAAATATATCAACAAAAATAAGCATAAAACTGATTTCTCTGCCTGTAGCTAGGGTGCCAGTTTGGGACATCCATGTGGAAGGGGTGCCCTCCAAAACCTCAGTTAAGTTGGCAGCATTAATATGTGGACAGTATAGCTCAGGTGGTTTGATAAAGGGGAGATGTTCAGAATGAAGCCTGAAGCTGTACTTACCTGACATGTCTTTGTGTGCGCACACACACGCACGCACGCACGATCAGGAGCAGGGACTCTCTCTTCCCTCATCCCAACCAATAAATACTGAGGCCAAATGTAATGTTGCCATTGCTGCCTAGGTTGACTCCATATTAACACTTGTTTAATGTACTTAACATTTCAGTAAAGTATTAATCTTGGTATTCTTAGAATAGAAACTCCATGGAAAACTCACTGAACGATCTGAGAGCTAACATTGATAATAATTATGTAGATGTTACTATCTTTCTGATTGAAGTAAGATACATTTTGGATGAAGAAAACAACAAAATTATGTACATTGAAATTATGCTGCAGTGAGGAATGTTAGTGCTGGACAAAAGAATATTTTTCCATACTTGGTATTGAATGGTTATCTTTATTCAACACATGCTATGGACCTTGGATCTTCACTGGCAGCTCACCTTCAAAGAATCAACTGCATGGTGTTGACTTTGCATGTCTTTCAATACAGTAACAATGTGTCTTAAATCATGGCACAGGCAAGCATCCTTAACTCACTAGCCTGACTTTTCCTCAGCTTTAAAGTGTAATTCATGCCATAGACTTTCACTGGATCTACAATAAATGGATCATGGACGTGCCCAAATTCATTTCACAGACATCTATTGGAAGGACTACTTATTACACCATTCTGTGTTGAATTTAAACCAGGTTAGCTGAAAGACCAACTGCACGAAGCCATGCTACCCAACTCACACTTGCCAAAAATAATTATATTTATGATTACATTTATGGAAATTTTTTCAGTTGTTTTTCAAACATAAATAGTTCCTCAAAACTGAACATAATATTGAAGAAAAGTGCCTCCAAACCAACTGTGCCTGTTTGGCTGTACTGTGTGTCAGCATTTTGTGTAGCTGTGTTACCAAGTTTCTGTATGCTGACCACTTTGTGTTTACAGACATAGTAGGAACTGCCGATGAATTCTGAAAATCTGAGATAAAATGGTGTGAAGCTGGATGAACAGAGCAGGCCAAGCAGCATCAGAGGAGCAGGAAAGTTTGATGGTTTAGGTCGAGACCCTGCTTCATACTTTTCTAAAGAAGGGTCTCGACCCGAAACGTCAAACTTTCCTGCTCCTCTGATGCTGCTTGGCCTGCTGTGTTCATCTAGTTCTACACTGTTTTATCTCACTTTGTGTTATATTTGCTTTAACTCCCAAGCTAAGAGAATTGTATTGCAATTGCCAAAGAGAAACAGACACCGAAGGAATTATCACTATTCTGAAACTTGGTCAGTAGTTTTATTCTGTAAAATGCAACCAAACTGTTCATAAAGACAAAATATTTCAAACACCTTGTCATTTTGTTAAATTGAAAGAACAAACATGTATTTCTGCAGTGCCTTTCATATTAAGATATCCCAAAAGGTTTCACTGTCAATGAGGCACTTCAACAGTCTAGTCACTGTTGCTACAAAAGTGCTATGTCTTGCTAAGCAAGGTTCAACAGATGCCAGAAAACCTCTGATACCTTACCCAAGTAGTCATTCACGTGAGATGAGACAGACCATTTGACTTTAGAAGGCATCCGATATTGATGTTTTGTCTTTCCTCTCTAGCTAATAAGCGCTGAGGAAAATTATAGTGTCATTCTACCTTAGGTAATATTTGCTACTACAGCAGAGGCTTGGGATCAAGCCTAGGACCATCTGATCTATGTAGCTAAATTCCAAATTGATCACATAAGTTTCACAAGAAAATTGCAAATGAGAAAGTTCACTTTCTTATTCACTCTTGAGATGTGAGCAAAGTTAGCTGGCCAGCATTTTTATTGCCCATCTCTAATTGCCCTTGAGAAGGTGGTGATAAGCTGCCTTCTTGAATCACTGCAGTCCACCTGTGGGTTGACCCACAATGCCCTTGGGGGGGGGGGAGAGTAATTCCAGGGTTTTCACCCACCGACACTGAAGGAACAGTGATGTATTTCCAAGTCAGGATGGTGGGTGGCTTGATCAGGAACTTGAAGGTGGTAGTGTTTCTGTATATCTGCTGCCCTTGTCCTTCTAATTGGAACTGGTCATGTATTTGGGAGGTACTGGCTACGGATCTTTGCTGAATTTCTATAGTGTATCTTTTCGATAGTACACACTGCTGCTCCTGAACGTTGGTGGTGAAAGAAGTGAATGTATGTGAATGAGGGGCTAACCAGGTGGGCTGCTTTGTCCTGGATGGTGTCAAGCTTCTTGAGTGTTGTTGGAGGTGCACCCATTCAGGCAAGTGGAGAGTATTCCATTACACTCCTGACTTACGCCTTGCAGATGGTGGGCAGACTTTGGAGAGTCAGGTGATGAGTTACTCACTGCAATATTCCTAGCATCTGACCTGCTTTTGTAGCCACAATGTTTATGTGGCGAGTCAAGTTGAGTTTCTGGTCAATGGTAAACCCAAGGATGTTCATTGATCATTACACAGTTGAATGTCAAGGGTTGGTGATTAGATTATTTTTATTGGTGATGGTCATTGCATGAGATTTGTGTGGCATGAATGTGACTTGCCACTTATCATTCCCAAGCCTGGATATTGTCCAGATCTTGTTCCATTTGAACATGGACCGCTTCAACATCTGAGCAGTTGAAAATAGTGCTGAATGTTGTGCAATCATTGGTGAACGTCCCCACTTCTGACGTTATGATGGAGCGAAGGTCATCGATGAAGCAGCTGAAGATGGTCGGGCACAGGACACTACCCTGACTTATACCTGTGCCAGGTGTGACTCCAACTAGTGGAGAGTTTTCTCCTGATATCCATTGATTCAAATTTTGCTATGGCTCCTTGATGCCACACTCAGTCAAATGCAGCATTGATGTCAAGGGCTCTCACTCTGACTTCACCTCTGGAATTCAAGTCTTTTGTCCGTATTTGAACCAAGGCTGTATGAGGTCAGGAGCTGAGTGACCCTGGTGGAACCCAAATTGGGCATCATTGAGCAGTTGTGCTTGATAGCACTGTTACTGACACCTTCCATCACTTTACTGATGATCGAGAGTAGACTGATAAAGTGGTAATTGGCCAGGTCGGATTTGTCCTGCTTTTTGTGTATAGGACATACCTGGGCAATTTTCCACTTTGTCAGGTAGATGCCAGTGTTGTAATTGTGCTGAAAGATCTTGGCAAGGAAAGTGGCAAGTTCTGGAGTACAAGTCTTTAGTACTATTGCTGGAATGTTGTTAGGGCCCATAGCCTTTACACTATTAAGTGCTTCCATCCACTTTTTGATATCATATGGAGTGATTTGAATTGGTTGAAGACTAGTATCTGTAATAATGGGAGGAGGCCAAGATGAATCATCCACTTCGGCACTTCTTGCTGGAGATTGAAGATTTGGCCCATATTGGTCTGTTAGAAATAGAAGAGGAAACCATCTTTTATATCGTTATCATGTGTTACAGATTACTTTATTGCCTACAATTTTCTTTCCTTTTCTCAAAGCTGCTAATTGATATACGCACACAGCAGCCAATTTATGCACAGAAAGCTCTCACAATGGATACATGATTAGTTCATCTGTTTTTGGTAGTGTTGGTTGAGGAAGGCATGTTGGCTAGGATAAACAGCACCCACAGATATTTTGTTTTTAAGCCCACAAACGCATGGGGATGTTCATTTAGCACCCCCACTGCAAAGACATCACCTGGAGGTGTCAGCCTAGGCTATAGGCTCAAGTCTCTGCTGGGAGATCTCATAGAAACCTATAAAATTCTAATGGGACTAGACAAATGCAGAAATAATGTTCCTGATGATGGGAGGATCCAGAACCAGGAGTTGTAGTCTAAGAATACAGAGTAGACCACAGGATTGAGATGAGAAGTAATTTCTTCACCCAGAGCCTGTGGAATTCAAAAGAAAGCAGTCAAGGCCAAAACATTGTATGATTTGACAGAGTTGGATATAGCACTTGAGTTAAAGGGATCAAAAGATAAGGGGTGAAATGGGAAAAGCCTATTGAGGTAGAGAATCAGCCATGATCATAAATGAGTGGTGAAACAGGCCCGAAGGGCTTACTACTTTTTTCTGTGTTTCTATGACTCCAACCATGGTCTAATTTTGAAACTTGAATCCTGCATTCAGTTAAACAATGCTTCTGCTTTCGAAAATATTTCTTGAACAGTTGGAGAGACACTGAACAAAAACAAAGTTGCTGGAAAAGCTCAGCAGGTCTGGCAACATCTGTGATGGAGAAAACAAGAGTTAACGTTTCAGGTCGGGTGACCCTTCCTCACAACTGAACGGTTGAACGCAGTACGAAGAAGGGTCACCCGACCTGAAACGTTAACTCTTTTTTTTTCCTTCACAGATGTTGCCAGACCTGCTGAGCTTTTCCAGCAACTTTGTTTTTGTTCCTGATTTACGGCATCTGCAGTTCTTTTGTTTTTATTTGGACACCGAAGTTGTGTATCAGTCACCTGCTTCAGCCACCAGTGGGCGCCATCAGAAACTTTGAGCTGCAGAGCAACCTTCAAAGTAGTTTGTTCTTGGTTCGTTCTCCTGAACAGGCGCAACTTGTAGTTTGTTCTTGCTGGCTTTGGTAACGCTTTGTTCGTAACGCTGACCCTCTCAGAATGCGCAGCACCATGGCCGCCTTCTACGCTTTGCGGAGCACTCGGATCGATGTCTCCAAGGTAGAGCGAAACCCTTCTCATTCTGTTCCTGATCGTTTTTTTTTTCGGGTTTTAAAGTACCAATGGATAGGCTTTCGAAGGCCGCAGTTTGTGCGGGGGTAGTCTAACATGCTGGGATTGATTGATTGGCAAGCAGATTGACCAATCGAAAGAGGCGGTTTGGGAGCGTCTGTTGTTTCTGTGAGATTTAGATGTGAGCCCACCCTCCGCCAGCAAGTTCGGTTGAACCTTTGCCGCATGATGTTTGAATGGGAGGAGCATGTAGAACTAACCTCTGATCGCTGAAAATTATTTAGCTAAGCATTTACTTTACGATTTCAACACAAAAATAGAAGATGGTAGAACAGTTAAACAATTGACAAAAAATCCAGTAGGATTAGAAAATTAGCAGCAAATTGGAATAATCTGCCAGTCAAGGGCAGTGGGCTCAGTTGTAACTTTAAAACTGGAATTGGATATATAAATGATGAAATCGCAGAGCAGGCATGGGAAGAGCGGGGGAATGTACTTTGAAAGAACTGCCACGGATACTGAGCAAATGGCCTTGTTTTATAATTTTCAAAATTTTAATCATGGGATGAGATGTGCCAGTATTTATTGCCCCATCCCTAGTTGCCCTTTGGGAAGGTGATGGTGAACTGCCTTCTTGAATCACTGCCGTCCATGTGATGTAGACTGACCCACAATGCCCCTAGGGAGGCAATTCCAGGATTTTGACCAAGTCAGGATGGTGAGTGGCTCAGATGGGAACTTGCAGGGGATGGTGTTCCTATGTATCAGCTGCCCTTGACCTTCTTGTTGGAAATGGTTGTGGGTTTGGGTGGTGCTGTCTAAGGGATCTTGGTGAATGCTTCCCAAATGTTTTCCCTCTGTGACCCCATTTTTAGTCTTGAAAGTTGATGTGACCTCTCAGTAAGACCTGTTAGAGCGAATGGACAGCTGTACAGTTGTTATTAATTCGCCAGAGCTCCATGGTATCTATTGCTGCTTCAGAGCTCACAAACCTACTTATGGTCCCAGTCCCTCACTTTGAGAAGCCCTGCTGTAGATGGTACACATTGCTAGCACAGTGTGTTGATGATGGAGGGAGTGGATGCTGAAGGCAGTGAGTGGGGTGCCAATCAAGCAGGCTGCCTTGCCCTGAATGGCACCAAGAAGCTGCACCCTCCCAGTGGACAGGGTTCTATGACATTCCCGACTTGTGCCTTGTAGATGGTGGATAGGCTTTGGGGGGAGTCAGCTGGTGAATCATTCACTGCAGGATTCAAAATGCTGGAACTCCCTTCACATTGTGGGGGTCCCAACTCGACATGAACTGCAGTGGTCAAGAAGATAGCTCATCATCTTCAGGGCAACTAAAATTGGGTAGTAAATGCTGGCATAGCCAGCACCACCCACATCCCATGACTTATTTTTTTAAAAAAAGCTCCTGTAGTGATGTCCTAGGATTAAGATGACTGACCTCCAAAATTGACAATCTATTTTGTATCACCTCCCTGTACCATGATCACACCAGTAAACTATTATTTCCACAGTCATCACTGATCTCATCTGGGGATTTGATCCCCAACAACCTTCCACCTTATTGCCCCTGCAACCCTGAATGGCCCACTTCCGCCACCTTCCCAAAATCCACATATAGGACTGGCCGGGCAGATTCATTTGTTCCAGCTTGTTCCTGCCCCATGGAACTTGCTTCTTCCTACCACTTACATCATGATTCTTCTGATGTCTTATGATCAGTTTCAAAACTTCCAGTTTGCTGGAATCTGCCATCTCCTCTTCACCATGGACATGTAATCCTTCCACATGTCCATCCCCATCAGGCTAGTCTGAGGGCTCTGTCTCTTTCTCAAGGGGGAGGCATTGGCCTCATGGTATTATTACTAGACTATTAATTCAAAGACCCAGGTAATATTCTGAAGCCCCAAAATTGAAATTCACCATGGTACATGGTGAAATTTGAATCTAATAAAAATCTGGAATCATTGTTGATTATCAATAAAAAAAATCTGGTTCACTAATGCCCTTTAGGGAAGGAAACTGTTGTCCCTACCTGGTCTGGTCTACATATTCCAGACCCATAGCAATGTGCTTGATGCTTAACAGCACTGTGAGCAATTAGGGAGGGGCAATAAATGTTGACCCAGCCGGCAATGCCAACATCCCATGAACAAACTTTTCAAAAGTAGGCCTGAACCATCCCTATCCGCCATCACCCTTCTCCTGGCTGAGCTTGTCCCTACTTTGAACAACTTCACCTTTAACTTTTCTCACTTTCTTCAGGTCAAAGGTGTGGCCATGGGTACATGCACAGGCCCCAGTTATGCCTGTCTCTTTGTGGGTTACATGGAACATTCCTTGTTCCAGACCTACTAGGGTCCCTCCCTACAATTCTTTCCTGGTACATTGATTAATTAGTGCTGCTTCCCTCTCCCACCCAGAATTGGAAAACAAATCAATTTTTCTAAAAGTTTCTACCCTGCTCTCACCATCACTTGGTCCTTTTCTGACTCCTCCCACGTCTTCTTTGACATCTTGGTTTCCATTGCTGGGGAGAGGCTGGCCACCAAAATCCACAAGAAACCCACTGACTCCCACAGTTACCTCGGCTATACATCCTCACAAACTGCCTTCTGTAAAGACTCTATTCTATTCTCCCAGTTTCTCTGTCTCCATTGCATCTATTCTGATGATGCAGCCTTCTGCAGGGGCCCTTAGAAATGTCTGTCTTTTTCCTCAAACAAGAATTCCCTGCCATCACAGCAGAGCCCTCAGCTGTGCCTGACCCATTTCCTGCACTGTGACCTCATGCAGTCATAAATATTTCAACTAAAATTTTATTTTGTCCATCAGTTTTGAGGATCTACAGTTCACTGTCAGGTTAGGTTTTCAAACCTGTATAAAAATTTGGATGGTCTGTGAATGCATTTGAAAAGCCAAGTTTCTCAATTGTGCAGTAATTACTATTTATAAAAATATAAAAATGTGCCAGTGATCTGCAGGTATTTATGACTTTCTAATCCAGAATTGGAAATTGGAAAGATCAATCTGGATCACTCAGTTTGGGGAAGGGTGCAAAATGAACATGAAACCTCAACCAGAATACATTTATGGTTTTAAATAGGGCTATATACCTGTATTGAGTTGCACACTGATTTCAAGAAATCAGCAAATCATATGGGGTGGAAGGTCGAGCAAATCCAAATGCCAACAAAGAGATGAATGCACATCCTAAAATTCAGTTACTGTACAGCTTTACTCCCATGCTGATCTGCTGTGTCCTAGATTATTAGCCGGCCTGACTGTGGGATTTTGACAGCTAGGACTCAGCTCTTTTCCTTTTCTTGCCCCTCTCCCATAAAAAAAACAAGAGCAAGCTACTGACAACACAGTGTGGAGCTGGAGGAACACAGCAGGCCAAGCAGCATCAGAAGAGCAGGAAAGTTGATGTTTTGGATTGGGACCCATCTTCAAAAATGGGGAGAGGAAAGGGAGCTGGAAAATAAATACTGAGAGGAGAGGTGGGGCTGGGGAAAGGTAGGTGGATGCAGGTAGGGAATGGTGGGAATTGGTCAGTGGGATGGGTGGGGCAGGAAAGTGGGAGAGAAGATGGACAGGTTATGTCGGGTCAAGGAGGTGGTAGTAGAATCCTTACAGTGCAGAAACAGGCCCTTCAGCCCAATAAGTCCACCCAGACCCATCCCTCTAATTTACACATCCCTGAACACTACTAGCAATTTAGAATGGCCAATCCATCTAGCCTGCATATCTTAGGACTGTGGGAGGAAAACGGAGTACCCGGAGGAAAGCCACGCAGACACGGGGAGAACATGCAAACTCCACAAGTCATTCGAGGGCAGAATTGATCCCGGGTCCCTGGCGCTGTGAGGCAGCAGTGCTAACCACTGAGCCATTGCGCCGCTCCACTCTTGCAGGAAAGTGGGTGAGAGGAGGTGTAGTCCAGGTAGCTGTGGGAGTCGGTGGGCTTGAAATAGATGTTGGTGTTGGGGTGGTTACCAAAGATGGAGACAGAGAGGTCCAGGAAGTGGAGGGTGGTATTGGAGATGGTCCAGGTGAATCTAAGGTTGGGGTGAAAAGTGAAAGGGTGAATTGTTCGAGCTCCTCATGGGAGCACAAGGCAGTGCTGATATAGTCATCAACCTGTTGCCACCCCACCTATCTTTCCCCAGCCCCACCCATCCTCCCTCCCGAACCTCTTTGACCTGACGCAACTTGTCCATCTTCTCCCCCACCTATCTGGCCCACCCATCCCACCGATCAATCTCTGCCACTCCCTACCTGCGTCCTCCCTACCTATCACCATCCCAACTACCTTTCCCCAGCCCCAACCCTTCTCTCTCTCTTTACTTTCCAGATCCCTTCCCCCTCCCCATTTCCGAAGAAGAGTCCCAACCCAAACATCAGCTTTCCTGCTCCTCTGATACTGCTCAACCCGCTTGTGTTCCTCCAGCTCCACACTTGTGTTGTCTGTGACTCCAGCATCTGCAGTTTTTGCTATCCTGAAGAGCAAGCTACTGAGCACATGGAGCCTCCCAGCTCCCGTACAAGTGAAAGATCCCCATTTAAATTCCATTCTTTTTGACACAATAATTGGCCTTGCAAATATTTTCTCCTTGTTGAGAAGTGCCTAGCTTCCCATGATATCTGCCCACTGAAACGTGACTAAACTGGCAGACTCACTGTATAGTCAGAAGGAAACACAGAAACTATATCCCTCTGTCACAAACTACTGAGTTGGAGCAATCCTGAGAGTGCACCACGAGCAAGCGAGATGGGATTGTGACGTTTGATAGAATTTTGGTAAGCAACATTGTGGAACTAATGTGTAAATGTGCAGATTGTGTTACAAGTTCTGTAAGATTTCTATTCACTTTTGTTAGATCTTTTCTGCACGGTCAACCCAGTTTCGGCACTGTTCTGGGGTTAGATTAATGGCAGCTGATAAAGAACTCCTCCTGAAACTCCGGAAAAAGACAGGATACTCGTTTACAAATTGTAAGAAAGCCTTAGAGAAGTTTAGCAGTGACCTTCAGCAGGTATGTGGAAATTGTAATGTTAAAGTTGCTGTTGGGTACCCTAATGTATGTTTCCCTTCAAACTCCAACCTGAAAGTACGATATGGTTCCATAGGTAAAGGCATCCCTTTGATACCTCACTTCAAGAGGGCATTCTTCAGATATAAAACTTGATTGTATCTTTAGCTGACTATTTGACTGTGGGGCTATCATGAGCAATCCCAAGTTGATTGGATAGCAAGCAGGAAATTCAAGATAATTATTTTTGTCACCTCTTTGCTATTCCTGGGATGTTGCAGCATTCCACAGTTGCCTTGACTACAGCGGCAGACTGAACACATCAGAAATTAAACTGGGACTTTCTTGGGTTATAGATCACCATGAGACCATTAGATGTCGGAGCAGAAGTAGACCATTCACCTCATCGAGTCTGCTCCGCCAATTAGTGAAATCATGGCTGATCTGATCATCTACAGTTTCACTTCCCTCTCTGTTCCACAGAACCCTGATTTCCTTACTGATTAAAAATCTGTCTCAGCCTTGAATATACTTAACAATAAAGCCTCTACGAGCTCTCTGTGGTAAAAGATTTCACAGATTCATTATCCTCTGAAAGAAAAATTCCTCCTTTGTCTTAAATGAATGACCCTTAATTCTGAGGTTATGCCCTGTGATCCTAGACTCTCCCACCAAGAGAAAACAACCTTTCCACACTCTCAGGTTCCAGAGAATCTTGCATGTTTCGGTAAGATTGCCTCTCATTGTTTTAAACTTCAGTGAATACAAGCTCAACCGACCCAACCTTCTCTGGGCTGCCTCCAATATCAATATATCTTTCCTTAGATCAGGGGACCAGAGCTGTTTGCAATATTCTAGATGTGTTCTAATAAGTGTCTTGCATTGTTTTAGCAAGAACTCCTTATTTTTATACTTCATTCTCTTCAAAAAAAAAGGCCTTTATTCAATTTGCCTCCCCTATTACCTGCTGAAGTTGGAGGAAAGCTTTTTGTGATTCATGTGTGAGGATTCCCAAATCCTTATGTGCTGTAACTTTGCAGCATTTCTCCACTTAAATTATATTCAGCCCCTTTATTTTTCTACAAAGAGCATAACCTCATTTCCATCTAAACTGCCATTCCTCATGTGGGAGCCTCATTTTTGGTGTTGGCAGGCTCTCCAACTGTTCAAGGCTTCACATACAAGTTCTACCCCTTACAGCTTGGTCTAGTTCCTGGGACTTTTTACTTTTGCTCACCATAAACATTTAGTTTCTCTAGGCCAGTACCTGAACTGATGCTTCATATTCACACAGTTTCTGGTATAGAATTGTGAGTGAAAATCAGCAAAGGATGCAATGATGATATGATTTTCAATATTCAAATCCTCCACATCTGTGATACTTATGCTGACACGACTCATGTTTTTGTTGCACTTGTCACAACCTTGGGATGTCCCAAAGTGCTTTACAGGATAAAGTAATCTAAAGTGGAATTAATTTTGTAAAGTAGGGATGCAGTCTATTACAGTGTGGACCCCTCTCATAATGCAAACATGATATCACCTTATCCAATTGCTCATACATTAAAAACTCAGGCTTACTTTCTCAATGAGTGTCTGACTCCATTTTCAGCCAGTAGTCTGACAGCATCCTTGTAATACCCATTACAAATACACAAGCCCGTTCCCTATATACATGATTCAAGAATGGAGTAGAAAATGTATTAAAGCCATGTAGACTGTGAAATAATATTCTGCATTTGAAATGTAAACAAATTAAATTGCTTGCGATATTTGAAGATGGCTGGCGAAAGGGTGCAGACTCCAGAGGATTAATGAGGGAAATATCATGGTTTCCAGGGATGAAATAATTTGTTACTGTCCAGAAGGTAATCAAAGTGGTTTATTTTCAAAGGCTGAAGCCTGGCTGCACAGACAGGCCCATAAGGAAGGATGGAGTAAAGCTTCTAAACTCCAAGGTCGTAAAACAAACGAGGGCCTCATTGGACTGCTGCAAGATGGAAACTCAGCTGTCTTGGTGGAGGTAAAGATAAAGAATGTTTGGTTTGAAGTGATACAAATGTGTTAAATCATGCCATTTACAGTATAGAACAGCATCCAGTCTATTGTACCTGCATCGGTTCTCTGAAAGGGATATCCACTCCTCACCACCAACCCATCTTGCTCTTTCATCAGAGCCCTACAAATTTCTCCTTTTTAAGTACATATCTAATTCCCTCAATTTACTGTGGAATCTACATTCACATGAGTCATTCTGTGTCCTATCCTAATAGAATTAATATGTGAACCAGTTAACAATTGCTGAAAAAGCAGGTTGGGGAATAAAACTACTTGAATTAGTTTTATATCTGATCTTCCGAAGAGCTAGTAAAGCCTGATGGGCTGAACAGTTTCCTCTTGTGTTATGAGATTCCATATGAATCAATAATCCTACAAATAAAATGGTCCTTTTTGACAAATGTTTTTTTTTCCCCCCTACAACAGGTGAATTGTGAAACAGATTTTGTTGCCCGGAATGTCAAATTCCAGCAGCTAGTGCATCAAGCAGCCATTGCCACAATGACACACTGTCACTCCAAGCATGCAAACACCATGAATTACAACAAGGTTTGTCTGTGTTTCCTATTTCTAGTAAAACTGCAATCTTGTTTGCCAGCTGAAGCTCATCACCATCATTTGAGTCTCCAAACTAAATTACTTAGGCTTTCGGAAAAAGGGTCACTCAACTCGAAACATAAACTCTGATTTCTCTCCACAGATGCTGCCAGACCTGCTGAGCTTTTCCAGCAATTTCTGTTTTTGTTACGGAGAAGGCTATACCTGCTAGGTTTTTTTTTGCTGAATGCAGACCTTTCCCAGTAGGAGCAAAACCTACAAGTATGCCTGGGCTGCTCTTGAGTTTTAACCAGCTAAACCCAGGTAGTCTAGCTGTTGAGAGCACTGAGAAAATTTCTCGTTGCTGATCCAGCCAGGTCTACACAATTCATTAGGGCGTTGTCGTGTAAAGTTGTATGAAGTTAAATCAGAATAGTCCCATCTTCCATTGACTGCTCAATCCCTGATGTTTTATTAGTAACACAAGACTGGCTGCTTAACCATCAACAATGCCTTGGAGTTCTGCTTCAAATATTGGATTATTGAATTTGCTATAGCAACTACCTGCTGTCATGGTATACCACTCGTCTTTCTTGTTATCAGGAACTATAAAATTCACCAAAAGAGAATTGGCAGGGATTGTTCTTCTATTTTCTACACCCCATTATGAAGGATCAGCAGGTGGAGCATTCCTGGACCAAATATTTGTCCTGTATTGTGCCAGCTTGTGACACTGTGCCACCCAATACATATTTTCCTATTGCTTAGTGAGAGGTTTGCTCTCGTGAGTTTCCTAAAAAGCATGGTCCTAATATCTTCTGTACTATCAGGGTTCCATGACTTCTCCTTCTGCCTTCTCCACCGTCCTTCCTTAATCTTGTATTTATGTAGCACTTCCAGATTGGTGTTTCCTTCTGACAGATTGTGTCAAAATGCCAAGGTGCTCCGCCACAAAATAACAATAGTTAGTTTCTGCCCACAAGGCAGCAAGAGGAAGTCCAGCACTGCCAGCTAGAAACAGCAAAAGAGAAAATAGTGGCACAAATTATGCTGGGCTGCTATTGGGGGTGGGGGTGGTGGGGGGAAAGAGCCTCCTTCCAGCATTATGTTCTATAGATTCAAATGAAATTTTTTGTTCAAAGGATGGGTTGAGAAAGATTCTGATTAATAAGTGACAACTTTTATAATCTCATGTATATTAAAGTTTCGCAATTACTTTGCAGAATTCCCTTACAACTGAAGAAATAACACAATTGAAAACCAGTTTAGACAGCCGTCCTCTTGCTGACCAGCTTGCCCTAGCTATTGGTAAGATCAGCAGGATAAGCATATATCACTGAGCTGCTTTGACCTTTTCTTTGTGGGGGTGGTGGTGGCAGCATAGGTATCTATTCTTGCTTAAAATACAAGTTTCTTCAAAAAAACATTTTTTATATAAATATGACCATCCCAGTGGTCTAGTCCAGGTTGATGCCAGAGGAAAAGACTGAGAGAGAAAGGAAAGGAAGCTTTCTAACAATATTATACCTTTCACAAGCTTAGGATGTCTCAAAGCGCACGACTATCAATGAAGTACTTTCGAAATGTCATCACTATTTGAAGTTTCAAACGCAAGGGAAACAAAACCATGCACAGCTTTGAGATCCTGAGACAAAATCTGTTGGAGTCAGAGACTGCAGTCATTTTTATGTCAGCACAGTGAGGGTGCCAGAAGGAAAAGTTTATAGGATGGGATTTGAAGCCTATGAGAAGGAAGAGAGGAAAGCTCAGAGGTGCAATGGTCATAACATCTATAAAATGGAGAGACAGTAAAAGTTGATATTGAAAGACAGCCTGACTAGAGGCAAAGGAACAAATGTCTAGATATTTGAACTTGTTTTGTGTGGCAGTGCCTGCTACTGATGCACTAGGGTAAAAAATGCTGAAGTATCCATTTCCTCAGCAGTGATTTTGACCTTGATCTCCCAATGTACTCCAATTACTACACCAAGTTGGTAATTAACTTATAAGGTGATCTTGGAGCAGAGTGGGTGATATACCTACCTGAAGCTCAAGATTGGAGTCCCACCCTGAGATTTGGTTATCAGGAAGGTGTGTTCATAACACAGCCAAACAGATTGAACACCAACCTGTGAGCCCTTTCAGCCTATGTCATGGCAGCTGGTAAAAGAGTGGGAGAGGGTCTCGATCAACTATATGATAGTTAGAAGTTTGGAGTCTCTATCATCACTATGCATTGCTCCAGATGATAACATGCAGGCAAAATTGGATGTCCTACAGCAAGTGTGACACCGTGAATGGTCTGTAATATATTACCACCTACATTCTGAAGTTTGTTTGTAATATAGTGTATTTCAATAAGTGCTCCCTCTCACTGAAGAATCTGTTTTCCATATAATGTCTTCATTCAAGAATAAGAACCCTGCTTTTTACAAACAAACTTGAACCTCCCTTTTTTAAAAATATTTTAAAGGTAACCTTGGTGAGAATATGACTATAAGAAGAGCTTCCTGGGTGGCTGTGCCAACTGATTGCTATATTGGCACATATGTTCATGGAATGTTGCCAGTGGACAACTGGACCCTCTCAAAGATGACATTTGGAAAATATGGTGCGCTAGTGATTTGTAAGCCCATGGAACAGAATTCAAATGTAAACCTCTCCGAGTTGGGTCGGAAGTTAGGACAGCACATTGTGGGAATGATGCCCCTGTCTATAGGCTCAATGGAGGACCCACCTGGTGATGACACAGAGACCAAGATGCTGGCACAGCCTTTTCTCCTGGACCCAGGCACAACTGTAGGGCAGTTCCTGCATACGAGGGGTGTGTCAGTGTTGGACTTTGTCCGATACGAGTGTGGTGAGGTAACGGAGTTGGCGGAGAAAGTATAGTTGGAACGCTTGAGTGCATCCAAAGGAATATACACCATTTTTCATTGTGAAAATCTCTTTACTGATATCAGAATAAAATAATGATCTCCAACACATTGAATAAGGGTACATTATAGTGTCTTTCTTTGCTCCTCTGTTAAACTGTTACTTGAGCAATCTTATGACTAATCAGTTGTTTCTGCCGATGCTGCCATTCACAGGTTTTGGCATTGTATATGTAGCTCATGCATTCTTCACTGCAACCAAGGCATGGAAAGGACTTTTTAAAAAAAAAAAAAAAATCGATATAATATCTTTAATGACATCCCAAAACACTTCTATAGCAAAATGAAGCATGTTGGAAATGTGGCTAACCCCGTAAGCATCACTGTGATGATAAGACCATTTGCTTCAGTGATGTTGGTTGAGGGATAAATATGGGTCATGCCACTCAGAATAATTCCCCTGCTCTTCTTTAAAATATCAGATGGCTAGATCAAAAATTTTCCCCAGGGCAGGATTGACTGCCACGAAGTGGGGGGGGGGGGGGGGGGGGGGGGGGGTCATAGTTTTAAGGTGTTAGGAGGAAGGTATAGAGGAGACGTCAGAGGGAGGTTCTTCACCCAGAGAGTTGTGAGCACATGGAATAGTTTACCAGTGGTAGTCATGGAAGCAGAGTCATTAGTGACATTTAAGCGACTGCTGGACATGCACATGGACAGCAGTGAATTGAGGGGAATGTAGGTTAGGTTAATTTATTTTTGGATTAGGAATATTCCACGACACAACACTGTGGGCCGAAGGACCAGTACTGTGCTGTACTTTTCTATGTTCTAAAATTCTGGAAGTTCCTCCGGAACAACATTGTGGGTCTACCTACAGTATGTGGACTGCAGCAGTTCAAGAAGGCAGCTCACCACCACCTTCTCAAAAGGGGCGAATAGGGATGGATATTAAATACTGGCCTGCCAGTGATGCCCACATCCCCCGAATGAATCTTTTTAAAAAAAAAGTGGGATCTTCAAATGTCCACCTGAGGGACAGACAGTCCCTCAGTTTACTGTATTTTCCATCCTTCAATAGTTCAGATCTCCTGCAGCAAAATATGGATTCATGATCGACTCAGATGACAGCATTTTCCACTGAACCACAGCGGACCTAGGACCTTCCTGATAACATTACTAATTTCTACACAAGACAACGTGTTTACTAATTAAGTGATCAAACAAAATGTGGTTACCTGTCTTTATCTGTTGTCGTTGAGTAGTATGCAAATATTTACACTTACTTTAACAGCCTTCAAATTTGGTACTAGGATTTTGATCATGCACCCGTCTCAAATGTGTTGTCAGCACAATGTTACCTGATAAAAAAAGTTAGACCCAATCACAGCTATCAATTAGCAGCTGAAAAATAAAAATTTGGTAACAGATATGTACTTCAGATTTACAGGGGTTAATGCCACGTTCAAAGTCAGTGCCCTCAATGACACCCAGTTTGGGTTCTGCCAGACCCACTCAGCTCCTGAACTCATCACAGCCTTGGTTCAAACATGGATAAAAGAGCTGACCTCCAGAGATGAGGTGAGAGCGGCAGCACTTGACATCAGGGCTGCATTATTTGATAGTGTGGCATCATTGAGCCCTAGTAAAACTGGAATCAATGGGAGCAAATTCTCCACAGGTTGGAGTCATAACTGCCATATAGGAAGATGGTCATAGTTGTTGAAGTCAGTCATCGCAGCTCCAGGGCATCTCTGCAGGAGTTCCTCAGGGTAGTGTCTCAGGCTCAACCATCTACAGCTGCTTCATAAGTGACCTTTCCTCCATCAAAAGGGCAGAAGTGGGGAAGTTTGCTGATGATCACATAATTGTTTAGTACCATTCACAACAACTCATGTTCAAATGAAACAAGATCTGGACAATATCCCGACTTGGGCTGACAAGTAGCAAGTAACATTTGTGCCACACAAACGCCAGGCTATGACCGTCACCAATAAAAGACAAATCTAACCACTCCCCCACTATCAACATCCTGCGGGCTACTATTGACCAGAAACTCAACTGGACTTGCCATGTAAACATAGTAGCTACTAGAGCAGGTCAAAGGCTAGGAATACTGTGGCAAGTAACTCACCTCCTGACTCCCTTGAGCCTGTCCACTATCTACAAGGCACAAGTCAGGAGTGTGTTGAAATACTCCCCACTTGTCTGGATGAGTGTAGCTCCAACAACACCACCATGCAGGACAAAGCAGCCTGCTTGATTGGCACCACATCCACAAACATCCACTCCCTCCAACACCAATGCTCAGTAGCAGCAGTGCGTATTATCTACAACATCTACAATTTGCAGCGCAAATTCAAAGATCCTCTGACAACATCTTCTAAACCCATGACCACTTCCATCTTAGCTGAGTAGCAGATACATGGGAACACAACCATCTGCAAGTTACCCTCCAAGCCACTTACCATCCTGACTTGGAAATATAATCGCTATTCCTTTACTGTCACTGAGTCAAAATCCTGGAATTCCTTCCCTAATAGCACGTTGGGGGTCAATCTACAGCAGGTGGACTGCAGTAGTTCGTGAAGACAGCTCACAACCAGTTTCTCAAGGGTACTGAGAGACAGGCAATAAATGCTGGCCAGCCAATGATACCCACATCTCACAGATGAACAAAAGAAAAGATTAATTATTTTAAGGGCTTAATCACTGCAGAGAGTGGGGTCGCAAATCCAGCACAGATCAACATGGTGAAATTTTCCTCTCAGCAATGAAATCACAAGATGAAACCAGTTCAATGAAGGGAGCCCTTCTGCTAGAGGACAAACTCAATTGGCTTCTCCCATAGCTTTGTAAACATTGACAGCAAGTCCCTTCAATTGAGTGAATGTTCCTGTTAGTCTTCAGGCCTGACAGATGATACACATGTAATATGCAGCACTGTGTCTTTTCTCCAATAGATGTTGACTAACCTGCTGTTTTCATTTCTAACTTGCAGTCTTTTCTTTATCCTCTTCTTCAGCAGTTTCAATTCAGTTTCATGATTAGAGGAGGAAGAGTCCACAGGTGAGCACTAACTGCTAGTTACACAGAAAGCATAGGATTGGCTGAGAAATCATTGTCAGGTCAGTCATTGTTAAAGGAGTTTCACCCCACACCTAAACTTGACCTAATTGTGCTTGGTACTGACACTGAGGCAAAATATTTCAATTCCAATGGAAGATGTTCCTTGCTTCAATAAATAAGACAGTTCTTTCAACCTCACCCCTCCCAAATAAACAAACATCTGGAGCATTATCATAAATTGTTGTTTATCAAGACTTCACCATTATAGGGACAAAATACTCATGAGCTTTGTGGAACAGGTTCAAAAGAATGGCGGTGTATTATATCTGGTTCACTTAACTAGTCACCTCACTTCCCTCTCCATATTCCCCCCCCAAAAAAGCATCAACTCTTCCTTGGGTTATGAATGTGTGAGGAGTCATGCTCATGTACCTACAGGCACAGAAAGACGTTTTAGCTATGTGTTATGTCTGTCAGCAAGGATCAGCAGGTAATTAAAATATTTAAGATACAACAACCTATTTCTATCCTCACCTAATGGTTACTTGTAGACAAATTAGTTTATCCCTCCCAACCGCAGAGACAGATCAAGATTAAAGTAACAGGTGATGGATAGAATCCTTCCCAGAGGAATTTGATATGGCAACATTAAGGAATGACACATTCCACTGACTAATTTCCAGTCTGTCTTAATTGTTACTCCCATCCCAGAATTCTGCAGATGTACTTTCAGATTCGCACACCCAAGGGTGATAACCGCAGAATAGCAAAGAACTACAAAGACAGACTTGCAATTATACACATCTTTCACTTCTTTAACATGTCCCAGAGTCAATATGGAATCTACATAGTCCTTTTTTAAAGTGCAATCAGTGCTCTAATGTAGTAAACACAGCAGCTCATTTGTGCATAGCAAGTTCCCACAAAAAGCAATAAACTAAATGATGAAATAATCTATTTTATGTATTGATTGGGAAACAAATAGTGTTGTGTACAAATAGCGTCATGGAATTTTTTTTTTACATCCACAACCGGACAGATTATATCTCAGTTTAATCTCTCATCCAAAGACAGCATCTTTGACGGTGCAGCACTCTTTTTTTAGTCCTGCATTGGGAGTGACAGCCAGGACTTTGGATCTCAGCTCTGTAAAAAGGGGCGTGAACCCATAACCTTTTACCTCAGTTACCACCTAACGTTACTATCCTTTGAGCCACATTCATACCAGGCCTTCTGTGCAACTGCCAGGATCAATGTTAAGAGAATACATCTTTAGCTATCAGTTCAGGGATGATAAAGTCATTCAGTAGAGGTTTTCAGGAACTGTTCAGTCCAGGACATGGTAGATATTTTGATTCATCTTGTTCAGGTGGGTTATGATACACCTCTTGAGCAACTGGGACTGGAAACCAAGTCTTCTGGCTCAAAGGAAGGGCATTATGACTGCCACAAGAGCCCTATGGTTTAGCACACTGAATCACCAATTGTTTTCTTTTAGACCTACAGAAACTTGAGGATTCTATGTACAACTGAAATACACTGACATTTAAACATTGATGAAACTATGATTCTTCTCTTCTGAAAGACAGACCTGAGAGTGTTGCAGGAGAGAGATAATGGGAACTGCAGATGCTGGAGATTCCAAGATAATAAAATGTGAGGCTGGACGAACACAGCAGGCCAAGCAGCATCTCAGGAGCACAAAAGCTGACGTTTCGGGGCTAGACCCTTCATCAGAGAGGGGGATGGGGGGAGGGAACTGGAATAAATAGGGAGAGAGGGGGAGGCGGACCGAAGATGGAGAGTAAAGAAGATAGGTGGAGAGAGTGTAGGTGGGGAGGTAGGGAGGGGATAGGTCAGTCCAGGGAAGACGGACAGGTCAAGGAGGTGGGATGAGGTTAGTAGGTAGCGGGGGGTGCGGCTTGGGGTGGGAGGAAGGGATGGGTGAGAGGAAGAACCGGTTAGGGAGGCAGAGACAGGTTGGACTGTTTTTGGGATGCAGTGGGTGGGGGGGAAGAGCTGGGCTGGTTGTGTGGTGCAGTGGGGGGAGGGGACGAACTGGGCTGGTTGAGGGATGCAGTAGGGGAAGGGGAGATTTTGAAACTGGTGAAGTCCACATTGATACCATATGGCTGCAGGGTTCCCAGGTGGAATATGAGTTGCTGTTCCTGCAACCTTCGGGTGGCATCATTGTGGCAGTGCAGGAGGCCCATGATGGACATGTCATCAAGAGAATGGGAGGGGGAGTGGAAATGGTTGGCGACTGGGAGGTGCAGTTGTTTTTTGCGAACTGAGCGGAGGTGTTCTGCAAAGCGGTCCCCAAGCCTCCGCTTGGTTTCCCCAATGTAGAGGAAGCCGCACCGGGTACAGTGGATGCAGTATACCACATTGGCAGATGTGCAGGTGAACCTCTGCTTGATGTGGAATGTCATCTTGGGGCCTGGGATGGGGGTGAGGGAGGAGGTGTGGGGACAAGTGTAGCATTTCCTGCGGTTGCAGGGGAAGGTGCCGGGTGTGGTGGGGTTGGAGGGCAGTGTGGAGCGAACAAGGGAGTCACGGAGAGAGTGGTCTCTCCGGAAAGCAGACAGGGGAGGGGATGGAAAAATGTCTTGGGTGGTGGGGTCGGATTGTAAATGGCGGAAGTGTCGGAGGATAATGCGTTGTATCCGGAGGTTGGTAGGGTGGTGTGTGAGAACGAGGGGGATCCTCTTGGGGCAGTTGTGGCGGGGGCGGGGTGTGAGGGATGTGTCGCGGGAAATGCGGGAGACGCGGTCAAGGGCGTTCTCGATCACCGTGGGGGGAAAGTTGCGGTCCTTAAAGAACTTGGACATCTGGGATGTGCGGGAGTGGAATGTCTTGTTGTGGGAGCAGATGCGGCGGAGGCGGAGGAATTGGGAATAGGGGATGGAATTTAGGAGACTCATTTTTGTTCTCCACCATGAAAAAGCAAACCCCAGTTTATTGGGCTACAGAAAAACAGAGACAGAGCTGTGGACACCTCATCCTTGCTCTGTAACATTTTTAATCATGCTTATGTTTAATTCCAAGTTGATAGCCTGTGACCAAAAAGCCTCTCAACTCATATCTGTGCAATGTTGACAACTCTGCTGAAAATCCTGACCATTATTTTCATCTTAAGACTGGTTGTAGTGTCTGTGTTCACTGCAGTGGCTTTGAAACAGGTTTTATTTGTGACTGAATGTTGCCCCAGTGGAAACTTTATGAAATAATGTTGCCTGTCAACTACACTTAAATCAGCACTAGATTCTTGATAAATGCACTACTTGCTTTGGCATGAGTAAGATACTCGGTAGAAATCTTGTTAGAAAATGTTAAAAAAAATTACAGCACAGTTCATGCGTCTTCTTCAA
Organism: Stegostoma tigrinum; assembly: GCF_030684315.1. Lineage (NCBI taxonomy): Eukaryota > Metazoa > Chordata > Chondrichthyes > Orectolobiformes > Stegostomatidae > Stegostoma > Stegostoma tigrinum. The sequence goes on from NC_081404.1 coordinate 18,187,153, forward strand.
CTTCAACCCACCAAATGCAAACATTCTTTTAATGTAAAATTGTATACAATTAGGTTACACAGGCCAATGAATAGAGTAAAAGTCTTAAAAGGTTCTACTGTTGCTGCATGAGGTGTTTTCCAGACTCCAGCTGAAGTATTATGTGCAGTTTAAGAACATGACTAGACAAAAAACTACAAAGCCCTTTCTTTCAGAGTTACTCCTTTGTACAAGCTATTTCCCTGTTTTATCAGGGAAGAAAGCAAATTTCAAATAAAATTGGTTAAGGCAAAGAATTCTGAGGTTAATCAAGGTGGAGAGTATGTTTAATGCACTGCAGCTGCTGATTTCCTTTGAAGAATGAGGGTCACAAGCAGCTTCAGGTGAATAGCAAGACACTGTCGAGTGTCAACTAATGAAAAATAAAGCAGGCCAGATTGAAGAAACCTCAACTGTCCCTGATTACATGATTTTAGCTTTAAGCAGTTTAATTTCTGATACCTGAGAGCAGTATAAAGTAGTTGTGATAAAGTTCAGAAGGAATAGCTTATTTTCTCTGGAAATGTGTTTTTGTTGAAGTTGTCAAAATTTTGAATTGAACTAATGCAGTTATGGCAAAGACATGCTGCTAAATTCTTCCCCCACCAGACTGAGACAATAAAGAGGTGGAAGAAAATAACTGCAAGCTGTTAACTTTTGAATTTGGTTCTAGAATTGGGAACCAGAGTGGGAAAATCACCTTCTCAGTGAACGTCTTAAGGCACTAGAGTATGAAGGTTTCATCACTGTTCTGCCATTACTCCTAATCCTGCAGCTCATGCCTCCAAAACTGGCGAGCTCAGCCCCATGGTCTGCTGATGTTGGTAACCTAACTGCAAGTGTATTGTGGGTTCACCAGCTGGTTGTAAGCTTACTAGCCAGGCAGTTGCTGATTTGTCTGCAGGCTGGTTGCTTATTGTGATAACTATCTGTGTATTATCTGCATGCAAATTATTTGTGGACTTGCTGCTATTTGGCTGAATGCCATGGCTGTTCTTTCCCCCATGTCCTGGTATTGGCTGTTCTAGGTCTGTTTTTCATCAATTGCTCTCCTGGTCTCATAAGATTCTGTTAGTTAATAGGTCCAGCACCTCTCTCCTAATTTGTGGATTTTTTAAAATAAAAACTTGTTGCTATAGTTTCTCGAAATATGTAATTACATTCATAAAAATTGTAAAAAGGTCAAACAATAAGCAACATAAGTTGAAATCTTTGAGTGACAAGGAAGAGTTTGCATTTATACAGTACTCTTCATTATCTCAGGATGTCCAGGAGCACTTTTCATCCAATGAAGTTTTTTTGAAGCATAGTTATTGTTGTAATGTAGGAAACACAACAGCTAATTTGCCAATTGCAAGATCTCACAGAGCAATGAAATAAATGATGAGTGCTATCCACCAAGACAGTCTGAAACCTTACAAGATGGGAGATAAATGTGAGACTGTCTTCACTCCGAGTAACAATAAACATCCTGGGATCTGCCAACAAAAGAAGGAGGTTGAAGCAAACAGTATGAAGAGGTAAATATAAAAGGAAGTGGTGAGGGGCAGTAATTCAGGAACCCCAGACACCTGTGCCATATTAAATTAATCATACAGAGCCTGAAGTAGCAAATGAAACTTAGTTGCCTCCTGCATGATCTGCATACATCCCTTGTGTCTCTTAAGATCCTTCTGATCCATCTCTCCACTGTATCTCTCCACTGTGTCAGGTTCACGTCTGTGAGGTTTCTTCCCTCGTGCGTCTCGGAAATAGAGAGACCCAGATTACTTTTAAGTTTATTTACAGGACATGGGCATCATTGGCTGAACCAGCATTCCTTGCCAATCCCTAATTTCCCAGAGGGCAGTTAAGAGTCAACCACATTGCTGTCTGGAGACCAGACCAGACCAGGATGGCAGTGATAATGGGAACTGCAGATGCTGGAGAATCCAAGGTAACAAAGCGTAGAGCTGGATGAACACAGCAGGCCAAGCAGCATCTCAGGAGCACAAACCGAAACGTCAGCTTTTGTGCTCCTGAGATGCTGCTTGGCCTGCTGTGTTCATCCAGCTCTACACTTTGTTATCCAGGCAAAGATGGCAGTTTCCTTCCCTAAATGACATTAGTGAACTACATGGATTTTTCTGACAATCAACAATGGGATTCCTGGTCATCATTAGACTCAATTACAGATTACTATTGAATTCAAATTCTAACATCTACCACAGAAGGATTCAAACCTGGGTCCCTGAATTAACAGTCCAGTGTTATTACCACTAGGCCACCACCTCCCCTTCGATGACCTAAAGTTAAATAGACTGTGATTAAATAGAACAGACTTTCTATAGATACTGTAGTTTTCAAGCCTCAGAAATTCCAGAACATTGTTATCTTGTGCATTCTTTTCTCCTTGTGCTGATATCATCCAAAGCCAAAAAGACAGACTGAAAATCTGCTGCCCAGGCATAGCCAGTAAGAGATACACAAGATTGGCCTCAAGGGTAGGGCCAGAGAGGGAAATGCCACTTTGCTTTTCCCATCCTATGGGGAGCTCCTGGAATCTGCTTTGGTGACTCCTCGATGACAAAGATGCAACAAATGAAGCATCAAAGTTGATCTCCAGTTTACTTGTAGTAAATTGGGTCAAGTTGGGGAACTGGATGAACATTTGGGAGTTTTGTTCAATTACCCTACTGATTAAACTGGTGGGCTAGAGTCCATGGCATGGTATATGGTCTGTAAAATGAGTGAGGCTAATGGTTAAAGGTTTTTTTATTGCTCTGAGTGTTTTTGCCTGTTTCTGGGCTGTAAAGGATTTGTGGAAGAGGAAGAGAATGTTGGCAAAGTGTATCTGATTAATCAGAAAGCTAACTTGGGCATAAAGTGCTTTTCATTTTGTTAGTCATGGAATTATGAAACATGCCTAATCAGCTGAATAGTTTAATCTTGTTTCTATGCTCTGTTCTCCACCCATACAATCATTGTAGCTTGTGATACAATAGCTGAGTTAATTTAAGTAATTAAATAGAGATGGGTAATGTTTACCTAACTGAAATAATTTTCAGTAATTGGCTGGATGGGTTTCTGTTCATGCTTTAGCACAACAGATGTTTGTGTTTCTTTCTTTTCCAAAGGGCAGCATAATTTTGAGACATTCCCTAAAACATCACGACAGTGAAGTGCAATACAATGAAGTGTCAGTGACACAAATCAGAATCTCTATTGGCTAAAGTGCACAATAAGCATTGCTCAGTACTTCATTAACATTTAGAACATTCCTTTGACTTCAAGGTTACCTCTTTCCAACTGGGAAGTGTGGTGAACATCCCCCTCAACAGGCTGAAAACTAGTGCGAAAACATGGTCCATGAAGGAGTACCGTGAAAGAAGTTTATTGGTTCAATTTTAATCATATCCATACGTCTGTGAGCTCCTCAGTTTTTCATTGTAGCATGCCGAAATGGACTCAAGGTATGACCTTAACTTGACTTGACTTCACCATTGATGATTTCCTCCAACCTTTCCTTTTTGCAAAGAAATTACTTTTCCACCCCTATCTAACCATAAGGTGTAGGAGCATAAGTAGGCCATTCACTCATCCTGTCTGCTCTGCTACTCAATGTGATCATGGCTGATCTAATTATCCTCAATTCCACTCTCCTGCTTTCCTTCCCCCCCCCCCACCCCCCCCCCCCCCCCCACCCAAATCCCTCAACTCCCCTTACTGATTAAAAAATCTAAATATACTTTTTTACGGAACTGTGGCGGCTGGGTCATTAAGAATTCCACAGATTCACTACTCAAGAGATTTCTCCTTGTCTTTGTCTAAATGGGTGACTACTTACTCAGATTATATCATCTCGTCTTGGAAACTCCCACAAGGGGAAACCACTTTTCTGCATCTACCCTGTCAAGCCCCAGCAATCTTGTATGCTGCAATAAGGCCATTTCTCATTCTTCTAAAACTTCTGAGTACAGCACCAACCTACTCAACTTCTACTCAGAATTCCTCCATATCGGGATCAATTCAGAAAATATTCTGTGGACTGCATCTGGTGCCAGTACATCTCTCCTTACATAAGAGAACCAAAACTTTTCCTAGTATGCTAGATATGTTCCAACTTTATGTGGTCCAACCTTGTTAGTCTTAGCAGGACATCCCCATTTTTATACTTTCCCTATTATCTGCTGAACTTGTTTGCTAACTGGTTTGTGATTAATGCAAGAGGACCTCTAAATGCCACTGTAGTTTTCTGCAGTCTTTCTCCATTTGAATAATATTTACTCGCTTTATTCTTCTTGCCAAAAAACATTACCTCACATTTTCCCCACATTATATTCCATCTGCCTACTTTTTATCCATTCAGTCAACCTATATCCCTCTGTAGATTGTGTGTCATTCTCATTACTTGCCTTCCCATCTATTTGTGTGTCAACCACAAACTTAGTGATTGTACATTCACTGCCTTCATCCAAATCCTGAATATCTACTGTAAAGAATTATGGCCTCAGCACCAATCCCTGTGACGCCTGATTAGTTACAGGCTACTATCCCAAAAATGTCCCCTTTAACCCAATTCTCCATGTTCAGTTAGTTAGCCAATCCTCTTCTGGTAATATACTACATTCAACTCCATGAGCACTTACCTTATGCCTTGTGTGCAATACCTTACTGAATGCTTTTTTTGAACATTCAAATACATGTACTGGTTCCCTTTTATCCATGCTGTCTGGTACCTCCTTAGGAGCAAAATAAGCAGGGATCCTACTCCTACACGCCATCCAGTAATCCTTGCTGAAAAGCACACACAAACTAACATATTCATAGACTATACAGAATTGAACAGTTGGGATGTCTTCCAAGGTTGAACAGGCTCTCATTATGCATCATTAAGGGTGACATGTCTCCTTGGGTGAAATATTCAAGGTCAACTTCTGGGAGGTACGATACAGACCTGCAGGGAATGGACAGGATGTCACTGGACAAGGAGGATGGGGCAAAATAATGAGAAAAAAAAGTGACAGTTGAAGGAGAGAAGCATAGTGCTATGTTGAAACTATAGGGGACCAAGACTAATTAGATATCTCTTTCAAAGAGAGTCTCCTTGTGTGCTGTTAGGTTGCATGAATCTTTGAATGTAACTGAAGTTTTGATTAGGTCATGGTTATTTGTGGCTATACTCTTAGATCTGATCATCATTAGATGCCAGTCTGTTTCCCATGAAAGTTTCATGGACACTGTGCCAACCATACCCCCTCAAAATGTCAAACTCCAAGAACCATATCCCTGATAATCATGCCCCAAGCAAATTGTCCTCTGAATATCATGTCCCAATTGCTGACTGTCCTTATTTTCACAGGCGAGGGAAAACACTCACATGATCCCATATTTAAAGTGATCCTTGAAGGTCTTGGACTCACGTTGCTGCACTGAATCTCCCTTAATGTATGTGCCCTGTTCATCTTGGAAATGAGTCCACCCCAATCCAGTAATGGATGTCAATTTGAAAGCACTGCAAACTTTTTGGGTCTGCAAAATGGAGCACAAACAATTTCCAACATTTTAATAATACTTTGTATTTATATAGAAATTTAATGCAAGATGCCTCAAGGGCTATACAGGTGCATAAAATCAGACAGAAAATTGACACGAACTACAAAAGAAAATACAATTATACTTTAAGAAGCATCTTAAAAAGGAACAGAGCTGCAGAGAGTTTTATGGGAGAATTTGAAAGCGGATGGTCCAAACAGCCCATGGTGTTGGAAATTAGTATATTGGCAGTGAGAAAGAATTGGTTCCTGGGTAGGGGCTAGCAAGTGGGGAGAAGGGGTCCTTTTTCAGGGTAGCGATGTGACCAGTGAGGCTCAATAGGGATCAGCACAGTGACCACAACTGTTTACAATATATACTAAATGTCTTGGAGGAAGAAAGCAAATGCACTGCAGCCAGATTTGCAAAAGACAAAAATAGATGGAGAAGCAAGTTGCGTGAGGGGTACAAACAGTTTACAGAGAGATATTGATAGGTTATGTAACTGGGCAAAAAGTTGGCAAATGGCACATAATGTAGGTAAATGTGAAGTTGTTTATTCTGGAATAGAGAACAAAAGAATGGAATATTTAAATGGAGATAAACTACAGACAGCCGCAACACAAAGGGACTTGGGGTTACTTGTGCACGAAACACTGAAAGCTAGCACGCAGGGGCAGCAGATAATCAGGAAGATTAACAGAATGTTGGCCCTTATTTCAAGGGGGTCGGAGTATAAGAGTAGGAAAGTCTGACTGCAACTGAGCAAGTTGCTGGTGAGACTGTATCTGGAGTACAGTGAGCAGTATTGGTCTCCTTATTTAAGGAAAAATATCATTTCATTGGAGGCAGTTCAGAGAAAATTCACAAGATAGTCCCTCCATACCAGGGATCATCGTAACGAGCGAAGGCTAAAGAGGTTGGCACTCTACCTACTAGAGTTTAGAAGAATGAGAGATGATCCCATTGAAACATATAAATTCTTAAGGGGCTTGACAGGGTAAATGTTGAGAGGCTGTCTCCCCTCATGATAGAGTCTAGGGCCAGAAGGCACAATCTCAAAATAAAGGGGTACCAATTTGAGACAGATGAGGAGGAATTTCTTCTGAGGTTTGAGTGTCTTTGGAACTCCTTGCTAGAGAGAGCTGTGGAGACAGAGTCCTTGTGTATGCTAAAGACTGAGATAGATAGATTCTTGATTAGTACGGGAAATCAAAGGAAAGTGCAGAAAAAAGTGGACGTGGGGAGTGTGTTGGATCTGCTGTGATTCTATTGAATGGCAGAGCAGCCTTAAGGGGCTGAATGGCCTACTCCTGTTCCTATTTCTTATGGTGTTATGGATAGTTTAAAAAACATGGTCATCAACATGGAATGATTTAGTCAAGAATGTGGAAGAGAACAGGGCTGCAGAGATGTGAAAGGGTTATAGTGCTGTAGGAACTTAGAGCTGTGGACAGGGTGAGGAAACTAAGGAAAGATTTGAAAACAAGGACATGAATTTTGAAATAAAGATATTGCCAGACTGGCAGATAATGCAAAACAATCATAAGCAGGCTGGTACTGATATTCCTGCAACGCATGAACAGCATAAGGATGTAGAAATGAGCTTAGCTCAAGCTGACCCTGCTTTTAGATATAAAATGTACAGCAGAAAAAAAAATCACACAGCACAAGAAGATCTAAGCTGGTGTTTGCACTCCACACAAGTTTCGTTCCACCATTACTTCACCTCAGCCCAGCAGCAGACCTTTTTATTCCTTTCTTGCTCATGTTTATCCAGCCTCCCCTTAAATACAACAATGCCATTCATGTCAGCCATTCACTTTCATAGTGAGGTTCCCATTATCAATATTATGTGTCATTCACACACATGTACACCACCACCACCCCCCCGCACAGGCCAGTTGATCAGAATCAAAAGCAAGCACCCTGGCTGATTTCCCCCCTCAAATACACAGGCATGTATTTTTACCACTACACCAGCTAAGAAAATTAAACAATGATCACAGATCTCTTCACTTTAGGAATACTAATTTTATCTTTGACCACATAGAGATTCAAGAAAAGAAACCCTACCTCCCCCCATCACTAGGCTGCTTACATTATCTCATTTCATCATAATTCCATACAACCACATCCACTCCCTCTACTACTAACTCTCAGCAACAGCAGTGTTTACGTATCATCTACAAGATGCACTACAGAAATTCACCAAAGATCCTTTGGCAGTTCTCCCAAATCACCAGCACTACCATCTAGAAAGAAAAGGGCAGCAGATACATGGAAACATCACCACCTGCAAGTTCCTCCCCAAGTCCTCACCATCCTGATTTGGAAATATAATTGCCATTCCTCCACTGTTATTGGGTCAAAATCCTGGAATTCCCTCCCTAATGGTACTGTGGGTCAACCTACAGCATTGGACTGCAGTGGTTCAAAGCAGCAACTCACCATCACCTTCTCAAGGGGAATGAGGGATGGGCAATAAATGCTGGCTAGCCAGTGATGCTCATGTCCCATGTGTGAATAAAAAACCTCAAGATCATTTGTGTTAGAAATAAAAATACCATATTATCTTACTCTGTATCTAACCCCATGCTGTATCTGTCCTGAGAGCATATGATGGAGAATGTGTAGAGGAAGTTTATCTGTTGCTAATGCTATACCTGCCCTGAGTGATGCTATGTTCAAAAAAATTGGAGCATTTTACATTTCCTGCTACTGACTTTCATCACTTTTACAACCTCAATAACCAACATCCAAAATGGCCTTTAGCCTCTTTTGCGATAGTGAAGCCAGCTCTTTAACTTACCACTAAGAGCCCATCAAAAAAGCTACCATTAGCCTTCTCAGAAATGGACACCAACTCCAATTTCTCAAAAAATATTTGGTCACATTCAAGACAGTGATTTAAAAAAACTCTGGCGGAATCAAAACAAAAACTAAACATAAAAAGCACAACCACAGCATTTCTGCACACCTTGTTGTGTACAAATTAGATGCATTTTTCTAAGTCAGAACAGTGACTACACATTCACAAGTCCTTGCTTAGAGATAGTAAGAACTGCCGAAGCTGGAGTCAGAGAAAACACAGCATGGAGCTGGAGTAACACAGCAGCCAAGCAACAGAGGAGCAGAAAAGTTGACATTTCAGGTTGGGACCCTTCTTCAGAAATGGGGGAGGAGGAAGGGGTCTCCGAAATAAATACAGACAGAAGAGGTGGAGCTGGGGAAGGTAGGTGGGATGGTGATAGGTGAATACAGGTAGGCAGTGGTGGGGATTGGCGAGGAGGTGGGAGGAGTGGATTGGTGGGAGAGAAGATGGACAGGCTGTGTCAGGTCAAGGAGGTGGGGATGAGAGGGAGGGGTGGATATGGGATGAGGCCAGGGGTGGGGAGATTTTGAAACTGGTAAAGTCCACATTGAGACCATTGGGTTGCAGGCTTGCCTTGTACTTGCTTGCCTGTAATATGTTTTAGGACACTAAAAAGTCACTATATAAACGCTAGCTCAGTATTAAATTATTAAGTTCCCTGTACTCACTGTGTTGTATATATGCAAGATATAAGACAGAAGTGAATTGTCGATGAAGTTGACTGTATCCATGTCTTGACCCAAACTGCTGAGGTCTTTAATGTAACTGCTTTGATGGAATACACAGGATTCCCTGAAGAATCTGGCTTGTCAAGTAAATCTGTTCCTCAGTATGCTGATCCTGTGACTAAGTGTGTGACTGGATTAAGAAAAGGCAAGGGAGAAGAAAATAAATATATACATAGACAGCAGCAGCAAATACGTCACAGCAAACCTGAGAACTAAGCAATATTAGGGGACATTCTACTTCTCAGATACAGACTTTTAATAAGATTTTCCTCTCTGCTATCCTAACGTTTCCAATTTAAATGTGGGCAGGTCTTTAATGCTGATCAGTTGTTTTTGTTCATCAATACCATATGTTAATTTCAGTGTTGCTTCCTACAGGATCAAATTATCACTCATGGGATTATGGGCAGCAACCACTGAGGAATAATATCCTATCAGGGCATATCACAGATTAATTCCCGGGTTAATTCACACTACAACTGCTCCCACGTTAATTCACACTACAACATAACACAGTGGTAACAAAAGATAGAATCTTGTTGAAGTAGTGGGGGTCTCATCAGATGGCTAGGGAGCCAGTGAGATACAAGCCCCACCTGTTACACAGCAGACTAGACAAATCACATGCCAATGGAGACAATGAGGCCACCAGCATAGTGGAAAAGCACCCCTGGAATGGATCTGGGAATCAATGAGCAATGGGGTTGAGGTTTCTAATATTGATGGGTTATGCAATAGCTGTGCGGGCAGTTACCTGCATGATTTCTAGTCCATTTAATCAGAGGCTAATTGCTTTCAATCAGGGGTTCCTGCCCCCATCTTGAACTGACAAGCTGCCCAAACACGGCTGGCCATTCAAGCACACTGTATGACAAGAGGCCGACTTGGAACCGTTAATCCTAGTGGCAGTGGTGTATGTGAGTTGTCCTTAATTGGACAACTATGAGCTTCAATTGGTGATAGGACAGGAAGATTAACAAAGGGCTTCTCTGTATCAGGCTTAAGTTAAGCGGAAGTTTTGACCCTCAGGATGTTACTGGTTGAGTGTCCAATGCTTACCAATCTACACACAAAGGCACTTGTAGCAAAGATGTGTCACATGAACAAAGCAAGCCAGTACATCAGTTGCATGTTTCTAAATACCTGCCTTTTCATAAAGGAAGATGCAGACACTATAATCTGCATTTACAAACTACCCAGGTTACCCAGTATACATGATCACAATGAAACCTATTCACTAACAGAACTGTGCTAAACTGCGTCAGTTCCACTTGGATTAGTCTCTGCACTTGCATTGCATAATCTTGGAAATTGGCAGGTTTCCTAATAATACATTATGTTTCCATTGGCTGTTCATCTGGTATCTGCTTATTACGTGATATTCTGTCTCCTTAAAGTGCTGTTCCTGTAAACAGTACTTAATACTGACACCATTTCCATTCCTGGGGACAGTGGACTTCTGGGTCAGATCGTAAGATCACACCATCCATATCAACTACCTGCAGTCAAGGTGCAGCTTCTCTAGTTGCAAATAGATCTGTGGTTTTGAAATCTATCTGGCCACTCGCTTTCACAACATTTCCATTAACCCTGTATTCTGCTCTCAAGTTTGTCCTTCCAAAATGAATCACCTCACACTTTTCAGGGTTAAACTCCATCTGCCACTTCTCAGCCCAGCTCTGCATTATATCAATGTCCCTTTGTAACCTAGAACAGCCCTCCACACTGTCCACAATGTGATCCACCTTCGCATCATCATTACTCATGCCTGTTACTTTGTCAATGCAAGTTCCCTCATTCATCTCTGATAATGTCTCATTTTCCTTAAATATTATTTTCCTCTTTATATTCTGGTAAAACATCTTTGGATTTTCCTTAGCTCACTTGCTAATATTTTTTCATGCCCTTTCTTTTCTTATGTGGCATGGCAGCTCAGTGGTTAGCACTGCTGTCTCACAGCACCAGGGACCCAGGTTTGATTCCACCCGCAGGCAACTGTGTATGGAGTTTGCACATTCTCCCTGCATCTATATGGGTTTCGTCTGGGTACTCTGGTTTCCTCCTGCAGTCCAAAAATGTATGGGTTAGGTGGAGTGGCCGTGCTATATGAATAGGAAAGGTTTAAGAGGGGTACTGGCCAAATGCTGGCAAATGGGACTAGAGATAGGATATCTGGTCGGGATGGATGAGATGGACCAAAGGGTCAGTTTTATTGCTGTACATCTGACTCTAAATTGTCCGTAGAGTCCAGGGATGTGCAAGCTAGGTGGGATCGCCAGGGGAAATGCAGAGTTACAGGGGTAGGGTAGGAGGGTGGGATGCTGTTTGCAGCGTCAGTTTGGACTTATGGGCCAAATGGTCTGCTCCTACACTGTGGGGATTCTATGATTCTTCACTTGATCCCTGTACTTTTTATACTCCTGTAGGCTATCTGCAGTATTGAATTTTCTGTGACGATCATTAGCTTTTTTCCTGTTTCATCTTCCCCATATTTTCTTGATGATTATGAGGAGGGGGGATATCTAGATTTGACAGTATCATTCTTATTTTTGGAGGGGATATCCCCGCTTTGTATCCCAAGGATCTCATGTTTTGGTGCCACCCACTGGTTTACAACTGGATTTATCCTTTAGCAATCTATCCATTCCACCTCAGCCAAATCACTTGTAAAAATTTGCCTCCGCCCAGTTAAAAACTTTTACTCCTTATTTATTTCTGTCCTTTTCCACAATAATACTAAATCTGAACAAATTGTGGTCACTATCTCTGATATGGTTGCCCACTGTCACTTCACCCACTTGCCCTTCCTTGCAGTAGCTCTTTTAGCTTGGTAAATCCACACATTTTTAGCTGCATCATTTCTGACACCATGTTTCAAGTAATATGTGTAGAAATGCAATTCCACTTAATATATGTGCTATAATTTTATTTGTGCTGTGCAGTTCATGCCTTTATATGAAGCTCGTGGCAAGCATTACACATGCGAATAGAAACATTACCCTTTGACTTCTTGTTACATTGCCATGAAAAATCAAGCAGAAATCAGAGCCAGCTGCTATCCGGAGTTTGTGGGCAAGACAAGCAGTCCGAGTGGCCTCAGGAAGTTAATGAACATGCTCAGGGTGAAGTGGAACAGACTATGTTTTCTATCAGGTCACTGTGAGCACTGTTCAGAGGAGTGACTGGTTCCAGAGAACTTCTGGCAGGGGCCTAGCAACTAACCATTTGATAGTGCTAGAAATTAAGTAATGAGAAGAATAATTACATTTTCCAATGGAAGATTCCTCTTCCACATTTTTTCAAATGTGAAACTGAAGAGCTTCAATTATCAGCTCAGTGCCACTAGAAGAGAAGAGTACCTTTGCTAAACTGTCTGTAAATAGCTCACATTCAAACAGATCTTCCATTCTTTGAAGAAATCTGTCAACATTTGGCTTCTTGAACACAAACCTGAAAAAAATGCACGGGACAGTTAGAAGCAGAATTAGACCCAGCATACTAACATTCTTTTCTCTTCTCTCTTCCCCTCCTCCCTCATTCAGACAGTTCCAGGCCATTTTCTATGCTGTATCAACTTTCACCTCCCTTTACTGGTGGCTCATTGATTTTCAATGATTCAGGTGAGGGTATCATCCATTCTCTTCTTGTCCCACATACTGATAACAGGTAACTACTGAAGATGCCATCAGCAACCCTAGCCGGTGAAGCAGACTATTTCCTGAAACAAGTAATCAAGAATAGGCCAATTTAAATTTACACAGCTTATCCTGGATTACTTGAAGCAGGTCTTAGCCAAACAGATACTCATTCGGTCAAAATCAAGCTCCCCATGAGTTGAAAAACAAAATTTCCCAAGTAAGCTAAAAATAAATGAATACAAAAATGAATCTCCACTGTAGGAGGAAACAACACTTGGATATATACTGAAGGTGCTGTAACCTACAATGCTACAGATAAGAGTTGGAAAGTAGCATTAGGCTGAATAGCTAGGTCAGAAATCATAAACCTCTTGGACTATAATCTGGTGTATTTAATAACACAAGCTTTCAGAGCCTCACTCCTTCCTCAGGTGCTAGTGAGAGAGGTAGTATCAGACACAGAATTTATAAGTAAAAGATCAAAGGGTCACACCACTGATCAGGATGTACTAAAACAAATCTGAGATGCTGTTAAATACTCAGTTCAGTGTTTTGATTTGATTAGTACGTATGCATAAATCCCCCAATTCCTTACAGGTCACTGTACTGAGAGAACTAAAGGTTTTATCAGTGTAAAGAAGGTCAGACAATGCATTTTAGGTATGAGGCCTGGTTTGGAATTCAGCTGTGTTTTGGTTTGGAGTCAGACTGGTTTTATTTCTAAAGTAGGAATTTATTAAACACCACATTGACTGACTGTCTTTAAACTGTGAGCTTTTTGAACAAAACAAAATGTTATCTGCAAATACAAATTCACCCCATAGATTAACATTCACGCGTGCGAGAGAAGAGAAAGCAAAGGGAGCGAGAGCGTGGCGAGAGAGCGAGAATGGAGATAGCAGGAAAGATGAGGGGGGGGGGAAGAAGAGAGAGGGAGAGGGAGAAAGCTCTGCTTGGCAACTCCACATTGTTATGTCTCCTGACATCTGTCTTGGAGGACGTTTACCCGAAAATGCGGGGCCGGAATGTCCTTGACTACTGAAGTGTTCCCCAACTGGCGGGGGCAGCATCTCTGTCTGGCAATTGTGGCTCGATATCTATTCATCTGTTGTTGTAGCGTCTGTTTGGTTTTGCCAATATACTTTTTCTTGGGGCATCCTTGCCTGCAGCATATGAGATAGACAACACTGGCCAAGTCACAGGAGTATCTATTCTGCACATGGTGCGTGGGGTTCCCATGTGTGATGGTAGTATCTATGTCAATGAGCTGACATGTCTTGCAGAGGTCGCCATGACAGGATTGAATAGCATTGTGGTCGATGTTGACTTGAAGGCTGGGTTGTTTGCTGCAAACAATTGGTGGTTGTTTCAAGGTGGGAAGTGGGGGCATGGGGATGACTTTGGTGAGATGCTCATCGTCACCTATAATGTGTTGACGACTGCAAAGAACATGGCATAGTTTCTCTGCTCCGGGAAGTACTGGATGACAAAGAGCACCCTATCAGACGTATCCTGTGTCTGTCTTTTGAAGAGGTAATTACGGTTTTTCACTGAGGCAAATCAGAACTGGTGATCGAAGAGTTGAGCATCATGTCCTGTTCCTGTGAGGGCGTTCTCCAACACCTTCAGGTATCCATCTTGTTCCTCCTCATCCAAACAGATCCTGTGTATGTGTACAGCTCGTCCGTAAGGGATGGCTGTTTTAATATGTTTCAGGTGGAAGCTTGAAGTGCAACATTGACAGGTCATTCGTAGGCTTGCGGCAGTGATGTACCGAGGTGTCAGTCCCTGATGGAGATGCGCGTGTCCTAGAATGAGACTGATTCTAAAGTGGTCCATGGCAAGTCTGATAGTGGGATGAAACTTGTTGATATTGCTATGTAGTTGTTTCAGTGATTCATCGCCAGAAGTCCAAAAGGAAGTAAATGTCAGTGTATCTGGTAGATAGTGTGGTCGGAGGTTCTGTGCAGCAAAGAAGTCTTATTCAAAGCTGTGCTTGAAAATGTTGGCATATTGGGGAGCAAATCTGATCCACAGGGCTGTTCTGTGTCGGGATGAAGAACTGGTTGTCAAAGGTGAAGACATTGTGGTCGAAGATGAGTAGAGGCTAATAGCCAAATTCGGTATCCACAAGGACGGCCTCAACCGGGAACTTGGGTTCATATCGCACTACAGGTAACCTCACCGCTCTATATACATACACACACAGACAGAATCTATGGTTTCTGATCTCAGATCAGCAGTGTGGTCCTTTAATCTTTTGCTTATAAATTCTGTGTTTGATACTGTGAGGCTCCGAAAGCTTGTGTTTTCAAATAAACCTGTTGGACTATAACCTAGTGTTGTGCAATTTCTGACTTTGTCCACACCAGTCCAACACCAGCACCTCCACATCTTCGTTGGTTAGTACAGACATGATAGCCGAAGTGGCTTCCTTTGGTGCTGTAAATGTCGATGATTCTGTAATACAGTAGCCGATTACAGTTACAGATTCTGTAACACAGATTTGTAACCATTTGCTTGACAACAGAAATTGGTCAACACTATCCCAGTTTTACAGGCATAAAAACAGACATCTAACATTGTGATGAGAGAATACACATTTCGTCTGAAAGCTGTACTGCTCACAAAAGATAGAGATAGATGCCCAGGGCCTAAATGGCATTACACTCTTTGCATATATAAAGAGTACTGAGATTAGTTTGAGACCTCCTTCCTGAAAATGATCTGCTTTGGACATTGCCAGGACTGTTGCATTAAACATTATTTCGGACTCACTAACAAACCTTAAGAGGGACCTCTGCAGGCCACAACCAAAGAGGTATGTTCATAAAAGAACATTTAACTGAATATAGAGAGAGAAAAAGGAACAACTCCACAGTCATGAGGACGACTTGAACTGACCGCTACTCTTCTCCACCCATTCCATCTTCTCTCAGGTTGGATGTATTTGTGCGGCTTTCTTATATGACCTCCAATTTCCAATTAGCTCACCCAGTGAAACACCCTCCCATTGCTAACTATCCTAATGAGTCTTTTCTGCTGAGGGAAAAAAAAACAGTATCTCCCTCAAGCCAGAGATCTTGTCTAAGCAGGGACATGAGTCTTAAAAGATTCTACTCTTAAGTGCCCCAAGTCTCAGAGGTGCAGAATTTACAGTTCTCAGCTGGATCACTCCCTGTGACAGTGGATAGCATGCAGTTGAAGAAACACAGCATCAAGCTTGCCTTCGTTACATATAGTTGAAGCTTACCCCAGAAAAATAAATGGGCCCCTGGATACAGTCGCAGAGGGCTCCTGGTGTCCACAAACCTGTACCTCAGCAAAACAACAGCAGAATGAAACTAGTCCAGAGGATCACTTCAATTACTTTAAGTAAGGGTTGAAGAGAAATTTTACACATCACTCAGCTAATTGGCTTGAGGGTTTTAAATTCATCCAAATGCCTCTTAGGGATGGAAACTACCATCCTTCCCCAGTCTGGCTTTCATGTGACTCCATATCCACAGCAATGTTGTTGATTCTCAAATGCCCTCTGGAACCCAGTTGCATCAACCACGAGAAAAGTAAATAAAAGGAATGAAACCAGACAGATCACCTGGCGTCAACCAACAGTGGTAAAGAACTCTGTTGATCCTGTAAAGTCCTCATTAACTAGGGGCTAGTGCCAAAAATTGGGAGAGCTGTCTCTGACTAGTCACACAATAGCCTGACATTGTCTGTAGGGTACAGTTGTGGCTTGGCAGCACCATACAAAGCTGGTTGAGTCCTAAAGGACATAGCTGCTAGACTGGGACTGTGGTGGGTGGTGAAGGAACCAAGAGGGAAAAACATACTTGATCCCATCCTCACCAAACCTGCATCTGCTCATGACAGTAATCAATAAGGACTTGTGCAGTGATCATTCTTAAAGAGATGACATTCCATCTTCACATATTGAACACTCTCAATTGTGTTGTGAGATGCTAGAGGGGATTTTGAACAGATCTGGCAATTCAAGGCTGGGCAACTATGAAGCACTGTGAACCATCAGCAGCAGAACTGTACTCAGACACAATCTGCAACCTCATGGCCTGACATAACTTCTCAGTGTGGCATCTAGGAGCCCAAGCAAAACTGGAATCAATGGGTAAAAGTCAGAAGAACTTCAGATGCTGTAAATCAGGGACCCTGAGGAAAGGTCACTGTACCCAAAACATTAACTCTGATTTTTATTCATATTTGCTGCTAGACTTGCTAAGCTTTTCCAGCAACTTCTGTTTTTGTTCCTGGAATCAATGGCTATTAGGAGATAAGGTCTGCATTGGTTGGAATCGTACCTGGTACATAGGAAGATGGTTGTGATTGAAGGTCAGTCATGTCAGCTCCAGGACATCTCTGCAGGAGCACGTCAGGGTACTGTCCTACACCAAACATCTTCAGCTGCTTCATAGGCGACCTTCCATCCATCATAAGGGCAGAAGTGGGAATGTTTGCTGATGATTGCACAATCTTCAGCACCATTCATGACTCTTCAGATACAGAAGTAGCACATGTCCAAATGAAGCAAGACTCCGACAATAACTTGGGCTTGGGTTGACAAGTGGCAAGTAACGTTCACACCAAATTCCAAGCAATGACCATCCCTATTAAGAGAGGGCGCGAGGGTGAGTGAGGCACAGAATGACAGACAGATCTAACCACCACCCTTCGACATCAAATGGCATTACCATTTCTGAATTCCCCCACTATCAACATCCTGGGGACTTCCCATTGACAGAAACTGAACCAGATGATTGGAAGTATAAATACTGTGACTAATGATCCATTGGAGGAAGGTATCTTGCAGACAGTAATTCACCACCTGACTCCCCAAAGCCTACCAATCATCTACAAAGCACATGTCAGGAATGTGCTGGAACGCCACCCATTTGCCTGAATGGGTGCAGCTTCCATACCACTCTAGAAGTTTGGCATCACCCAAGATAAAGTAAGCTCACTTGATTGGTGCTATATCCACGGTCACTCACTCCACCATGGACACTCAGTACCAGTAATGTGTACAAGATGCACGTCAGAATTCACTAAGTTTCCTTAGACAGTGCTTTCCAAACCCAGCATCACTTCCATCTAGAAGAACAACAGATACATGAGCACACAACCACCTGCAAGTTCCCCATTTAAGCCATGCACCATCCTGACTTAAAATAGGTCACTATTTCTTCATTGTTGTTTGGTCAAAATCCTGGAACTGCCTCCTTGACAGGATGTGTGCCTACAGCAAATGGACTCCAGCAGTTCGAGGCAGCAGCTCACCATCACCTTCTTAAAGGCACCTGGGGATGGGAAATAAAAGCTGGCTCAGCAAGCAATGCCCAAAACCCATGAATGAATTTAAAAAAATTAAAATGATCCAGCCTCTGTTGCTTTCCATTCACTAACAACCTGCACAAAAAAATCATTTCATCTCTATCATAAAAGGGAGACCACCTATTTTTAAATTATGGCCCTTACTTCCAATCTCCTCCACATGAGGAATCATCTTCCTGGGATCTACCCTATCAAGTTCCCTCAAAATCTTATTTGTTTCAATAAAATCATCTAATTTTTCTAAATTCTAAAACCAACATTTGTTTATGCAATGAGCCCATCATCCCAGGATAAAGTTGAACAAACCTTTATTTTTTAAAAGCAGTGAATAGAAGTTGAGACCCTAAAACTGCACACACTATTTTAGATGTGCCTCACCAACACATTGTACAACTGCAATAAGACACTGGTGCTGTTATAGTCTTGTTGTCCCTCAAAATATGCCAGTATTCCATTTGCCTTCCTAATCATTTATTGTACAAACTTTGGGATTCATGTGCCAGAACACCCAGATCTATCTGTACAACCAAATTATGCAATCACTCTCCACTTAAATGTTTCAAACAGAGGATTTTTGGGGAATAATTGCCTTGTCACAAACAACACATCTACCCTTCAAGGACTTAAAACAGTTCAAGAAGGCAGCTGATCATCAACTTTAAGGGACATTCAGAATGGACAATAAATGTTGGCCTAGCCAGCCCACATCCTGTGGGCTAATTAAAAAAAAACTGGTTGATGCTGAAACCATTGAATCATCAGAATGGAGAGAGAGTGTGAACAAGAGTCTCAGTATGTTGTTATAGGGAGAGAGTGGAACAGAAGGATTTTGGATGGCTCGAGCAAAGAGCATAGAAAAAGCTTACTGGGATGAACAGACTCTCTTCATGCTCTGATTGTATGTAAACCCATATAGTTCCAGGCTCCAATCCCAAACTACACAGAGTTAGTAAATCTCCATTGGGACAGCAGAAGATAAAGGTTGAAGTGTTTCCTCCCCTGGGAGGATAGTCTGCTGCTTAAATGAGGTACCACTAGTGTTCACAAAGCCAGAGTCAGCACTTTGGTTTCACATCACAGAAGCTATATCACCAACAGTGCAGCACTCTCTCAGTATACCACTAAAGCATCAGCCTTGATTTTTCTGCTTAAGTCCTGGAGTAGGTTTCAAAACCAGGACCAGTGACTCAGACAAGACAGCGTAGCTGACCCTAAAGAGGGGGACAGGGAGGAATCAGGTGGAGGACAGGAACAGCAAGAATGATGGAGACCCAACATAAAAAAGGAGGGTGCACTTGCCTTGGAGACAATTTTACTTTCCTGTGGTGAGACTGCATGTTTGGAATCTTTTGGAAACTGTCTTACATTTTGAATGGAAAGGCAGCAGACTTGAACAGAAGATATTCGTGCCACAAGACTTGGCGGTGAACTGGTTGCGTGAAAAGGTAAAACAAACCTGAAATCTAGCACTATTAGAACCCTTACGATTTTTCATTCTTTCTTTTTTAATTTTACTGTGTTGTAAATAGAGTTATAGAGGCCGACTTGGTTTGGCTATCTATCTCCATGTCGGAACACCAATCTAACATTAATCCTATTAAATCAAAAAAAGACAACCAGACCTTAAGGTCTCCTAAAAACAATATATTTGACCCTTTCCATGCTCAGCTGCTCTAACACATCCCCACCTCTGCATGGTTGCAAAACGTTTTGCAAATTTTGTGCTTATGAAAAGCTTTGTTATACTAAGAAATAGTGGCATTCATATAATTATGATACCATCCCAAAATATTCCATTCATACAGCCAATCTGCTTCACTCTATTTTTCCCCAGAGGTGCCATTCCCATGTGAAGAAAATCCAGAATAAGTGAGGATTCTTCCATAGGCACCAGAAATTTGAAACATGATCTGAACACTTCGTCCTGACAGGTAGACAGAGATAATCAGGTTGGATGCTACTGATGCTGCTCTAATGGGCCTACTTTTGTTCCCATGTCTTGAGAGGGAAGCTCACAAAATCCTAAAGTACCCACATTTAAAAAGAGGTGGGGGGGTTGGGGGAAGAAATGGGCTAATGGGGAGGTGATGGTCAAGTGGTATTCTTGCTGGACTGTTAATCCAGGACCCAGATAGTGTTCTGGAGACCAGGGGTTTGATTCCACCATCTGCCGTGGCAGGATTCAGAATTAAATAAAATATCTGGAATGAAGAATCTAATGAAGACCATGAATCCATTGTCGATTGTCGGAGCAACCATCTGGTTCACTAATATCCTTTAGGGAAGGAAACTGCCATCCTTACCCTGGTCTGGCCTACATGTGACTCCAGACACACAGCAAAGTGGTTGACTCTTAACTGCCCTCTGGGCAATTAGGGACGGGCAATAAATGCTGCCTGGCCAGTGATGCCCTCATCCCATGAATGAATAAAGGGCAATATTTGTTTCCTATGAGCCAAGATGAGAACTCTGGGAAACTGTTGTCACCAATGAGATTGTGGCTGATCTAATCAGTCAACTCCACTTCCACACCCTTCGAGTCCCTGTTTCAAAATGTCTCTCTCAGCTGTGAATATGCTTAAATGACCCATATCATACAGCCCTCTGTAGTAAAAAGAATTTCACAGATTAGTTATCTCAAAGTAGTATGATTCAAGATAGTAGAAAGGCTAATTCTACAGTGGTCAAGCCCAGTGTGGAGGACATCCCGAATGCAGACCAAGCAGGGTCAAAACAAGAATAAATACATGATCGGTCCTGTATTAACCACATACATTGAAAATAGCTTCCAAAAAGGTATCTCAGAATAGAATATGTTAAAACACACATGGTCTATTTCTCCAAACTACCAAGTTCCGCTTCTTTGGGTTACTGATGTTACTGAACCGCTGCTCTGGGACAGTCAATTCAAGGTGCAGATGGATGACAAGCTTGGGACCTGAAGGAAATAAGGCAAATGAGCCACTCCAGGAGTTTTAGTCTCAATTCAGTTCATCCTTTAAAGTTTTGGCAAAGGTCTGTAGCTCGGGTCATGGATGACGTTGTTGACTTGCTCACTGAGCTGGCTTGTTTTTGTTCAGACATTGCAACACCATGCTAGGTGACATCATCGGTGGAGCCTCTGATGAAGCGATGTTATTCTACTCCAGTTTGTACTGTCTGGTCCGTTATGGTGAGTACTGACATTTCTGATTTTGATCTGTATGGGCTTGTATATGGGATCTATTTCTATATGTTTGTTGATTGAAGTATGGGTGGAGAACTATGCCTCATGGAATTCCGATATGTGTCTATATTTGGCTTGGGCTACTATTGTTATGTTGTCCCAGTTAAATTGACGGCCTTCATTGTCTGAATGTACCGATATTATGGAGAGTTTTTCGTGACGTTTTGCTGCTAGCTGATTTATTCTGACGGCGAGTTTCCTTCCTGTCTGCCCGATGTAACGTTTGTGGCAGTCGTTGCACGGTATTTTGTAGACCACGTTCATTCCGCATGTTGTAGGAATGGTGCCTTTACAACAAACACTTACGAGGATTAAAGATTAAATCACATCCAGGTTCCAGTCATACAGCATGGAAACAGGCCCTTCAGTCCAACTTTTTTATGCCAAATAGACATTCCCAGTCTTACCTAGTCACATTTGTCAGCATTTGGTCCATATCGCTCTAAACCCTTCCTATTAATTTACCCATCCAAATGTTTTTAAATGTCCTAATTGTACCCAGTTACACCACTTCCTCTGGCAGCTTGTTCCATCCTCTGCATGAAAAAGTTACCCCTCAGGTCCTTTTTAAAATCTTGCCTCTCTCACCTAAACCTATGCCCTTTAGTTTATACTCCCCTACCCTAGGGAAGGGACCTTGGCTATTCACCCTATCCATGCACCTCATGGTTTGATAAGCCTCTATATAGTCATCCCTCAGGTTCCAAAGCTTGAGGGAAAATAGCCACAGCCTATTAAGCTTCTCCCATAGCTGAAACCCAACAGTTCCAGCAACATCCTTGTAAATCTTTTCTGCATCCTCTCAAGTTTAATAACATCCTTTCTATAGAAGTGAAGGACATGGAAGCTCGGGGACTTGGGAAGTAAATAGCGATGTCTTAAAGAGGGTTCATGTTACAGAAGAGGTGGTGCTGGAGGTCTTAAAATGCATAAGGGTAGATAAATCCCTGGGACTTGATCAAGTGTTTACCAGAATTCTGTGCCAAGATAGGGAAGAGATTGTTGGGCCCTTTGCTGAGATAATTGTATCATCGACAGCCACAGTTGAGATGCCAGATGACTGGCAGTTGGCTAACATAATGCCATTATTTAAGAAAGGTGGTAAGGAAAAGCTAGGGAACTATATTCCGGTGAGCTTTCCATCAGTGGTTGCTAAGTTGTTGGAGGGGATTGCGAGGGACAGGATTTACATGCATTTGGAAAGAGAAGGACTGATTAGGGATATGGCTTTGTGTGTGGGATATCATGTCTCAGACTTAAAGAGAGAGTTTGAATACAAAACTAGCTTGAAAATAGGAGATGGTGTGGTGGTGGGGGTTATTTTACAGACCGGAGACCTGTGACCAGCAGTGTGCAATAAAACTCGGTGCTGGGTCCACTGATTTTCATCATTTTATATAAATGACTTAGCTGTTAATATAGAAGGCATGGTTAGTAAGTTTGCAGATGACACCAAAATTGGTGGCATAGTGGACAATGAAGAAGGTTATCTCAGAGTACAACAGGACCTTGATCAGATGGGTTGATGGCCAAGGAGAGGCAGATGGAGTTTAATTTAGACGAATGTGAGGTGTTGCATTTTGGTAAGTCAAACCAGAGCAGGACTTATATACTTAATGGTAGGAACCTGGGGAGTGTTGCCCGACAGGGACCTAAGGATACAGGTGCAAGTTCCTTGAAAGTGGAGTCACAGTTGGACAGGGTGGTGAAGGCAGTGTTTTGCATGCTTGCCTTCATTGGTCAGTGCATGGAGTATAGGAATTGGGACATCACATTGCGGCTGTACACGATATTGGTGAGGTCACTTTTAGAATATTGCATACAGAATCCTAAATAAAATTGCCACTTCCCCAGATCAGAAGGGTGATTGAAACAACTATACTGGAGAAGACCGTGCTAACTCAAGTCTGCCCTACTCACCAATAGTATTCCTTCCCTCACACCATTCTATACAGTTAAACCCACTGCACCAAGGAGTAATAGGTGAGAACCTCTGGCAGAAAGTTTAGCCAGAGAAAATATCCAGCATAAACCACTCTCTCATTGTAGACCAGACAACGTAACCATCTGCTTCGATTTTTCACAGCATCAGTGGGTTCTTTAAAACTGATTCCAGAGTGGCCGAAGTCTTTTGTGTAGCCACCCTTCATTGGCTTTGCCAAGATTATCGATGATGCAGTTAAGGTACAGACCGAAAATGGGAGTCATCGTTGATGAGTGTCCAATGACTAACTTTAAAGGCACTTCTAAAGAAGATTATCTAGTTACTAACGAGGCTATTGCTCAGCTCTGTATCTATTTATTTAGCATGTGCATGGTCAGTCTCTTTAACTCTAGGAAGTATGCATATGTTACAATAAAATCTTTGCAATGTTTCTTTTTTCCATCCTATATTTGATTAGATACTACTCAGTTCTATAGCACCTGTGAGCAGTCTCTCTGGCATCTAACCCAGTGCCCATTTTTCACCCATGAATTGAGACATTATAAATCAAAATGGTCAACTGGAGAGTGTTTCTTCAGCTGTTTTATTTCACATGATCAATAAAAACAAAGAGCAGCTTTACGTTAATTCAGAGTTGTACCTGTCCTGGGAGCATTTGACAAGGATATCATAGAGGGACCTTTACCATCTAACCTGTGCAATACTGGATGAGCAGAAGTTTCCTCCAGTTAAATATCGGCAAGATTGAAGTCACCATTTTATTTCCCTCTCCAAACTCTATTCACTTGTAACCAAGTCCATCCTTCTTCTTGGCAACAGCCTGCAATTAAATCACCATTTACAAGCTTCATGTTGCAATTGATGACAAGAAGAGCTTCTAATCTCATATCTGCACCATCACTTAGAGGTAGAAAGAGGCATCCTTACTTTGCCTGACTTTGTGTCTTAGCTCATCAGCTGCTGAAAGCCTGTCCATGCCTTGGCTACCTCTGGAATGGACCACTCTAAAGCATGTCTGGCTGATCACCTACAATTCTACCCTCCATAAACTCAACATCGACCAAATCTCTGCTGCTTGTATATTAACTTGCACAAAGTCTCATTCCCCTATCATCCCATGCTCTGACTTACACTGGCTCAGTCAAAGAAGGTCCCTTGATTTTAAAAATAAAATCATATCCTGGTTTTGAAACCAGGAAGCCTTGCACCATTATCTTCAATTTCCTCAATTCTACAACCCTCATATCTGCACGGACTAACCTAGCCTCATGGACATCTCCAATTACAAATGCTCCACCACTGGTAGCCATGCCTTCAGTTGCCGATGACCAAAGAGCTGAAATTCCTTTCCTCCAATTATTTAGGACATCTTAAAACCTAGTTCTTTGGCCAAGCTATTGGTTGTTTGACCTAATATCTCCTATGTAGCTTGGTGTCTTACTTTGTTTAACATGCTCCTATGAAGCACCTTGAAATGTTTTATTACATTAAAAGGCGCAACGTAATACAAGTCCTTGCTGTGCTTGCCGTGGGAGCATTTGTTGAGACACTGGTGTCATTGGCAAAGAGATATATTTTGCAGAATATATACCATGCCTTGAAAAAGTAAACTGAATTGAGAGATAAAGAAAAGAAAGAAAATCATGAGAACCTAGGTACCCCAAATGTTTTGTAACTTGCTTATTCCTGGTATCAAGCTCCAATGCTTTGAAAAACATGTCAGAGTACTCAATCATGGGGACCATCACAACTATGCCACATCCAAAACCTACCCACCAACACTTTAAAAATTATGTCAAGAAGTGCTCTTACACACAAATGAATGCTTTTTCCACCCTCACCAAATCACCTGTGTTTTTCTTCATCTATTAACACCACAGTGAACCGCTCATCCAACACACCAATCACCATGGATGACCAGGTATTGATCAGCACAGAACCAGATTTAATTGACACTAATAAAAACCGAAAGAACTGCAGATGCTGTAAATCAGGAACAAAAACAGAAGTTGCTGGAAGAGCTCAGCAGGTCTGGCAGCATCTCTGAAGAAAAATATCAGTTAACATTTTAGGTCTGGTAACCCTTCCTCAAAACTGGAGGTGCTGCCAGATCTGCTGAGCTTTTCCAGCAACTTTTGGTTTTGTTTATCCACTCCTTTGTCTGTCTAACTGTTTTTTTCCCGCTCTTTGGGCTCTATCTCCACCCTCTTCCTACCTCATCTTCTGCATAAATGTCAACCTTTTCCTAGCTATCATGAATTCTGAACAAGGGTCACTGGACCCAAAACATAAACTGATTTCGCTCCACAGATGCTGAGTTTTTCAAGCAATTTGTTTTTTTTTTAAATTTCCTGCATCCACAGTTTTGTTTTTAAGTGTGGTGACTCGGTTTCCTAGCCTGTTAGAGAGACTGGTCTTGCTTGGTAACCAGTTTGCTGAGGTACCCATCTTCACAGCATGTCACCTTCCACCCATTCGATCAATATACATTTAATCATTCTGCATGGACAGAGGAGCACACTAATAAAAATGGCTTCCGTATCAACTTTAGGCTAAAGGACTTTTCTTGAATTCATAAATCAAGTTGACACTAGCTCCATAGACCTTTACAGCCTTTTTGGCATATTACCTTGCCTTTGAGTGTACAAAACATTTCCAACCAACATAGCTGGATGTGATCCTCTCCCCAATTGATATCCATGCAGGAATGTGTCCAAACATTGCACTTTCAGACAGGGCTCTCAGATGGCAAATCAGGAGCAGAGATGTTTAGCTGTATTTTTTCTCTTTTTCTCAGGAAGGCTGGGACAGTGACAGCAGACCCATCCACCAATCATGAACATACCTAAGTATAGCAATTGTAATGAGGTCAGCCAGCTGGACATCAGAATATGAGTTCCATGAGTGGGGCTGTTAATCTGGTCCAAATCAGGGAGCCCTGGCTGACATAAAATCAGGCATGTCAGAGATTCTGGGACTCAGAGCTGACTTTGAAGAGATGTAAATAAAGGGTGACTTGGTGATGGGATATCAGCCTCTGTGGTCATTTCACAAAGATTTTCCTAATCTGTGCCCACTGCACTATGCTCACATTCCTCACTGTGCCACTAAGGAATCATAGAGGACTTCCCAACATACACTGAGTAATGAGAGACAAAAGCAGGCACTATAAACACCCTGATTCACCTACACTCCAAACAAACCAAAATATGCACAACTTGAAATGTAAACATTTCTGTTGTGTATTCCACTTCGTATTTAAATAACAAATAAAAAAAAACTGCTGACCGTTATCATAAAACAGTCAAAAATATGGAAAAAATTAAGGCCTCTTTCTAAATTTGCATCAACTAAAGCTTTCAAGATGGTGACTACCAATCTATCCCATCTTATTAAAGTCAAAGTCAGTCTGTTCATGGTCCAGAATCAAACTGTAAAATTACTTTCCTCATCCCTCGCATCTATGCAGTCAGGCAAGAGAACACAGTGACAGAGCATTTGATGACGCGAGTGTCTGTACTCACTGAACTTCTTCGTCAATATCTGGGCCAATGGTTTTTGGCTCCTTGGGAAACTATTAATGCCAGAACACCTGTGCCATAATCAGTTCACCAGTCAAATATTACACCAGAGTTGCCTTTGATTTAAGACTTATTTGCTGATGAAGGAGGGCTTACAGCTTCTATATTAACAAGAACTCATCACGAGGCTTCAGACTAGCCTTAATCCATAGCAGTGACTGAGTTTGAAGAGTTTCTGGACTGTCACCCCATCTTTTGAGTGTTTAGTCCCTAGGCTTTAACATCTACAACTGCAGAATATACCTTCTAATGCAATGACTTACAAAAATGTTGACATTGAAAGTTTCCATCCTGATTTTCAAATCATTTCCCACTGCTGTCCTCCAGCCTTATAAACTTCTGATATCTGTGCTTTCCTGCAACTTTGGCCTCCTACTCAAGATTTTCTCCCCATCCCACCCCCAATTTCCATTGTCCCATGATTGGTAGTTCTGGTTTCACCTGCCTGGGTCACAAGTTTTGGAATTCCCTCCCTAATGCTTCTCACTTTCTCCTCTCCCTTAAGATGCTTGATTTATCTGTTTTGATATCTCCTCCTTTGTACAGTGTTGATATTTTTGAGAATGCTTTTATGAAGAGTCTTCATAATTAAAAAGATGCTGTACTGTCATTGCACACCAGTGATTCTTCAGGATTAGTGCAGGAAAAAAAGAGAAGAGGATTTTTTTTCCCCCCTCTGAGCAAATTGCTGCCTGTGGTCTTTTCGACTCAGTACCACATTGTGCACAAATGCAAAGCCCAAAGATGTGGTCAGCCAGCACTACTGAATCTTCAGCCTGACAGAGGGGGAAAACTGACAGCAAGGATTCGAGGCCTGAAACGTCAGCTTTTGTGCTCCTGAGATGCTGCTTGGCCTGCTGTGTTCATCCAGCTTCACACTTTATTAGCAAGGATTCCCGTCATAGATTGGAAGCCAACTATCTTCCACTGAAAAAGTGACATGTGGAAATTAGCCAAGAGCAAAAGCATACTTGGGTATAATGCCCCCTACAGTCAAAAATCCTTTCAATGCTCGCTATCTGGTTACACATTCTGAAATGGATACTGGAGTGTAGTCTGTGAACTCCCCTGGAACTGAATTACAATCCAAGGAACAACAACCAGCCTGTTCTACTCTGCAATAACCAGAGTGGTAGAAGGTGAACAGCTTAAACCTTTATCTTCTTTTGTCACAATTGCTGTGTTCTATGGCCTTCACCTGGTTGGGTAGTATTATTATGATTATTCATGAACGGTGATGTTGGCGACCAATTCCAACTAACTCTTTGGCAAATCTCTTAAATTGGACTAGAAGTCTGTAAACGTCATGCCACATTGTTATTAGCGGTGATGCAGTTGTGTGGTCGGAAACACATACAGGGGTACAAAGTGTGGAGCTGGATGAACACAGCAGGCCAAGCAGCATCTCAGGAGCACAAAAGCTGATGTTTCAGGCCTAGACCCTTCATCTGCTCATTCAGCTCCACACTTCGTTATCTCGGATTCTCCAGCATCTGCAGTTCCCATTATTTCTCCATCATCGCCACAAGGCTGCATTGATTAAGCAACACTGATCTTAAAAGTCAAATTATTGTCTTCAAATCCCTGAATGTCCTCACATCTCCTGCTGTTAACCAGTTCCAGACCACTCCTCGATTTTTGCAGTTAGTTAATTCTGGCGTCTTGAATGTCCCTGATTTTAAGTTCACATCTGTGACTTAAGCAACCTTAACCTTAAGTTTTGGAGTCCTATTCCTCAACCTGTTAAACTCCCTCCCTCTCTTTCTTGCTTTACAACTTCAATTAAAATCAATTAGAAATTGAAACAGAAGTTGCTGGAGAAACTGGGCACATCTGGCGGCATTTATGGAGAGTGAAACAAGAATTAACATTTTGGTGGCTCAGCGGTTAGCACTGCTGCCTCACAGCGCCAAGAACCTGGGTTTGATTCCAACCTCGGGTGACTGTCTGCGTGGAGTTTGCATATTCTCCTCGTGTCTGCATGGGTTTCCTCCTACAGTCCAAAGATGTGCAGGCTAGGCGGATTGGCCATGCTAAATTGCCTGTCGTGATTCAGGGATGTGTAGATTAGGTGGGTCATGGGGGTTGGGTCTGGGTGGGATGCTCTGAGAATCAGTGTAACTTGTTGGGCTGAAGAGCCTGTTTCCACACTGTAGGAATTTTGTGATGAGTTCTGTGAAGACCTCCCCTATTAAGCTTCCCATATTATCTCCTGATGATTAGTTGTGGAGGGAACCAAAACCAGTACCGTTAGAGAATTCATCCCTCTCCTCAGAAACATGCAGGGGAGCCAAATAAAGTGCTGTGAAGAAGTGGGGGGCGGAGAATGGGAAACTCACCCCTTGAGCCTGTTCTGCCATTTAATAATGCCATAGATGATCCAATCACTCCATATTTCTGCTACAGCTGATAATCTTTAATCCTTGCTCATCTTTACAATCTGCCAACTGCAATTGTTTTCCAAATAAAGTTTCAAACAGATGAATTAAAACTGTGCTGAAAGAGGAAGACAGGAGTGCTTCAAGCTTTCAGCTTTTTCCAAATCTTTCCTAAGCTCTAATGTGGCTAAGTTAGAACACATTTTTCATATACTCACATATGGGTTGCCATTGCACTGCAGGCTGTATGATGCTGTCTGTTTCTGGTCTCAGAGAAATCTGCATGGAGGGTAGGTGTACATCCACAGACAACAGGGATAGGAAGGAAAGTCAGTTGGATATCAAAACAGAAAACATGTACTCATCAGGTCAGATAGTACCTGTGGAAAAAAGTGTTAATGTTTCAAGTTGAAGAAAGGTCAATTATTTAGGTGGAAACTATAGGATATTGTGATACATAGGCAACTGTGTCTTCCACATTCATTCACAGGACATGATGCCTCTGGCTAGGCCAGTGTTTATTGCCCATCTCAAGCAGTTAAGAGTCAACCACATTACTGTGGGTCTGAAGTCACATGTAAGCCAGACTAGGTAAGGACAACAGTTTTCTTCCCAAAAAGGGACGTTAGCAAACCAGATGGGTTTTTGCAGACAAATCAACAATGGTTTCATTATCATCATTAGACTCCTAATTCCAGATTTTCAGGTCCCCAGAACATTATCTGGGTCTCTAGATTTAATAGTCTAGTGAAAATACCACTAGGCTACTGCCTTACCCTGTATGAGGTTTCCTTCCTCACATGAAACAACAATGTTAGCATACAGATACTGCACTTAATTAGAATGGAAAATGGAATGAAAATTTCCCCTTGTCTGATGAAGGGTCTCTGCCTGAAACATCAGCTTTTGTGCTCCTGAGATGCTGCTTGGCCTGCTGTGTTCATCCAGTCCCACACTTTGTTATCTTGGATTCTCCAGCATCTGCAGTTCTCATTATCTCTGGAAAATGGAATGTTGGCTTTCGGTGGAAGGGGCATGGATTATAGAAGTGGGGGAAGTCTTGTCACAACCGTACGAGACAGAGAACGGGCATCAAGCTCTGGAGTTCCACGATCTGCAGACGACACAAAGACCACCCACTCTCACACTAAATCTACCACACTAATAGCAGTTCAAAAGAAAATACCACATAGATGGTTAACCAAAAACGTTAGAAGGTCCCGATTATAAAATGTCAAAAAAGGTGCGCCCTTCATTTCTTTCCCCCGACATACACAAGAATAAAGAAAGGGGTATAAGAATCGGCCTCAGCAAATTTTCAACGTTTCCTCCCCTACCAAAAAGCGTCGATTGACTGAATAAAAGCACATGCGCAGCATTATTAGGCGCGAGAGGGTTCCGTTATCTGACAACAGGTGCACACGCTGAGTGAACAGCAAGATTGTGAGGCTGCCCAAAGCTGCCCTTTGTCGGTTAGCCCACTATTGTTAAAACTACACTTCATTGATTCTCCAGAGGTACAAAATTCTCGCCAAAATGAAGCGTTCCCTTGATCTGGGATTAAAATTTAGATTTTGCGAAACAATGAGTTAAATCTAAGACAACACTCTTCCCTGAACCTCAGCTGTGCAAAACCATTTGACATCACCAACCCAGAAAGCGTCTTCAGGTTTAGGATCTTGATAACGACAATTTGCGTTTGCATATCGCCTTTAATGTACTAAGGTATCCCAAACCATCTACAAGGGCATTATCACACAAAATTTGTCCTAGTGTCATCATTTCTGGTGCCATGGCTGATCAAAAAAAGGTAGGTTTTAAAAAGGAGCACCTTCAAAACGAAAGCAATTCCAGTGGGAAAGAGGTGAAAAAACTAACAGTATAAAGGTCGAACTTAGTATTTAATAACCATTGCTGAATTGCACACGCGCACAAGTGACAAGATGTCTAGATCAGGGCAACATTGATAGCTGCAGTGATTGAACAATAACCCTACTGCTCGTGAAGAATAGCCACTGGGTTTTTCCATTTACCTGTATTGCATCCCTGTCTCGAACATCCAAGGAATCAACTACCTGGGAGGTATTTTTCAAAGTCTGAAACGTGACAGTTGATTGACTGTTTGAGTAGAGCCTTCATTGCACCGGCACCAGTGTTGCTATGCAATTCACTTTACATCTTTGTTTTCAGAGGGTTAAATCAAACATGTACACAATATGCATAATTAAAGCTAGCTTCCACTGTGGTGGGACTGACTTCAGAATTGAACGGTGTAGTGGCAAAAATGTTAACAGCTGATTCAAGAGGAACAGTAATTGGAGTAACTAATACACTACCTACTGTACCCATCAATTGCTTATGTACCTTGTCCCCCACTAAAAAGATGCTGACATATGCAAACAGTACTGCTGTACACAACCCTCAGCAATAAGTGGTGTCAGTCTCAACCATGGGAGCTACCACAATGGAACCCAATCTTACTGTTCTCAACACACAAATTATTCTATTGTCAAGGAAGACAATCAAATAAAAGTTAGTGATCACTGATGAGTGCAATGCAAGATATCCATTGAGAAAGGGATTGTTAATTAAAACCAGGACTTTCAGTTTATTACACACAGATGAAACATCAGCAGAAAATCGTAAATGGAAGGAATTGGGAGCATCTTGCCCAAGGCCTACAAATTTTAAAGCATTAATAAAAACGCCAAGCAGGAAACAAAGTTTAACAAATATCTCTACCAAACCGGAAACTAATGTGAACAAATATGGCAAGGGCTTATTTATTGTGAAAGAAACAAATTTCACATTATGCTGACAATATTTTTGCAAACATTTTTAAATAAAAAGAAAAAAAAAGAGATGCTGGGAAAGTGAGCCAAACATAAAGATGCAGGAAAGATTCAGTGGGTTAAGCAACTCCATGGCAACGGCACAGCAGTTAACACTTGAGATGTGGACCATTCATCAGAAGGGCAATGAGAGATATGCAGACACGTCTGATAATGGATCCTAACCCGAAAGAGCAAATGCCTTTATAGAAAAATAAAATAGGTGCAGGATTTTTGAACCTGCTTTTCTATTCAATATGATTATGCAACTCAGTGCACTACACCCGCTTTCTCCCCATTCTCTATAACCCCTTTTGTCCCAAGAACTATATCTAATTCCTTTTTGAAAACATTCAGTGTTTCAGCCTTAACTGCTTTCTGTGGTAGTGAATTCCAGAGGCTCCCCACTCTCTGGGTGAAGACATTTCTCCTCATCTGGGTCCCAGATGCCATTGCTCCATATTCTTAGACTTGATCCCTGGTTCTGGATATCCCAGTCATTGGGAACATCCTTTCTGCATCTACCCTGTCTAGTCCTGCTAGCATTTCATAGGTCTGAGACTGCCCCTTGTCTTTCTAAACTACAATGAATGTAGTCCCAACCAATCCAGTCTTTTTGTGCTGATCATCCCAGGAATCCGTCTGGTTTAGCACTCCATAGTCAGAATTGTCTTCCTCAGATTATGGAGAACAAAACTGTCCACAATACTCCATGTGTAGAACAAAGACTGTGCAATTACAGCAAGACATCCCTGCTCCTGTATTCAAATCCTTCATGAAGGCCAACATACCATTTGCCTTCTTCACCAAGTGCAGGCTTACTTTCAGGGACAGGTGTACAAGGGTGCCCAGGTTTTGTTACACCTCCCCCTTTCCCAATTTATCACCACTCAAAATAACCACCTACCTTCCTGTCCTGCATTTTCGACCAAAGTGGATCACCCCACATTTATCTAAATTATACTGCATCAACCATGCATTTGCCCACTCATTCAACTTGTCTAAATGACAATGAAGCATGTCTGCATCCTCCTCACAGTTCACATCCCCTTCTAGCTTTGTGTCATCTGCAGACTTGGAGATATTACACTTAGTTCTTTCATCTAAAATCATTCATATATATCCTGAGTATCTGGGGTCCTAGCAGATGCTTGTGGAACCCCCTCGTCACTGCCTGCCTCTTGGAAAAAGACCCATTCGGTCCAACTTGGTTTCTTGTCTGCCAGCCAGTTTTCTCCCCATGTCAGGACACTACCACCAATCCCATACACTTTAATTTTACATGCTAATCTCTTATGTGGGATAATCAAAAGCCTTCTAAAAGTCCAAACAAACCATATCCACTGACTCCCTCTTTCAACTCTAATGGTTACATCCTAAAAAAAATTCCAGTGGATTTGTCAAGCATGGTTTCTCTTTTGCAAATTCATGCTAAGTCTGCCTGATCTGTGACAGTTTTCCTGGGTTGCCTGTTATTAAATCTTCTAAAATGGATTCTAGCATTTTCCCCCACCAGTCAGCCAGACATTGGTAATTGCTGTTTTTTTCTCAGCCTCCCTTTTTTACAGAGCAGTTACATTAACTTTGTTTTTTATTCATTAATGGGGTGAGGGCATTGCTGGCCAGGCAGCATTTATTGCCCAGTGAGCAGTTCAGAGTCAACCACATTGCTGTGGGTCTGGGGTCACATGTAGACAGTTTCCCTCCACTGGTTGGGGGTGGCAGCATGGGTGGTGAACATACAGCTCTCCGCTGCCTCCGCTCCAATCCCAACCTCACTATAAAACCCGCGGACAAGGGAGGCACAGTTGTAGTATGGTGCACTGACCTCGACATCGCCGAGGACAGGTGCCAATTCCCCAACACCTCCTCCAACCGCGCCCTTGATCATGATCCCACCCC
Source organism: Stegostoma tigrinum (assembly GCF_030684315.1). Taxonomy (NCBI): domain Eukaryota; kingdom Metazoa; phylum Chordata; class Chondrichthyes; order Orectolobiformes; family Stegostomatidae; genus Stegostoma; species Stegostoma tigrinum. The sequence continues at coordinate 18,221,138 of NC_081404.1, forward strand.
CAACCACCAAACCATCATCTCCTAAACCATTCACAACCTCATCGCCTCAGGTGACCTCCCACACACAGCCTCCAACCTCATCATTCCCCAACCCCCACACTGCCCACTTCTATCTCCATCCCAAAATCCACAAATCTGACTGCCCTGGTTGACCCATTGTCTCTGCCTGCTCCTGCCCCACTGTACTTATCTCCACCTATCTCAACACCATTTTCTCCCCCTTGATCCAGGAGCTCCCTACCTACGTCCACGACACCACCCACACCCTCCACCTCCTCCAAAACTTCCAATTCCCTGGTCTCCAACACATCATCTTCACCATGGACGTCCAGTCCCTACACACCTGCATTCCCCATGCAGGTGGCCTAAAGGGCCTCTGCTTCTTCCTGTCCCACAGGCCCGAACAGTCCCCCTCCACCGACACCTTCATCTGCTTAGCTGAACTTGTCCTCACCTTCAACAACATCTCTTTCAATTTCTCCCACTTCCTACAGACAAAGAGGGTGGCCATGCACGCCTGCATGGGCCCAAGTTATGCCTGCCTCTTTGTAGGTTACGTGGAACAGTCCCCCTTCCGTTCCTAACTGGCCCTAAACTCCACCTCTTCCTCTGCTACATTGATGACAGTATCGGCATTGCCTCATGCTCCCGTGAGCAGCTCAAACAGTTCATCCACTTCACCAACACCTTCCACCCAACCTTAGGTTCACCTGGAACATCTCTAATACCTCTCTCTCCTTCCTGGACCTCTGTTTCCATCTCTGGCAACCACTGAGAAACCAATAAGCATTTCAAGCCCACCAACTCCCACAGCTACCTAGAATACACCTCCTCCCACCCACCTTCCTGAAAAATGCCATCCCCTATTCCCAACTCTTTCACCTCCGCTGCATCTGCTCCCAGGCTGAGGCATTCTACTCCCAAACATCTCTGATGTCCTCATTTTTCAAGGACTGCAACTTCCCCCACCTCAGTGGTCGAAAACGCCCTTGACCGTGTCTCCCGCATTTCCTGCAACTCATCCCTCACACCCCCTCCCCGCAATAACAGCCAAAACAGAATCCCCCTTGTCCACATGTACCACCCCAAAACCTCCAGATCCAACGCATCATCCTCTGACACTTGCGCCATCTGCAATCCAACCCCACCAAAGATTTTTTCCTCCCCACCCTTATCTGCCTGCTGGAGGGACCACTCTCTCTGGGACTCCCTTGTTTGCTCCACACTCCCCTCCATCCCCACCACACCTGGCGCTTTTCCCTTCAACCGCAGGAAGTGCTACACCTGCCCCTACACTTCCCCCCTCACCCCCATCTAGGCCCCAGGAAGACTTTCCACATCAAGCAGAAATTCACCTGCACATCTGCTAATGTGGTATACCGTATCTGCTGTTCCCACTGCGGCCTCCTCTACATCAGGGAAACCAAGCGGAGGCTTGGGGACCACTTTGCAGAACACCTACGCTCGGTTCGCAGTAAACAACTGCACCTCCCAGTAGCGAACCATTTCAACTCCCCCTCCCATTCCTCAGATGACATATCCATCCTGGGCCTCTTGCAGTGCTACAACGATGCCACCCAAAACTTACAGGAACAGCACCTCATATTCCACTTGGGAACTCTGCAGCCCAATGGTTACAATATGGACTTTACAAGCTTCAAAATCTCCCCTCCCCCACCACATCCCAAAACCAGCCCAGCTTGTCCCAGCCTCCTTCCTCCCACCTATCCCTTCCTCCCACCTCAAGCCCCACCCCCATCTCCTACCTACTAACCTCATGATTAGATTAGATTCCCTACAGTGTGGAAACAGGCCCTTCGGCCACAAGTCCACACCGCCCCTTGGAGCATCCCAATCAGACCCACCCCCCCCCCCATAACCCACACACCCCTGAACACTACGGGCAATTTAGCATGGCCAATCCACCTAGCCTGCACATCTTTGGACTGTGGGAGGAAGCCGGAGCACCCAGAGAAAACCCACGCAGACGCAGGGAGAATGTGCAAACTCTGCACAGACAGTTGCCCGAGGCTGGAATTGAATCCGGGTCCCTGGCGCTGTGAGGCTATAGTGCTAACCACCAAGCCACCATGCCACACCCTTGACCTGTCCATCCTCCCTGGACTGAACTATCTCCTCCCTAACTTGCCACCTACGCTCACCTTTACCTACCGTTACTGGTTCCATCTCTTTGACTTATCTGTCTCCTCTCCACCTATTTTCTCCTCTATCCGTCTTCGATCCGCCTCCCCCTCTCTCCCTATTTATTTCAGAACTCCCCCCCCCCCAATTTCTGAAGAAGGGTCTAGACCTGAAACATCAGCCTTCCTGCTCCTCTGATGCTGCTTGGCCTGCTGTGTTCATCCAGCTCTACACCTTGTTATCTCAGATTCTCCAGCATCTGCAGTTCCTACTATCTCAGAATGTAACAGGAATTGTACATGACGTACAAGAAATGTAATAGATGCATACAAAAAAAAATTAATGGGCTGAAATCCAGAAATTTACGCACACAATGTGGTTGGACACTCCCAGGGTAGTATTAAGAGAATGCTGCATTGTCCCATCTTTTGTATGGGACAATAAATTATCTGACCCAGGCTGTGTTCTCATTCAGGTGCAAAATATCCTATTTTGAGGAGGAACTGGAAAGATAGGTCCAAGTCCCGCTCTCATTTAATATCGCAGAGCAGTTACAAGAGGTTGGAGAAAGGAAATACATCTATAGATGGAGATAGACAGCATGACTGAGATATTAATATGTATTTGCATCTTTGCCAAAGAAGATATTACTCAAACATTAGTGAAAAAGGAAGCACTTGAGAGACAAAAATAAACAGAAAATGTGCCGGAGGAACTCAGCAGAACTAGCAGCATCATGGCAAGAGAAACAGGGCTAATATTTTGAGTCTGCTATGACTCTTCCTCAGTACTGAAAGAAACTTGAAAATTGTGGGTTTTTTGTGCTGTTGACAGAGAGGGAGGAGGATCAAGTGGAACAGATGGTGAAGATGCACAGAACAAAATACAGAATGCTAATTGTGGTAAAAGGAGGGAGAGATGCAAAATATGTGTAAATGTTAGATGTGAAATGGAGAAAATGGGTCCTCTCTGCTGGCAGCAAATCAATAAGGCAGAAACAAGACACGGCCTGTGGTGATGAGCGGGATATAATCAAAATGCTGCCAGACTGGGGTTGAGCCTTCTTGGGGACGAGTCCACAGCAGATGCCATTTCCCTAGGCCTGCACTCATCCCTAGAACACCTGGACACAAAGGACACCTACATCAGACTCCTGCTTATCCCTACAGCTCCACTTCAAACACTATTATCCCCTTTTGACTGATGAGCAGTCCGAGACCTAATGTCTCGGCTCTGCCCTCTACAACTGGATCCTCAGCTTTCTGATCCACAGACTGCAAATCAACAATGAGGCAGAATACAGAAAGGAGACAGAGGGCTTGGTGATATGGTGAAATGATAACAACATCTCTCTCAATGTCAGCAAAACTAAAAAACCAATTATTGATTTCAAAAAGAAAGGAGGAGAACATGCCCTATCTACATCAAGAGCTGAGGTTGAGCGTGTTGGGAGCGTCACGTTCCAGGAGTGATGATAACCGACGGTCTGTCCTGAATTTCCCTAATAGCTGTGACAGTCATGGAGGCACCACAACACCTGAACTTCCTCAGGCAGCTCAGGAAATTTGGCATGACCACAAGATCCCTCACCAACTTCAACAGATTCACGACTGAAAGCATACTGTCTGGTGCATATTGGCCTGGTACGGTAACTGCTCTACCCAGGACTGTAAGAAACTACAGAAGGGAGTATGCACAGCCCAGAACATCACAGAAGCCAACCTTCCATCCATGGACTCCACTTACACAGCTCGTTGCTGCAGAAAGGCTGCCAACTAAGACCCCTCCCACCCCGGTAATGCTCTCCTACAACCTTTTTCGTCAGGTAGAAGATACAGAAGCTTTAATACGCATCAGCAGGTTCAAGAACAGCTTATTCCCTGCCATTATTATACTGATGAATGGACTGTAACTTCAAATAATGTTGATCTTGCCTAGCTCATCCCCTGTGCAATGCAACCTATATACCTCTGTCCAAGTTTTATTTTCACCTTATGATCTAGATGTCCTTGCTTACTATGTTCTGCCTGTACTGCTAATAAACAAAGCTTTTCACTGTAATTGGGTACACATGACAATAAATCACATCAAATAAGGGGCAGAGGTTGTGCTCTGAAGTTGTTAAACTCCATAGTACAGTATCTAGGACTCAAAAGCATCTAAATGGTAAACGATGTGTTCTTCCTCTAGCATGGATCAGGGTTTGTTGGAACAGTAGCAAGCCCAGGATGGAAATATTAATATGAGAGCAAGATGCTTTATTGGAACGGCAAGCAACTGGAAAGTCAGATTTCTCCTCACAGAAAGCGTGGAGATGTTCCAAGAAGTGGTCACCCAGTTTGTGTCCAGTCTCCTCAATGTAAAAGAAGACTCTCTTGCAAGAAGTGGTGAATGGTTGTCATTCACACTGAAGGAACATGTAGCTTGGGGGTCAGCGGGGATTAGAAGTAGCATCATTGCTTTTCCTGACCAAAATAATGACTGAGATTTGGGTGTGCAGGGTACAATTTCAGAACTTATAGATGACAAAATATGAAAGTATTGTGAACTCTGAAGAGGGTAGTAATAGATTTTAAGAGGACAGAGACAGGCTGATAGAATGGACATGAAATTTTATGCACACAAGCGTGACGTGATAAATTTAAAGTAATAAAAACAAGGAGGGTCAACTTAAAATAAAGGGCAAAATTCAAGGGAGTGCAGGTACAGACACCTAGCACATTATATCTACAAATTATTGAAATGGCTTCACAAGTTTAGAAAGTGCTTTATAAGACATGTGGGATGCTGGCAGGCATACAATACAAAACCAAGAAAGTTATGTAGAACATTTACATTACAACCTCAACTGGCGTATTTTGTCCAGTTCTGGGCATAGTGTTTTGGGAAGGATGTGAATGATTTAAATATATTTAAGAGAATTGTTTCGGAGATGAACTACTTCAGTTATGTGAATATATAGGAAAACAGCTGCAGCTTCTTTCCACAAAGAAGGATGAGGAGAAGAGATTTGATAGAGGTGTTCAAAATCATGTAGAATCTGGACAGCTAGATAGAGAGAAACTGTGATCTTTGGTGGAAGGATCAAGAAGCAGAGGATACTAATTTAAAGGTGATTGCCAAAAATATATATTTTTTTAAAAAATCAGTAAAAGCTTGAGGAAAAAAATTATAAAGAGCCAGTGGTTAGCATCTGGAAGGCACCACCAGGCAGTATGACAGTGGCAGCAAAAATAACTGGCCTTTCAAAAAAATACTTGGATAAGTACTTGATGAGAAAAATGCAAGGCTATAAGGAAAGGGTAGATGAGTGTAGAGTTATTTTTGCATGGACACAACGGACTGAATAACCTCCTCTGTGCTGTAACCATTCTATGATCATTCATTATCACAAACTGCTTGTATGAGCTTGTGCGATGTAAATTTGTTATGTTCTTACATTTGAACAGTGTCTACAGTACAACCAGATAATTACTTTTGGAAAGCACTTTGAATGTCCTGATGTTGTGAAAGGCATTACGAAAATACGTTTCTAGACATGCTGTGCTGAAAGGCAATAAGAAAAACAGGGCCCTGAGTCATTTGGTTTCCTTGCAAGATTGACAAAGAAGTAGAGCACAGAGAGCTGCCAGAGGATTGGAGGACAGCTAATGTGATTCCACTTTTCAAGAACAGTGGTAGAGATAAACTAGGAAATTTCAGAATAGTGAGGCTCTTGTCAGTGGTAGGGAACTATTGGAGACAATTCTGAAGGAGCAAAATAATCTCCACTTAGAGAGGTAATGTTTGATCAGGGACAATCAGCATGGTTTGGTCAGAGCGAGGTCATGCCTAGCAAGTCTGATTAATGTTTCAAGGTGGTGACCAAATTTGTAGATGAGGATAACGCAGTTGATGTAGTTTATACGGGTTTCAGCAAAGGTTTTGACAAGGTCAATACAGGACACTGATGAAGGTAAAAGCACATGGGATCCAGGGTACCCTTGGCAAGTTGGATCCAAAATTGGCTTAGTGGTAGGAAACAGAAGGCTGCTTGTGAGACTGGAGGCTGGTGTCTATGGCTGACAGTGAGGAAGAAGGTCTTAGGTTATAGGAGGATATAAACACAGATTGGTCAGATGGACAGATCAGATAGAATTTAACTCTGCTAAGTGTGAAGTGATGCAATTTGGAAGAAGCAATAAGACAAGGGAGTACTCAATGAATGGCAGGACACTGGGAAGCTTGGAGGAACAGAGGCATCTTGGCTGCTTGTTCGCAGATCTCTGAAGATGGCAGGACAGGTCAATGGCGTAGTTAAGATGGCATATGGGACAGATGCCTTTAAAATCAAGGTATAGATAAGAACAGGGAGCGAGTTTTGAGAAGATTTGTAGCTCAGGTTGAGTTTCTGGATGTGAGCTTGCTCGCTGAGCTGGAAGGTTAGTTTTCAGACGTTTCGTCACCATTCTAGGTAACATCATCAGTGAGCCTCCGACGAAGCGCTGGTGTTATGTCCCACTTTCTATTTATCTAGTTAGGTTTCCTTGGGTTGGTGATGTCATTTCCTGTTCTTTTTCTCAGGGGATGGTAGAACAGGGAGGTTTTGTTGGAGCTGTGCAAAATTTTGGTTAGGCCAGTGTTGAAGTACCATGTGTAGTTCTGGCCACACTGTAGGAAAGATGCGATTGCACTGGATTGAGTAGAGGAAATTCACCAGGATGTTACCTGGAATGGAGCATTTTAGGTATGAAGAGGCTGGATGAGCTTGGTCATTTTTCTTTGGAGCAGAGAAGTTTAAGGGAGACCTTATAGAGGTCTAAGAGATTACGAGGGGAATGGTTCTGGTGAATAGAAAGCAGCTGTTCTCCTTTGTTGAAGGATCAAGAACAAAGGGCATGCTTTTACGTTGAAGGTAGGAAAGTTAAAGAAGAGGAGGGGAAAAAAAACACTTTCACCCAGAGGGGTGGTGGGAACCTGGAATGCAGTGCCTGTGCACTTAAAGTCATAACATTCCACCAGTAGGTCTTTAATCTTGAAAGTGGTACTAGTGTAGATTTAATGTAGTTTTGGCAGTACAGATTTGATGGCCGAAGGGCCTCTTCTATTCCATATGATTATATCCTGCAGGACCATGGCGATCCTGATCAGACCATGGTGAATTGTGTAAAGTTACAAACGGACCAAAGATCATCACTCTTGGATCCGCAAAGAGTCTCATCTACTTTGGAAGTTACTGTGGGAAGACCAGTGTGAAAAAATGTTGATGAAATAAAAGAAGCAGTTTCATACTACAACTAAGGATTAGCTGCACAGGTGGTATATTCTATTAGCAGGGCACTACCATCAGCCTACCCAACATTTGAATTTTAGTGTTGGTGCAATGCCAGATATGTAGGTTGCATGTCCCAGTGATTGGCTGAATGAATCATAACATCATAATCCTTTGCCAATCAAGAAGCCCCAGCAAAGCTGCTGTCAATGGGAATCAGATGGCATACTGTCTGCTGGTTGGAGTCAAACTTGGCATGTAAGAAGATGGCTGTGGTTGTTGGAGGTCCATCATCTCAACTCCAGGACATCTCTGCAGGAGTTTGTCAAGGTGGATATTTTCTAAATCAACCTGTTCTGGAGCAGGTGGGATGTCAACTTGGACCTCCTGGCTCAGAGGTAAACCCACAACCATAATGTCACAGAATCCTTAGTTCCTCCCGATAATGTCCTAGGCACAACCATCTTTAGCTGCCTCACTGATGTTCTTCCATCTTAAGGTCAGATATTCACTGATGATTGCATGATGTTCAGCATCATTTGTGACTCCTCAGATCCTCCTTGGTCCATGTTCAAATACAACAGGATCTGGACAATATCTGGCAAGTAACATTCACGCCACACAAATGCCAGGCAGTGACTGTCTCCTATTGAACACAATCTAATCACTGCCCCTTGACATTCAATGGCATTACAGTCACTAAATTACCATCATTGTCAACATCCAAGAGTTACCAACTGACCAGAAATTGAAATAAACTTGTCATATCAATAGTGGCTACAAGAGCAGGTCAGAGGCTATGAATACTGCAGCAAGTAATTCACCTCCCCAAAGCCTGTCTACAAGGTGCAAGCCAGAAATTTGATGTAATATTCCCCACTTTCCTGGATGGATGCAGCTCCAACAACACTCGAAGCTTGACACCATCCAGGACAGGGTAGCCCACTTCCGCAAACATCCATTTCCTCCACCAGTGATGCTCAGAAGCAGTCGTGTGGACCATTAACAAAGTGTAGTGCAGAAATTCAAACATCCTTAGACAGTGCCTTCCAAAGCCATGACATCTTCCATCTAGAAGGAAGATCCATGGGAACAAGCTCCCCTTCAAACCACTCACCATCCTGACTTGGAAATACATCACTGTTCCTTCAGTGTTGCAGGGTCAAAATGCTGGAACTCCATCCCCAAAGGGTATTGTAGGTCTAACCTATAGCATATGGACTGCATAAGTTCCAGAAGGCAGCTACCACATTTTAAAGGGTAACTTGGGATAGGCAATAAATGCTGGCTAGCCAGTTATAACCCACGTCCCATGAGTGAATTAAAAAAGGCAGAGCACAGGCTATAATCAACCAGCCCCTATGTTCAAAGCCAAAACATTGATAATTAGATTTGCTATCAGGATTAGGCAGCATTTGCTGAACAATACCAACAGCACTGATAGCTATAGCAACAACAAAAGACAGCTCATTTGGGCTTGCTAGAAGTGACATACATTCATATGCAGAGATCCATTGCAAACAAAAAAAAGGGCATGTTCAAGCCTCATGCCTTTATTAAGTTACCTAGAAGCTTGGAAAGCCAATGGTTTCCTGTTGCTTTCTTTATGACAGCACTGTGGCCAATTTGGCTGGCAAGTAATTATCAGCATCCCTTTCTCCTGTAGTTAGTCATGGTAAACACAGGGTTACGGGGATATGATGGGGTGCTCTTCAGAGGGTTGGTGCAAACATTATGGGTCAGATGGCCTCTTTCTATGCTGTAGGGATTTTATGGTTCAAAATGAGCCCAAAAGTAATTCCCACAGGAAATTCCAGCATAATTGACTTTGCTTCATGGGACAATCGCTCATCAAGTTAGTATAGCAGCAATCTTAGGTTTGACCCATATAAAACTGAGAGACATTATTTTAAAGCTAGAACTCCTTGGGAAGATTTGGGAGACCATGTCTTTAGGGAACAGAGTTCTCAACTCAAGTGAAAGGCTTTTAAGGAGTCACCTGCAGTTCCTTTGAGTGTCCAGGAAATCTGCAAGCATCTTAACCACAGAACTCATGAGGAACAGGAAATCTTCACTCTCAAAGCCTGCAGTACTGACAGTATTCATCTGGACAAGCAACCTCTGACTGTTCAATTACAGAAGCCATCACAACTGCTGAACTTTTACTTGCAATTTTCAATTCATTCACCTTCTGCGGGGGGTGGGGGGGTGTGACAGGGAGAAGGGGTGGAATCCATAAACAAGTAGCAGACCTGAAACTATAATGGAAAATGCTGACTTGCAGCTTCGGAGGTCAGAAACAAGCTACTAACCTTTCAATATGAAAGAGAAAACAGAGTTAATATTTCGGGTCCAGTGACCCTTCCTCAGAACCCTCAGTTCTGAGGAAGGGTCACTGGACCCGAAACGTTAACTCTGTTTTCTCCTTCACAGAAGCTGCCAGACCTGCTGAGCTTTTCCAGCAACTTTGTTTTTGTTCTTGATTTACAGCATCTGCAGTTCTTTTGTTTTTTCCTGACCTTTCAATGCCCATTTTCCTTGCAAAGAACAGGGTGAAACATAAAGTAAGAGCCACAGAAGTTGTCCAATTCACTAGTTTTTTTTATTATTGATTCATGGGATGAGAGTGCCGCTGGCTTGGCCACCATTTATTATCCAGAGGGCAGTTAAGAGTCATCCACATTGCTGTGGGTCTGGGGTCACATGTAGACAGGCCAGGTAAGGATGGCAGTTTCCTTCCCTCTAAAGGCCGTTAGTGAACCTGATGGGGCTTTCTGACAATCGCAAAGGGCTCATGGTCATAGTTAGACTCTTAATTCCAGATATTTGTTGAATTCACGTCTCGGCGGTGGGGGTCGAACCCGCGTCCCCACAGCATTACATGGCTCCCTAGATTAATAGTCCAGTGAGAATACCACGAAACCATTGCCGTCACTCACGTGCATGAACTAAATCACGAGTTAAATCCATGGCTATTCTCGGAAGGGAAAATTTTACTTACCTTCGAACATGACTGGTTCTGTTACGTATTCCCGCCGCCCCTGAAAATTAAGATTTTAAATATTATGAATGGGCTAAGCGATACTTATTAAGAAAGGAAAGAATTCTCACTGTCTGAGGCTTTTCTCATATAGAACTTGAGAAAATTATTCGGCCGAGTAAGTGTAGAAGATTATGCCCCACTCTGCAAAATTATACCCTGTACTTTATACTGGATACCTAAGTGATAAACGTTAACAGTCAGACCTCCACCCTATTCTATTCACGGTTTTTTTTAAAACTGCAGGTCTGGAACTTCCAAAACGCGCAGTCGTGACTTCATTTAGCTCGTAATCCCTGTTTTAAAGACCTCAAGTTTCATTCTACATAACATTGCTTGCAACGCCAGAGACACAGGAGAAAATGTTAATCTATTAATAACAGTAAAGCTCCCAGAAATCACTGCACCAAAAAAAGAAACTCACCTAAAATTAATTTTCAGCTAGGAAGCTAACATGACAAGAAAATACATTTAGATGTATACACTGAACAGCGTCCAAGAAGAAAACAAAAGTTTGCAGGGGGAAATAACAACGCGAGAATCAATCTCAAAACGTTAAAAGGTGAAAGAAATGTTGACAGCTATTCAGAAGCGAAGCTCGTGTGGAAATGATTTCCATTTTTAAATAAAGCACAGAAACATGATTCACTCCTTGGAGGGACTTATGTGTCAGGGCAAAGCGCAACAAGAACTTTACTGGAAATGATGATTTCCTCATAAATAGGGAAGAGACTTGAAGGGAAGGACGCTAAACATCTGGACTGAATGCTAACATTGCAAGCATTGCTTAATCAGAACATTCCTATCCCAAATTCAGAATTCACTTGATGTTGCCGTAAATCTGTTACTCGCTATCCAATTAACGGGGTCTACAGAGAGAGCACAAAAGGATGCTTCTCTGCTAAACAACGAAGGGCACAAGGTACAAAAGTAGCTTAGGAATTCCTTCGTTACCTAGATTCCATCGCAGAGTCGAGAGCTGCTCCTCTTTGCGACCCACTTGCGTTATGATAAATGCACTTTCCATCGACCAAAACTACAAAGATTTTGCCAACCCTGTTGGCACAGTCCGATCCCAAGTACTTCAGTCACAACAAATTGCAGCTCCACCTCCAACACCCTTTCCAAACCCAGTAACAGGACACGGAGAAGCGAAATCAAACCAGACAAATGGGATCGAGGCCGTTTCAAGACGTTGGGAGTTCAAGTAAACAACCTTCCTCTTGGACAAGGCTCTGTCTCTGCCCTAGCCCCACTAGGGTGCTTTTCTCCTTTAGACACCCACGCTGATCTGCTCTATTGCTCATTTGTCTACAACGATAGCTGGGAGGGTTTCTTCGCCCCCCTCCCCTCAATTCACAGATTTTAAAATACAGACATTGGCATTGCGACGCCGTGAATCTTTTGATTAGACCATTAGGAAACCAGGAATCTTAAAGAGAAAAGGAGGTTACCCTTGTTTCTTTTTGTGAAGAAGATTCCCTATACCGTCTGCTACTTGCATGCATACTTTATTGGAATACCCACTGAGTTCAATAATTTTTTACAGTTCACGGATGTGGGGAGGGGGCGCTGGTGGTTACAATTGACAATTACTCCCTTTTCCTAAACCGAGCAATATTTTTTTAAACTTGTTACTAGCTGCTTTGGTGGCTCATTTCACATTTATCCTCATGCTGAGCATTCAATGGTGGAGAAGGCAGGATGTTTTTATAAATTATACATGTGTTTTAAACTGTTTCCATCCCTGTGATATGTCCGCACTCAAAGCTTTGATTTCAACTAACTGATTGAGAAGAATGCACTTCACAGCAAAAATACAAGAAACTGATCTAAAGTTACCTGTATAATTAAATGTTCAGAACTTAGACTGGCAGAGTTAAAGTGAGGAAGATCAGTCCCAACACTTTAAGGAGTAACAGACCACCCCTAGCATTGTTCACGTGTGGTCTGGGGCCCAGAACTCAATTATGATATTTACTGGGTCATTTGGTAAAGGCTGTCCTTCATGTATTGGTGGGAATTCAAGAAATTGTAACCAATTAGAAATTGCTATAGTCAATGAGAAGTCAGAAAGATTGTCCCTAATGGCATTGAGCACTTGGATGCATCAGCACTGTCCTGCTTGTCTTGTTGTAAAGGACAAATAAAGATATTAGAACCATAGAAGAGTTATGGCACAGAAAGAAGTCATTCAGCCCATTGTGTCTGCACCAACTGAAAGACAACAGGAACCATTGATTCTAATTCCACCTTCCAGCACCTGGTCTGTTTTCTTTTTTAAATCCAGAAATGCCCTTATGCACAATTAAGTGTATTTTGTTTCTACCAAATCATCTGTGGTATTTTAATCTACTAACTGTTAGGAAGAGGAGGTCAAACCTCTCTGATAAGTAAAATCAAGCCCCCAGTCTGTTACGATGGGAGCACAGGACTCCTAATAATTAAACCCAAAACACCCAGAGAAGCTTGTCCCCCTCATCTAATCTGTTTAAAATGAGTAGTTAAATGAAAGAAAATCCCTGATTTTCACTTTATAAGCAACAAGTAACAATTTATTTATTTAACCATAACAGTGAACAAATTAGTAGAACTACTAACAAATCAACAATTCCCCTTAACTAGTAACTATTCCTAAACAGAACAAAATTCTAATGGTGTGCTATTCTAATAAACACAAGTCCCACTTATGTAAACCCAAGTAATAAGAAAACTAAATTAAAACTTAGACTCTCAAAGTACATACAGGGTGTGTCTTCTGGAATGTTCTAACTTCTCTGCTGTCTCTCCAGGCATTAACACCTCTCTTCTGCTGATCCATCTGTTAGGGATGTTTTCTCTGTGAATTCTTCTGTGATAACTTTTAGCTAGAAGTGCCATGGTACCTTTATGAATAGATAGTGCTTTCTCAGAGAGCTTAGAGATTACTGTGAGAGCCAGATATTTACTCTTCAGATGGAAGTTTGCTCTCACCCCAATTGCCAAAAACTCTCTTCTTATATACCTTAGATGACATAACAATTTTCTTCCAATAGCATTGGTCTGAGGTTGTCAAAACCATCAGATTTAAATTTATTTGATTTCCAATCTCTAAGTGCTTGGTTTAAATGAATTGGCTGATCTTCAAGCTAGTTCCCAAAACATCAAAACAAGCCTAAGGTACCTCATGGATGTTTTGTATTTTGCACCTGCAAATTGTTAGTTAAACACTAGATTGTCCTTACTAAAAGCTGAAAGAACTGTGGAAGCTGTAAATCAAGAACAAAAACAGAAGTTGCTGGGAAAGCTTAGCCAATCACAAAGCCAATTGATACATGTTTCAATTTCAGAACTGTCTGTACCTATTCAGGTGCTTAGAGACACATTTTCTCTGTAAATCTCCAAGCCGAGAAATGCACTTTATCTCTTAAAGGAAACACACACTCTCCCCCCACCTCACTATTATTTTTACAAACCAATTCTAGCTTCCTGCCTTCCAATCCATGAGTACTGTACACGACTTTAAAACGTAACCACGTTTAGTAAATCACCCGTGTTTTCCAATTTATTAATTTACATGCAAAGCCTATTAAGGGCAATGTAGGCCATCAAAAATGAGAGAGAAGGAGGGATGAAATCAAAATGGAATTGAAAGGGGAGATAAAACACTCCACCCCTGTGGTACCCATCAGCACCTGATCTGTCATCTTGCAGGTTAAAGTACTTCAGTTGTGGAAGATGAACCTTGAGTCAAAATGTTAGCTTGCTTTCTGTCCACAGATGCTGCCTGACATGCTGCGAATTCTAGCAATTTTTGTTTTCAGTGCAGATTTCAGCATCAGCAGTAATTTGCTCCTGGTTTGCTACCTAGTTGAATGTTCCATACAGTTAACCAAGATGGAAAGAAAGCAAATTTGTTGCTGCTCTGAGATAAAATCTCATCATACCAAGCTACCTTGGTAGTTGTTCTGTAACAACAAGGATGCTTTCTGCCATTACAGAAGAGTGTGAATGGATCAGAGGAGGCGCTCAGAAATCTAACAGTTTTGCAGCATGGTTCAGTCAGTTAGTGCACTACCTCATGGACTTCTTGTGTTTTGATATGTATCGTGCCCACATATTGTTAACTGAGCACTAGATTGTCCTTAATAAAAACTGAAAAAAACTGCAGATGATGTAAATCAGGAACAAAAACAAAGTTGCTGGAAAAGCTCAGCAGGTCTGGCAGCATTTGTGAAGAAAAAAATCAGAGTTAACATTTCAGGCCCCAGTGACCATTCCTGTTCTGTTTTTGTTACTAGATTGTCCTTAATGGGATTAAGCATATAGTACATGATTATATACATATGTCTTCTCTTCTATCATTTTGTTATTCCTTGGTGGCCTATCCTGGAAATAAAAGTCGCCAATCAGTGCCACACCAATGGAAATATTTATTTGAATATAATATATCTGATTTTGGTTGTGTTAGTGACAGAGGCGCATAGTGTCTCTGGGCTAGGGAGGAAAAAAAAAATCAACCAGGATTCCTGTACCTAATTATGGTCCAGTAAAACTATCGTAAAATTCCACTGACTGTTTTGTGAAGGAAATTCATATTTGTTATAGGCTTCAGTGGTGATTGTCCAGCACTGATCCATTTCTCACCAAATTCGAAGAAAATCAACCACATTCCAAAAGCTATAAAAATATAAAGATATTACTAGATAATTATCATGGCAGAATTATTTGGATCTTGCTGCCTGGTGTTAGCAATACATTCAGTTGCAGTTACTGGCTTTTCAGGCCGTATGGTTCAAGGTCTGAATCTGACTACAAATCCCTGAAACTGCAGTTTTCATCTGGGATGATTTTTTAAAAAAAATTACTTAATCAACCTGCTCAGAGGTGTTATTATGTATTTCAGGAGCAGGTGGGATTTGAACACAGGTCTGTCAGTTCAGTTGGGCTGGGTGGTAAGGGCACTACCACTGCATCATGAGAGTCCTCTAATGAATGTATTTTTTAAGACTCATTGATTTATCAATATGCAGAGATTACGTGTTCTATAATTGGACAATCAAGTATAAGGCGCGTTTCATTAAATTTTAAACAATTGGTGCTCTGATTTCCATTTCATGCTGACAATTTGAAATACTGTGTATGTTTTAATTGTCACTCCTTCTGTCTTAAATGTACTGACTCTAGAGAGGATGTCATTCCATAAGTTGCTCCAGATGCTCACCCAATTGGCCGTTTTTCACAAATAAAATCAGAAAATTCTGGATGTACTCAACAGGGAAGCATCTGTGGAGAGGGAAACGGAGTTTATATTTCAGATCAAAGAGCTTTACATCAGAGTTGAAGCAAGTTAGAAATATTTTAAGCAGGTGAAATAAACAGAGGTGAAAACAGAACAAAAGCAAACGTCTGGTTGGGGACCTTGTGGCACAGTGGTGCTGTTCCTATTTTTAGACCAGGACCCCCAGATTCAAGCCCCATCTGCTCCGGAGGTGTGTCATAACACTTCTGAACAGCTTGCTTTAAAACAAGATGTGGAGGTGCCAGTGTTGGACCACGATGGACAAAATCAGAACTCACATGACACCAGGTTGTAGTCCCACAGATTTATTTGAAATCACAAGCTTTTTGAGCACTGCTCCTTCATTAAGTGAAGTGGAGGGAAGTGCACAGGCACAGAATTTATAAGTGTAGAGATCATTGCAAGTTAGTTCTAGGTAATTAAGAGCATAAAAAGAAAGTTCAAATGGTGTGAATGGAGTATCAACAGCCTGTTTATCTTCCAATGATCTGTGCGTATAAATTCAGTGCCTCTGCACTTTCCTCCACTTCATCCAATGAAGGAGCAGCACTTCAAAAGCTTGTGATTTCAAATAAATCTATTGGACTATAACCTGGTGTTGTGTAAATTCTGATTTAAAACAAACAGTGAGTTACACACTCATACTTCATATGCAGGAAAATAGCAAGCACAATCCACATAAATATCACTTACAATTATAATGATAGGGTGAAAAATGGAAGACATTACGTGACAAAAGAGTTGGTTGGATAAACCCTAAAAGAGCAGTAATTTTTCATGATTGAGCATGGTATGGTTCTTTCCACCCCCTGCTGTACCCTTGGTAAAAGATCACTGAAAGGATGCCTTAACAATAATGAACCTGTGCAAAAAATGATACCAACTGCCATTTAACTGGCCTTCTGAAATGGTATGTAAAAACTCTACAGGTGGGAAGAAGGCTTCACCCACACCATAGAAAGCTGTGATTGCAATCACAGTATTGCCCAATCATTAAAGAAGCCCATATTTTTTTAAAAAGGCAATCATGTTTAAAAGTAGACCATATGGCAACATTCTTCTTGGGAAGCCATGGACCAGCATAGTCAATATTTGAGCATAGACAGCATTATCAATGGCCACTGCATGCACACTAAATTGGACACAGGGTAGCAGTCATGCTTTGTTTGACAGTGTAAAATGGCTGATAGATGTTACCTTACAAGTTTATCCATCCGACGGTATGGCCCAGGAGGAGCCAGTCTCACAATCAAAGGTCAGCTTCAGGCGACTGTGTGTGTGTGTGTGTGTGTGTGTGTGTGTGTGTGTGTGTGTGTGTGTGTGTGTGTGTGTGTGTGTGTGTGTGTGTGTGTGTGTGTGTGTGTGTGTGTGTGTGTACGATGGCCATACTCGCTATGACCATCAATCTCATCCCTAAATTGGATGCAGTTGTGATTCACTTACAATAAATTATACTAAATATATCTATAGAAATGTAAGTTTGATGTTTGATTTAGTAACCTGTAGGTTTTCTATCTTACCAAAATGAATAATTAACTTGTAGGTATTTCTGTAGCCATGGTGATTTCCTGTAATCAACTTTTGAGATCTAGCTTCAGTGTGAATGTATCTGTGTACACCACAAATAGATTTTTTTTATTTAAATAGGATTGCTTCATGACTGAGCAAGGTAAATAATGGGGCTTCAAGATTTGTAAGAAGCTTTTGAAACTTAATTTTTTTAAAACTTAAAGAAACACCCATAACTTAAAGGGGAGACTTTTGGTTTCACGTTGACTTTAAGTTTTGAGAAGTCCAGTGATGTCCTTGGATTAGGATGGCTGTGTAGACCAGTGCTCCTGAGAAGGGAATCTATATATAGTGAGCTATGTTATCTTAGAGTGGATAGTTAGTGTTACTCCCAGACTAGAAGTATTGGGATAAAACTCTGAATACATTTAAGATCTTCTCAAGCAAGAAGCTATATGCAGCTCCAGTCTATAGGATGAAGTGACTTAAACCTACCAAGGTGTTGGATACAAGGACACTGGTATGAATATTGTATAAGTAGCAGTTTGGGTACTATACAAAAGCTGTATTTTGTCTTTTTAATTTATGAAGAAGTATTTTGGGACTAATAGGATTATATTTCTACTGCATGTTAAAATTCTTTGAGTGTCGTGTGCTCACATTTCAGTGAGAGACCACTTTGTTAAAACAAAACCAAATCAAATTGTGATCTATCAAAGTGTGAAGCTGTTTGAACACAGCAGGCCGAGCAGCATCTCAGGAGCACAAAAGCTGACATTTCGGGCCTAGACCCTTCATCAGAGAGGGGGATGGGGTGAGGGTTCTGGAATAAATAGGGAGAGAGGGGGAGGTGGACCAAAGATGGAGAGAAAAGAAGATAGATGGAGAGGAGAGTAAGAGATTACAAGAGAGTTGCAGTGGGAGAGAGATTCCCTGAGGTTGGTCCAGAGGGAGGAGGGTAACTTCTTCAGGTTAGGCATCCCTGGAAGAGGCTTCACAGTAAGGTTAAAATTGTGATCAGAGATAGCCCCATCACCCTCTCTGATGAAGAGCCTAGGCCCGAAATGTCAGCTTTTGTGCTCCTGAGATGCTGCTTGGCCTGCTGTGTTCATCCAGCTTCACACTTTGTTATCTGTGATCTATCAAGCCAAGTTTCTGTCTGGGATCTGATTTATCCAGACAGCAACAGATAAATTTAGACAATGATTCCCAAAACTTTTTAAAAGCCTTGGGAAACTGAACACTTTGTACCTCAGCACACTGAAGGCAGAGATGCCAAACCCATCTGCTTCTTCACACCCTGGAAGGTCCCATGTACTCACAATTGCATTATTATGGTAATTTAGTAGCTTCATTGTTACTTTCAATGACACTGTTGTTTTTGACCAGACTGTTTTTATACGTAAAGTACAGAGTTTGAATTTCCAAACTGCTGTCGTTGGATTTGAGCACATGTTCTCTATGTTAGTAATTCAAAAACAGAACTTGTTGCACAGTTGCACCTTCAAGTTTGTTCAGTCCATGTAAATGAAAATTTGCCAGTGAGCAAATACTTTAAGCAGCTAGTTAAAAGTTAGAGTGCTAATTACTCCCTGTGTCTTTTCAAGCCCTGATTCTTGGCACAACCTTACTTTTATACCCAGGATGGAAATGCCATCTTTAAAACAACTGAGCTCTTTGGCAGGAGATGTTGGTTTTCATTATATGCCATTTTTCGTGGTTTGCTTTACTAGAGGTAATGAGTCCCTGATATCACATTCCATCTTTCCCTCCTGGCCATATTTGCTTTGCCGGCAGTCTGGAAAATCTCAGTGGGTGGCAGAGAGACCTACGAAATGAGGGGATACAGATCCACAACAGAGAACAAAGATGAGATTTAACGAGTTGTTACTGAACAATGCAGTTGAGAGCAGAGGTATGCCTTTTCCTCTGTGGGGTTTTATTTCTGAAGCGAGCAACTAGATTCTGAAAGAGACAATGCCATCACAGACGCATTAAAATAGGAATCTGGCCTAAATTTTAATTCCCTCCATATGGGCAGAAACTGGGGAAGGGGGCACTTGAACTGAGACGAGTCCATTGTCCATTCTGACCCTGCTGCCTTATCACTGTGTCAGGATGTTAAATTATCTCTTTCAAGCAGGTGAGCAAGACTCTTGCAGGAAGGATAAAAGCAAAACACTGCAGATGCTGGAAATCCAAAATAAAACATAATATAATGGAGAAATTCAGTACGTATCACAGAAGCTGTGAAGATTTATTTATTTATTGTCACATGCATCGAAATACAATGAAAAGTTTTATTTCCAAGCGGTACAGGAAGATCATAGCAAGCAAAGGATGTAGAGATCAAAAAGACTGAGACAGAGGCATACAGATTACATTGCACAGGGTGTGTGCTCGGTGAGATTAATGTTAGCAAGATCAGCATTATTTGAAGTTACAAGGTCTATTCAACAGCCTGATAACAGCCAGGAAGAAGCTGTTCCTGAAGCTCCTGGTGCGTGTGTTCAGGCTTCTGTATCTTCTGCCTGATGGAAGAGGTTGTAGGAGATCATTACCCGGGTGCGATGGGTCTTTGATGATTTTGGCCGCCCTTCTATGGCAGCGAGCCATGTAAATACAGTCCATGAATGGAAGGTTGGCTTCCGCGATGGTCCGGGCTGTGCACACAACCTTCTGTAGTTCCTTACGGTCCTGGGCAGAGCAGTTACCGTACCAGGCAGTTATGCACCCGGGCAGTATGCTTTCAATGGTGCACCTGTAGAAGTTGGTGAGGGATCTTATGGATAGGCCAAATTTCCTGAGCTGCCTGAGGAAGAAGAGACATTGTTGTGCCTTTTTGACTGTCGCTTCTACATGGGAAGTCCAGGACAGGTTGTCAGTTATCGTCACTCTGAGGAACATGACACTCTCCACCCCTCTCAACCTCAGATCTGTTGATGTAGATGGGGGCGTGTTCTCCTCCTTTCTTTCTGAAGTCAATGATCAGTTCTTTAGTTTTGCTGACATTGAGAGAAAGGCTGTTCTCATTGCAGCTCAGCACCAAGCCCTCTATTTCCCTTCTGGAGTTCGACTTGTTATTGTAAGATATCTGTCCCATTACAAGAGAAACAAAGTTAACATTTTGAGATACTCCCCATTTTTGAACAGCATAAAGCATGTCTCCACTTCTCTGCAGTCCTGAAGAAGTGATATTGGAAAAAAGACCTCTGGGCTGGATGGATCTTACATTTTTTTGGCTGTATCTGAAGATGAGTTTTTAGGAGAAGTACTTGCCATGAGGCCTAGCTGGTTCTCTTGCCATACCTTTAAATAATTGCCACATTGATGCTCCTCCCTCCCCCTACCGTATGGCATCTTACGCATCACATTTCTGCTCCACCTTATCACTTGTCATTCCTGGAGCAACTCACCACTGAACACATATCTGCCCCTCAAACTGGTGTTATTTGTGCCTGCACCATTTTGAAAAGCCCACGGTGCACCTGGACGAGCACTGCCGGTATGGACTTGTCCTGCATAGTTTATAGCATTTTCTCTGGACAGTGGCAGTCAAGGGGAAGTCAGCACCCCACTTTACGGGCAGGATCCTGGAGGTCCTGCTGGATGAGGTGGTGCTGACACAGGATTTTCACCTCCATGGGGGCCAGCAGTAGAGGCCATGACATGAAACCATGCCAGCCTGGTCCAAGGTTACCACCTAGGTCGGCGCAGTCTCGCCATCTGGAGCAATGACCAACACCGTAGGAAGAAAGTCAATGACCACTCCATCAGCATAAGTGCTGATTCCAACTTCAAGATGACAGTGGCGGAATCAGCAATGCTCAGCACATGAGCCCAGGCTCGGCCACTCCTGGGCACCATGGAGATGACACTGTGCAGTGGAGCTGTCTGCATCCACATCCTCTCTCACATCTCTCAGTACTGTAACGGCTACATTGTCTTTCTTTGGTTTTTCCGTGGGTTTAGAAACTCTTGGGCACAGACTCTAGTTTGGACTCACTATGGCCAGGCCCTGCACAGACCCAGGCAGTTGGTCGGCTCTGGCTTGGGCGCACAGGCTGCAGAGGAGGTGGAGGAGCCTGGAGATAGGACCTCAGTGACCAATGACCAGTGGCAGTGTCTTGAGTGTTGTAGGGGTTGCAGGAGGCATGAGACCAGGCCCATGGTTCCAGCTTGAATGCAGTGGTTACTGTAGTAGTGGCAATGGCAGAGGCGAGCCCGTTATAGAGACTCCAGCCGACATCAAGCAGCGTCTGGAGGAGTAGCATAGGAGGAACAAAAAGAAGGGCAAAAGATGAACTCCACTCCAGTAAAATCTTGCATTATATTCAGTGTTTCAAGATGGCACCGGAGTGTGGCGACACTTTGCATTTAATGTGGAGAAAACACTTTCACTATATTTTTGTATACATGTGACAATAAATCACATAAGTCTTAATCCTGTCACTATCTTCTCTCCGCACACCTCGTTCTCACTATCTCTGCTCCTGTACACACCACTCACCAAAGCACATGCTCTACCACTCTCACTATTGCTTGCAACATCTTTCCTCACTTGCTCTCACACATCCCAATCCCTAACATCACTAACCCTGCATTGCCTACTCACCCACTCAGCACAACTTCCACCTGCATCAGCAGTAATAACTGTTACACCCACTTTCATCTCCCAGAATACCTAACCCCTCTCACTCCAGGAGGAAAACAACCTCCAATAGGGCAGAAAGAGTCAAGATGGATGCTAGCTTGCCTGACATTCAACTCCTCACCCCTAATGTGAAGAGTATCTGACCACACCAAACAAGCCCTGGACTGAATTACAGTGCTGGGACCCCCTAAGTGATAGCTATCCCCCTTGACTTGACTGAGGCCTGCTGAAAACCCTGACAAGCTTTGTATCTGCGCTAAATGTCAAGGCAAGACAGCAGCAACATGAGCCTGATATCTCTGACTGAGGGGCAAAGAGCAATAAAGCAAGCTAATGCAGGCAGGGATGCTGTGAGCACCCAGGTGGACTCCAGGTATGTGCTGTGACAGCGAGTGAAGAGCCAGAAGTGTAGCCTAGTCCAGTCCAGGGTGTGTCTCTCTGAGTGCAGTGTCCTTGCTGCTGCATTACAATGATGTTGGTCCAGCCCAACATGCAGCATTGAAGTGCAGAAGTGTCCTGTATCTAAATTGGAGATGTGCCAAAGGCCGGCACAAGTCAGTTAACAATGTCTGTAGACATCGGATGTATATGCCTGGTGCCCACGGAGTGCTCTCTGACATGTTGGTGCCCAGTTTTTAATATGAAGGTTGTTTGGAGCAAGCAGTGAATTGAATCTGCCAGGTGATCACTATGGTTTCCTTGTTCAGTTTTGCCAAAGCTGAGCTTGTTTGATGAGTTCGGTCAAATACAAGTGTGAATGTTAATGAGGAAAATTGAGCCATTAACATGGTGTTTAACATGCATTAATTCCTGTCAATTGACATCTGGCTGCTGCATAGCAAGGATCTCACCATGCCACTTGTCGAAGTTAACGTAAAAGTTAAAGTGAGAAGATCTCAACATCAAGACAAACCTCACCAAGCTTATTGTCAACCCTATTGCCCTTTGTTTTGTCTCTATGGATGCTAGACTCAGAGTTTCACAAGTACTTTTCTTTTTCCAATCTCAAGCATCCACATTCTTTCACTTTGACTTTTGGGAAGGAAATAGGATGCTCTTTTAAAAATGCATATAGGGTCTGATTATGTAATTACATATGATCTGTGATTTTAGTTGGAGATTTGAGTAGTGGAGCGAGGATGGCTTTTTCCCCATCAGACCAATCCTGGTGGCAGGGGAATAATGAACCAGAAAATGCCCAAGTAGCTAAACTTTAAAATGTGGGAACTGCACAATGGCACCAAAGCCAATTGCTCTGCTGAACTCATAAAGTGTGGAGCTGGATGAACACAGCAGGCCAAGCAGCATCAGAGGAGCAGGAAAGCTGATGTTTCGGGCCTCGACCCTTTTTCAGAAATCTAGATCTAGGCCTGAAACATCTGCTTTCCTGCTCCTCTGATGCTGTTTGGCCTGCTCTACATCTTGTTATCCCAGATCTGCAGTTCCTGCTATTTCTGCTCTACTGAACTGGCTATCAGCATCTGTTGATAATCTAATGAATTAATTGACCCTTCTGAACAGGGTATTTCTCACCTCCTATAAGTGCTTCTTTATTGTTGTCTGGGAAATGGCACGCATATCCTCCATGAAAACCAAAATAAGCCACTGGCACAGAAGTTTAGAGATGTAATTACCTTGTAGGTGATTGGTATGGGGTCCCCTGAAGGAGCCCACCGGTTAAAAATCTGTCACTAGGTCAGTTGGCTGGTCTGTGATGCAGAGCAATGCCAACACCTTGGATTCATTTCTTGCACCAGCTGTGGCTGCCATTAAGGTCCTACCCTCTTGACCTTGCCCAAGGCCTGGAATCCCTCGGGTTAAACTCACCACCAGTTGTCTGTCTCTAGGGTTCTTATGGTGCAATGATGGTGTCCCAACTTCTGAGTCAGGTGACCGCATTTCAAGTCCCAGTTGTTCCAGAGGTATGTAATAACATCTCAGAACAGTTGATTAGAAAACATCAAGAGCTAGGTCTTTTTTTTAAAAAAAAGAAGAAGGGCTCTGTCAATGGATCAAGGGAGCGGGCATAATTCCCAACTATCTGCCCATCTTCTGTGGTGATGTTTGCACATGGGTATCCTTGGGGAGTAAGCATGCAGTGTCCACCAATACTCAATGTCTTTAGAGACAGGTGGGCACTGCAGGGGCTGGAATTCCTTATTTCCCCCTCTAACTCAATTTTGATTCAGTCCCTCCCTCTCCCCTTTGTTGTTGTTACATTGCCCTCAGTGGGCAGTGCATGTTAATCCATTAAGGCGAATTGAGACACGGGTGTTTTGGCGGTGGCTTTACAAAAAGCAAAAAGAGCTGTGTTCTGGAAGGGCTCTTGTGGTGCAGTAGTAGTAGTATCCCTATCTTTGAACCAGGATATCGGAGTTCAAATCCCATCAAGACTAAGGGGCATATTTTTAAGATGAGAGGAGAAAGATTTAAGAAAGACAAGAGGGGTAACTTTTTTTACACCGAGAATGGTTCATGTGTGGAATGAACTTCCAGAGGAAGTGGTGGATGTGGGTACATTTACAACATATAAAAGACATTTGGATAAGTTCATGAATAGGAAAAGTTTTTGGAGGAAAATGGGCCAAGCACAGTCAGGTGGGAACAGTTTAGTTTGGGATTATGGTTGGCATGGACTGGTTGTACTGAAGGAACTTATTTCATGCTGTATGACACTATGCCTCTTTCAAGGAGCCGAGACAAGCATAATGGGTTAGAATATAAAAAGTAGATCTTTTGGCCCATCTACTTCGCTCTCCATTCAATTCAATCGTGGCTGAACTGATCGTCCTCAACTCCATGTTCCTGCCTTTTCCTCATAACCCTTGATTCCCTGACTGATTAAAAATATGCCCATCTCAGTCTTGAATATACTTAAAGATGAGCTTCCGCAGCTCTCCAAAGTAAAAAAAAATCTAGAGATTAAGTACCCTGAGAGAAGAAATTCCCCTGCATTCTGACTTATTTGGTGACCCTTCACTCTGGGATAATGTCCTGTGGTCCTGGACTCTCCAATAATGGGAAATAACCTCCCAACATCCACCATGTCAAGGCCCCTAAGAATCTCGTATGTTTTGAAAAGGCCTCCTCTCATGCTTCTAAACTCCAATGAGTACAGGCTCAACTTACTCACCTGTTGAGGTTGGTTGGCTCGCTGAGCTGGTTTGTTGTTCCGCAGACGTTTCATTACCCTGCTGAGTAACATCATCAGTGCAGCCTCCGATGAAGCGCTGTTGTGTTTTCCCACCTGTTATTTAAACTTTAGAGTCCGTTGAGCTGGATTATCTCAATTCCAATTTTTCTTTGCAATGGAGTGTACATGGGGTCAAGCTCTATGTGTTCGTTGATGGCCTTCTTAGTGGAGAACCAAGCTTCTAGGAATTCCTGTGCTTGTCTTTGCTTTGCTTGTCCCAGGATTTTGGTGCTGTCCCAATCAAATTGGTGGTTCTCCTTATCCATGTGGATAGAGATGAGCGAGTGTTGGTCATGTCTTTTTGTAGCCAATTGGTGTTCATGTACCCTTGTTGTTAATTTCCTTCCCGTTTGTCCGATGTAGAGGTTGTCACAGTCTCTGCAGGGAATCTTGTAAGGCGGAACAGGCTCAAAGGGCCAAACGGTCGACTCCTGCTCCTAGTTCTTATATAACATTGGTCCTGTCCATAGTGGGTAGTGGGCCAGATGTGTTCAACAGATGTGTTCCTGATACGTGTGTCGAGGCATATAGTATCTTCCTGGTGCCATTGTACGTACACATCCTGACACATTCATCATGCTACCTTACGTCAGGAACACGTCTGAACTGCCCACAAGACTCTTACGAACACCGGGCATCAGAGTAGCACACAAACCCACATCAACCCTACGACAACTGCTCACCTGAACCAAAGACCCACTATCCACTATTCTAGCCCTCTTGAAACTATTACTAACACTACATTTATCTTCCTAACTGCCAACTGAACCTGCATGCTCACGTTAAGAGAACTAGAACTCCAAACTCCCTTTGTGCTTCAGATTTCCAAAGCCTTTCCCAATTTAGAAAATAGTCTGCATCACTATTCTTCCTACAAAGGTGCATAACTTCACACCTATCCATACTGTATTCCATCTGCCACTTTTTTGCCCACTCTCCTAGCGTGTACAAATCCTTCTGTAGCCTCCTAACTTCCACGACACTACCTGTCCCTCCACCTATCTTTGTGTCATCTGAAAGATTAGCAACAATACCCTCAGTTCTTTCATCCAGATCATTAATGTATAATGTGAATCGCTAACCCCTGCGGAACTCTACTAATCACCGGCTGCCATCCTGGAAAAGACCTCTTTATCCTGACTCTCTGCCTTCTGCCAATCAGCCAATCCTCTACCCGTGTCACTACCTTGCCCCTAACATTATGGGCTGTTCTCTTATTTAGCAGCCTCCTATGTGGCACCTTGTCAAAGGTCTTGTGGAGATCCAAATAGATCATGCCCACTGGCTCTCCTTTGTCTAAGTTGCTTGTTGTGTCCTCAAAGAGTTCTAACAGATTTATCAGGCATGATCTTCCCATGAAGAAGTCATTCCCCTGCCGTATTTTACCATGCACTTCCCAATACTCTGCAATCTCATCCTTAATAATGGAGTCTAAAATGTTAGCAACGACTGAGGTTAGGCAAACTAGCCAATAGTTTCCTGTCTCTGCTTCTCTCCTTTCTTAAACAGGGATGGTACATTAGCCATTTTCCAATCCTGTGGGATCCTCCCTTACTCCAATGATTCCTGAAAGATTATCACCAATGCCTCCATAATCTCCTCAGCTATCTTCTTCCAAACTCTGGGTTGTAATCCATCTTGTCCAGGTTATTTATCCACCTTCAGAACTTTCAGCTTTCCCAGCACCTTCTCCTTAGTGATGGCCACTACATTCACCTCTGCCCCTGACTCTCTTAAGGTTCTGGTATGTTGCAGGTGTCTTCCACCATAAAGACTGCTGCAAAGTACCTATTCAGTTCCTCTGTCATTTCTTTGTTCTCCTTTATGACTTCTCCAGCCTCATTTGCCAGCGTTCCAATGGCTACTCTTGCCTCTCTCTTACCTTTCAGATATCTCAGATAAACTCTTGCAATCGTCTTTTATATTAGTAGCTAGCATACGCTCATATTTCATCTTTTGCCCATTATTGCTTTTTTAGTTGTCTTTTACTGGCTTTTAAAGGCTTCCCAATCTTCTTGCTTCCCACTAATCTTCACCACATGGTCTGCTTTTTATTTTATTGCTGTCCCTGACTTCCCTTGTCAGCCATGGTTCCTTCACCTTTCCCTTAGTATGTTTCTTCTTCCTTGGGATGAATTTCTGCTGTGCCTCCTGAATTACTCCCAGAAACACTATTGATGCTCCACCGTCTTCCCTGCTAAGCTTCCCTTCCAATCTACTCTGGCCAGCTCCCGCCTCATGGCTGTACAGTTACCTTTTAATCAGTTGTAATACTGTTACATCTGATTCCTGCTTCTCCCTCTGAAACTACAGTGAGAATTCTATCATATTATGATCTCTATCCCCTTAATCAAGTCTGTCTCATTGAACATCACCAAAACCAGAATTGCCTGTTCCGTAGTGGGCTCCACTACCGATTGTTCCAAAAAAACCAGCTCGTAGACATTTCAAAAATTCCTTTTCTTGAGATCTGCTACCAACCTGATTTTCCAAGTACACATACACATCAAAGTCCCCATGATTATTGTAATATTGCTTTTTTTTACATGCCTTTTCTATCTCCCAATTTATTTCCTATACAACTCCCATCAGGGTCTATTTCCCTTTGCAGTTCCTCAACTCTACCCACACAGATTATATACCTTCTTACAACATATCATTTCTTGCTATTGATTTAATTTTATTTCTTATTAACAAGACAACCCCGCCCCTTCTGCCCATCTGCCTGTCCTTTCAGTTGGATGTGTATCCTTGGCCCTGATACCCTTGCAGCCATGGCTCTGTGAAACCCACAACGTCATTCCTGCCAATTTCAATCAGTGCTACAAGCTCAGTTACCATTAAAGTGTATTTAAGTACAATACCGTCAGTCCTGTGTCGACTGCCCATCTTCTCATACTTGTCCCCTTATCTTCTGTGTCTGAAGTTAGATTCCTGATCATTTCCATCCTCTGTGTCCTGTTACTTGTTCTAGAAACCTTAATAACCTCAACTGAGACCTTCTCCCCAACTTGAACACTTTCCACAACTTCCATGCAACTAAAACTCACACTATTTAGTTTAAAGCCCTATCCACAGGCCTAATTATGTAAATTGCTAGGACTCTGGTCCTGGCCTGATTCAGGTGGAGCCCAACCCATCGGAAGAGCTCCCCCCTTCCCCATTACTGGTGCCAAGGTCCCATGAATTTGAACTCATTTCTCCCACGCTAATCTTTGAGCCACGTGCTTACCTCTTTATAACTTGTTGACCCAGTGCCAATTAGGTCATGGCTCAGGTAGTAATCCAGAAATTATATTACCATTTTGGTTCTGCTTTTTAATTTATCCCTAGCTGTTCATATTCCCTCAGCAGAACATCTCTTCTCTTTCTGCCTATATTGTTGGTACTTACATGGACCACAATAACTGGATCATTCCCATGCATTCCAAGTTCTTCTGCAGCTTAGATGAGATATCCTGAACCCAGGCACCAAGCAGGCAAAAAAACCCTGGGGACTCTCAATCCTGGCCGCAGAGAACAGTGTCCATTCCCCTGATTATAATATCCCCCATTACAGCTACGTTACTGTTTCCTCCCCATTCCTGAATGGCTCCCTGTCTGATTTTTTTTCTTATTTTTCCTCTATTCATTCACAGGATAAGTGGGGGGGGGGGGGGGGGTCGCTGACCAGGTAGCATTTATCGCCCGTCCCTAATTGCCCAGAGGGCAGTTAAGAGTCAGCCACATTGCTGTGGGTTTGGAGTCACATGTAGGCCAGACCAGGTAAGGATGGCAGTTTCCTTCCCTCAAGGATATTAGTGAACCAGATGGGTTTTCCAACAATCAACAATGGATTCATGGTCATCATTAGATTCTTAATACCAGATATTTTGTTGAATTCAAATTCCACCATCTGCAGTGGCAGGATTCGAACCCAGGTTCAACTTCAGAACATTATCTGCGTCTCTGGATTAACAGTCCAGCGATAATACCACTAGGCCATTGCCTCCCATTGCTATGGCCAGTTTGATCATCCTCCCTATAGACCCCATTCTTGTCCACACAGGGATCAAGAATCTCAAACATGTGAGACAAGCTCAAGGCTGAGGGTCCTTCAACAATACCTCTTGGATCCCTCTCCCTGTGCCCCTGGTAGTCACACCCTCCTGTCCCTGACCGCTGACCAAATTTGAGGTAGTTAACCTAAGAGATGAGACTGCCTTCTGAAATACACCATCCAGGTTACTCTCCTCTTCCCTGGTCAATTGCTGCATTTGAAAGTCAGAATCCAGCTCATCAACTCTGCGCCAGAGTTCCTCATGCAACTAACACTTGCTACAGACGTGCCCACTGTGAATCACAATAGGGTCCACCAGCTCCCTCATCATGCAGTTACAACATATGACCTGACCCAGCATCACCACTTTAAATACTTAGTTCATTATTTGATTTTTTAAAAAAATTGATAGTGTTCTTTAATTTTGTAGCCTGTAAATATTTCCCCGATTTACCTTCAATCTGAAAGTAACCTATGATAGATAGTCAAATTAGAAGCCATCATCAACCAAAGAACATATGCTTTCTCTGTGATGTCACTCTTTGGTGATGGGCCCCTGATCCTGGGTTTCAATTTATACTGTTAAAAAAAACTTACAAGCTATGAGCCAAAAAGAAGCAAATAAAAAGCACCTCTTCCCCCCCGCACCAAACTCCCACATTGCTACAAATTCCCTGAACTATATCCTCACTCGGGCTGTGTCTCACTTTGGATGAGATTTCTCCTTCCTGACTGTACTGAAGCTTCCCCTCCAAGCCAGACTTGAAAACATAACATTGCTCCTTCACTGTCAAAATCTGGCTGAGGAGACAGAGCTCCAGCCAGAACTCCTCTGTTTCACCTGTTCTTTTTCTTCTGTTTTGTTTCTCTGCTCCCTCTCTCCTCCCGTCTCTCGGCCTTGGATACCCGGCCCCAGCCTCCAAAGTGAGGCTGGTGGAGACACCAGCAACTGGAGCAAGGATGCTGGTGACCAACGAGCCGAAGCAGGGACACCAGCGACCAGCAGCCCAGTGCAGAGTGTGGCGGTAGTGGCCTGGTGTGAGAGCCAGGGACAGTGGCCCGGTGTGGAGCATGGTGGCAGCCAGCAGTCAGATCACGTGGAAATCCCCTAAGCTGGTCTGCTGCAGAGAGCCTTTGGAAAGGGACTGTGATGTTTGTGATTTTTAACTTTGCTTCTTATTTTTTCTGACTTATGGTTATACTGTGTAAAGCTGGAATGTAAGTTTTTCTTCATTTCGCTATTCTGTAACTAAGGATTGTACCTAGGTACTCTGTACTGAAGATGTCACTGAAGTGGCAACTCATTTGAGTACATGTGAAAATAAAGCTAATTCAATTCAATTCAAATCCTGGAACTCCATCCCTGACAGCACCACGGATGCCCTTACATCAAATAGACTGCAGTGGTTCAAGAATGTCCATCGCTGCCCACTCACGGGCAACAGGAATGGTCAGCAATTGTCAGCCTAGCCAGTGACATCCACATCCTGTGAATTAATTAAGCACATTGCAATTATGTGGACAGGCTAGATGGACTGTTTATAAGTTTGTACTGTTCTATGATATGTGAGCAGACATGGAAGTGAGTGACCGTGTTTGTATGGTAACTAAACTTCATTCAACTAATGTTACTGACAACTGGCCACCTTCCAGGTTTGAGCAGCCAACATAAACAAGGCAATCATGTTTTCATTGCAAGCTGAAAGCTTGTCTCTTTCATGCAGCTCTCTCCTCAGACACTCAGGCATGATGTACTGTGGCAAAATAGGAGATTCTGCTGGATTAAAGACAGGAGCAAAATCCCAGGATTAGCTTCACTCTGTGTGCCCACCTTCTGATTCCCCCTTTCCCTCCCTCTCTCTCTCTCTCTCTCTCTGTAGCCTTTCCAGAATAGAGTACTACCCATAGTGGGCCTCAGAACTTCTCACTGAAACCAGGACTGCTGCCCAGTATGTGGGGTGGAGTCATAGCAACCTTTTGTAAATCATATGACTGTCTAATTGAAGTAAATAATAATTGGCACTCTGAAAATGTAAAAAGAATGTGCTACCCCAAGCTTCAACTGCCAAATCCCCCACCCCATGACTGGTACCCTGTAGTAAACTCAGGAAAGGCCTTGAGCCAAGTAATTCAATAATTTGTCATAAAACTCACTGCTAGAAAATACAAACAGATTATTATTCACTGCTTCATCTGACACTAATGGGGTATTAATGAGGCGAGTGGTCTTATTGCTGTGTTAACACCAGCTGAACATCATGGTGAAAGAAACTGAGCACTGTGTGTCTTGTTTGTTTCAGATGATAAACCTCTTTTACTTTGGAAATTAGAATGGTATGAAGTAAATAGGTCCCTAATAGCCACTTTTTGTCAAATATTGTCAAAATCAGTGCTGTGTACATGCCAATAAGTTCCATAGAAGAAGTTTAGTAGCTACCTAGCTTTGTGGGCCTTGGAGTAGCTGGAGTATTTTCCAAAAATAGTCTGAGTTACTCCTGACATGGGACCCCCACCCTTCACGATATTGATTCCATTCTAGGATTTACCTCGCTAGGACCCAGATGCTTACCTGCCAGATTTAAATGAATCTGGTGTCTTAGTGGTGGGTGTTTCTTTACCACTTGAACAAGGAGGAACCAACCAAAGTTGAAATTTGACTACATTCACTTAATTCAAAAATCTCTTTCAAGTTTACCAACCATGATTTGCTTTTACCAAATTCACATTGCCTGCACGTGCTTCTCTGAGTTGCTGAAAAGCTGACTTGCTTAACTGCAAATGATGGATTCTAAGAGGTTGTGCACAATTGACATTAGGCTATCTGGTTCATTGTTACCTTGTTTACTCTTCTCTCCCATCTTTAAAATTGGCATTACTTTGACTAACCAGCCTCCCAGCATACCTTTCATATTGAAGGAAGATTGAAAAACTGTGCATTGTCTTCCTTCAGTTGTCTAGGCACAGACACTCAAGGTTAGTAGTTTATCCATGATAATGGGAACCGCAGATGCTAGAGAATCCAAGATAATAAAATGTGAGGCTGGATGAACACAGCAGGCCCAGCAGCATCTCAGGAGCACAAAAGCTGACGTTTCGGGCCTAGACCCTAATCGGTCTAGGCCCGAAACGTCAGCTTTTGTGCTCCTGAGATGCTGCTGGGCCTGCTGTGTTCATCCAGCCTCACATTTTATTACCTTATTATAGTAGTTTATCCAACTTGGTTTCAACTCATTTTTTAATACCAATTTTGAAATTCTTTCTAACAATTATTCCACATCCTCTGCTAGAACACCTATATTTTCATTGTCTCTATCACCTGTAAAAACAGAATTTATCTTTTAATTGTAGGAATGTATTCATTCTACCCTCTGACCAATTCATTTGAAGATTTTACATACTAATCCGGTTTGCTGTCTTTTCTGCCCAATCAGATCTGTTCTTTTCTTACTCAATATTACTTTATTTCCAATTCAGCTACATCAAACTCTTCATTAAACTTGGCTGTTGTTACATGGAATATAACTAAATTGTGACTCATTATTTCCCAATTATTTTCCATATTTTCACATCATTTATTTGTCCTGCTTAATTTCCCAGAACAAAGCTCAGTAATGGTTCCTATCCAATTACAGCTTTAACATCATTTCAATTTTTCACTCAAGGTCATGGATCCTGATTTAGAGAAGACACAGTGAATGGAAGAAAAATTTAAAAAGATGTAAGTTGTTTGAAAGAAAGTTAATCTGGAGCATGATTAGAAAGAATGGTAATAGATTTTGTGATATACTTTCATCTGGAAGGAGTTAGAACAGATAATCTAGGATGACATTCCTGTGAAGTTTTACTCCTCACTGGAGTAACACGCTGGACATCAAGCCCTGCTATTCCCAGAGACATCACAAAAATTTAAGATTTTTTTAAAAGTACACAAATTTTCCAAACTCCGAACCAGGAAAAGCACGACCCAGGTTTCTTTACTTAACACGAATGCCCATTTATCACAAGCAAATAGACTCTTGCTACAGGATTAGAATTATGAACCATTGGCATACAATTCTATTACCTAAAACCTTTATCCCTTTATAAACTTTCCCTTAAGTGTGCATGCATGCTCTCACTCTCACACACATGCGCAAAGAAAAAAGTTTGCTTTGATTTATTACTGTCATGAGCACTGAGGTACTGTGCTGTACTTTTCTATGTTCCATGAAAGAGAAAGACAGTTGGACAGACAAAGGAGTTGCAACCCGCAGCTCCCTACCCCACCCACCTCTCTATTTTCTGCATATAAACTGACATTTTCCCAACTGCTGTCAGTTCTGAAGAAGGGTCACCAGACCCAAAATGTTAACTGTATTTTCCTTCACAGATGCTGCCACATCTGCTGAGCTTTTCCAGCAACTTTGTTTTTGTTCCTGATTTACAGCATTCACAGTTCTTTTGGTTTTTATTCAGCATGGAAACAGACCCAGCCCATGCCAAACATAATCCTAAACTAAACTAGTCCCACCGACCTGCTGTTGGCCCATATCCCTCCAAACTTTTCCTATTCATGTACTTATCCAAATATCTTTTAAATGTTGTAATTGTGCCCACACCCACCACTTCCTCAGAATGTTCATTCCACATGTGAATCGTCCTCTGTGTAAACATTTGCTCCTCGTGTCTTTTTTTAAATCTCTCTCCTGCCACCTTAAAAATGTGTCCACTAGTTTTGAAATCCCCGTCCTAGGGGAAAAGACATCCTATCTATACCCCTCATGATTTTATGAGCTTCTATAAGGTTACCTCTCAAACTCCTACGCTCCAGTGAAAAATATCCCGGCCTATTCAGCATAACAAAGTGTGGGGCTGGATGAACACAGCAGGCCAAGCAGCATCTTCGGAGCACAAAAGCTGACGTTTCGGGCCTAGCCCGATTGGAGGCAATAATTCAACACCAAGGAGCCAAATACATGAAACATGGCTCCACAAAAAGTAGCCTGACAATAAAATATTGCAGGATATGAAAAAATCAAAAATGATGAAGAGGTAAGACAGTGTGGAGCTGGCCAGGCAGCATCAGAGCAACAGGAAAGTTGATGTCTCGGGTCGGGACCCTTCTTCAGAAGTGGGGAAGGGCGAGGGAGCTCAGAAATAAATAGAGAGGAGGGGTGGGGATGGAGAACGTAGGTGGAATGGTGATACGTGAGTGCAGGTAGGCAGTGGTGGGGATTGGTCAGTGAGGTGGGAGGGGTGGATAGGTGGGAGAGAAGATGGACAGGTTGTGTCATGTCAAGGAGGCGGCAATGAGAGGGAGGGTTGGTCATGGGATGAGGCCGGGGATGGGGAGATTTTAAAACTCGTGACTTCCATGTTTAGGCCAATGGGCTGTAGGCTCCTGAGGTGGAATATGAGGTGTTGCTCCTCCAGTTTGTGGGTGGCATAATTGTGACAGTGGAGGAGGCACTGGATGGTAGGGGAAGTTAAAATGGTTTTTGTTTGTCGCGCACAAAACACAAATGCTCGACAGAATGGTCTCTGAGTCTGCGTTTGGTCTCACCGATGCAGAGGAGGCCACATTGGGAGCAGCAGGTGCAGTAGACCACGTTGATGGATATGCAGGTGAACCCCTGTCTAATGTGGAAAGTTTGTTTTGTGCCTTGAATGGAGGTGAGGGGGAAGGCTTAGGGACAGGCGTAGCAATTCCTGCGGTTGCAGGGAAAGGTACCGGGGCTAGTGGGCAGTGTGCAGTGGACGAGGGAGTCGCAGAGATAGTGGTCTCTACAAAAGGCAAATAGGAGTGGGGAGGGAAATATATCTTTGGTTGTGGGGTCGGATTGTAGGTGATGGAAGTGGAGGGGGATGATACGTTGGATGCAGAGGTTGGCGGGTTGATATGGGAGGACAAGGGGGTTTCTGTCTTTATTTTTGTTGGGGGGAGGGGATGTGAGGGCAGAGGTGCGGGAAACGCAAGCGATGTGGTTGAGGGCATTTTTGATCACCAAAGGAGGAATGTTACAGTCCTTGAAATAGGAGGACATCTGGGATGAGCAGGAGTAGAACGCCCCATCTTAGGAGCAGATGCGACAAAGGCGGAGGAATTGGGAGTAGATCTATGTTGAAGAAGTGGGACTAGTAGCTGCATGAATCAGAGATAACATTATGGCAGTAAAAAAATGAATGTGATTGAACGAAGCTCAGAAACAGAATTCACTTCAATTGAAATAAAAGATGATAACGAATTGATTTCACTCTGAGGGGGATACTATATGTAGTCCAATAATGAGAACCTGGCCATAGCAAGTTCTGCACCGCCCTCCTGTGTTTAAAGATGTCATTGCAACATGTAAAAAGCAATTCTTGATAAGATCTGAGACAACAAGGCGTAGAGCTGGATGAACACAGCAGGCCAAGCAGCATCAGAGGAGCAGGAAAGCTGACGTTTCGGGTCTGGACCCTTCTTCAGAAATGGGGGGGGGGGGTTCTGAAATAAGTAGAATGAGAGGGGGAGGCGGATAGAAAATGGATAAAGGAGCAGATCAATGGAGAGGAGACGGACAGGTGAAGGAGGTGGGGATGGAGCCAGTAAAAGTGAGTGTAGGTGTCCGCTCCTCCCACCTCAACCCCCCCACCCCCACCTCCTACCTACCAGCCTCATATCCACCTCCTTGACCTGTCCATCTTCCCTTGATTGACCAACCCCCATCCTAACTCCTCACCGACACTTACCTTTACTGGCTCTAACCTCCCCCCCCCCCGCCTTGACCTGTCTATCTCCTCTCCACCTATCTGTTCCTTTATCCGCCTCCCCCTCTCTGTCTATTTATTTCAGAATCCCCTACCCCTTCCCCATTTCTGAAGAAGGGTCCAGACCTGAAACAACAGGCCAAGCAGCATCTTAGGAGCACAAAAGCTGACATTTCGGGCCTGGACCCTTCATCAGAAAAGGGGGAGGGGGAGAGGGTTCAGAAACAAATAGAGAGGGGGAGGTGGATCGAAGATGGAGAGAGGAGAAGATAGGTGGAGAGGAGACAGACAAGTGAAAGGGGCGGGATGGAGCCTGTAAAGGTGAATGTAGGTGGGGAGAGAGGGAGGGGAGAGGTCAGTCCGGGGAAGACGGACAGGTCAAGGAGGTGGGATGAGGTTAGTAGGTAGGAGATGGAGGTGTGGCTTGAGGTGGGAGGAGGGGATAGATGAGAGGAAGGACAGGTTAGGGAAGCGGGGACATGTTGGACTGGTTTTGGGATGCAATATAGGGGAAGGGGAGATTTTGAAGCTAGTGAAGTCCACATTGATGCCATTGGGCTGCAGGGTTCCTAAGCGGAATATGAGTTGCTGTTCCTGCACCCTTCGGGTGGCATCATTATGACACTGCAGGAGGCCCAGGATGGACATGTCATCTAAAGAATGGGAGGGGGAGTGGAAATGGTTTGCGACTGGGAGGTGCAGTTGTTTATTGCGAACCGAGCGTAGGTGTTCTGCAAAGCGGTCCCCAAGCCTCCGCTTGGTTTCCCCAATGTAGAGGAAGCCACACCGGGTACAGTGGATGCAGTATACCACATTGGCAGATGTGCAGGTGAAAATTTGCTTGATGTGGAAAGTCATCTTGGGGCCTGGTATGGGGGTGAAGGAAGAGGTGTGGGGGCCGGTGTAGCACTTCCTGCAGTTGCAGGGGAAAGTGCCGGGTGTGGTGGGGTTGGAGGGCAGTGTGGAGCAAACAAGGGAGTCACAGAGAGAGTGGTCCCTCCGGAAAGCAGACAAAGGTGGGGAGGGAAAAATGTACCCGTTGTGGCCTCCTCTACATGGGGGAAACCAAGTGGAGGCTTGGGAACTGCATTGTAGAACACCTCTGCTCGGTTCGCAGTAAACAACTGCACCTCCCAGGCCCGAAACATCAGCTTTTGTGCTCCTAAGATGCTGCTTGGCCTACTGTGTTCATCCAGCTCTACACTTTGTTGTCTCGGATTCTCCAGCATCGGCTGTTCCTACTATGTCTTGATAAGATATGCTTTCTTGTTGAATGTTTAAATATCTTTTGCAATTTTTTTGATGAATTAAATGTAAATAATATTTTTAACATCTCTCGCAAGGAAATTTTGAAAAGCTTATTTTGAATCCCTTTTGTCAACACCAGGGTTAGGAGGCAAGTTGACTCCCAGGAGTCTGTCCGTTTGTAACCAGGCTGCTTAATTGTTCTTTGTCTGAGAGTCCTAAATTGCTTAGGAGCTGGGCAGCGTCTATCTGGTCTCGGGTGACCAGGCCATCTGTGTTTATTGTTGATTTATTTTTGTTTCTATTTTCCAAATGTTCAATGTTTTATTTTAGAACAATTCTAATACAGCATGTTTCTGTTCTTCCATCGCATCCTTTATTTCTATCTTAGATTTCCTCTTATTTTTCTCCGACATATTTTCTCAGAATGTTCTGGGGCCTTGCACACTGGGGTTAGTCTGTACATCAGCTCAAAGAGTTGGATTTCTACCATTTAGGAAAGTGTAGACTTAAGATGACTTGACCAAGATTTATAAAATGATTAAGGGAATAGATTGTGCGTTCACAGACAAGTTGTTTCAACTGGCAAGTTGGGAGGACTGGGGACTTTCAGTTTCAGAATTAAGTTGAATGTTGTGATCAGAGATAATGGGAACTGCAGATGCTGGAGAATCCAAGATAACAAAATGTGAAGCTGGATGAACACAGCAGGCCAAGCAGCATCTTGGGGGCACAAAAGCTTACGTTTTGGGCCTAGACCCTTCATCAGAGAGGGGGATGGGGAGAGGGTTCTGGAATAAATAGGGAGAGAGGGGGAGGCGGACCAAAGATGGAGAGAAAAGAAGATAGGTGGAGAGGAGAGTATAGGTGAGGAGGGGACAGGTCAAGGAGGCGGGATGAGGTTGGTAGGTAGGAAATGGAGGTGCGGCTTGAGGTGGGAGGAGGGGATGGGTGAGAGGAAGAACAGGTTAGGGAGACGGGGACGAGCTGGGCTGGTTTTGTGATGCAGTGAGGGGAGGGGGAGATTTTGAAGCTTGTGAAATCCACATTGATACCATTGGGCTGCAGGGTTCCCAAGCGGAACATGAGTTGCTGTTTCTGCAACCTTCGGGTGGCATCATTGTGGCACTGCAGGAGGCCCAGGATGGACATGTCGTCTGAGGAATGGGAGGGGGAGTTGAAATGGTTCGCGACTGGGAGGTGCAGTTGTTTATTGCAAACCGAGCGGAGGTGTTCTGCAAAGCAAAGCGGTCCCCAAGCCTCCGCTTGGTTTCCCCAATGTAGAGGAAGCCACACCGGGTACAACGGATGCAATATACTACCTATCTTCTCCTCTATTCATCTTCGGTCCGCCTCCCCCTCTCTCCCTATTTATTCCAGAACCCTCTCCCCATCCTCCTCTCTGATGAAGGGTTTAGGCCCGAAACGTCAGCTTTTGTGCTCCTGAGATGCTGCTTGGCCTGCTGTGTTCATCCAGCTCCACATTTTGTTAAGTTGAATGTTGAGTACTTATTGTCCTGCTATGTGTGGGAGCTTCCTGTGTGCAAATTACATATCATATTTCTTACATTACAATAGTGACTACTCTTCTAAAAGAAGAACTGTAAAGCAAATTGGGAAGTTCTGAGGTCATGAAAGGTTTTATATCAATGTAAGATTTTATTTTTTAATTATGAATCATTTTTATGCAGAACTCTGGGTTGTGATCATTGTGGACAAGAAATCTGTATAGACCACAGACTGAAAACCCCAGTGTTAGTAAATCCTCTTTCCAGGGACAGTGCAGGTGGAGCTCTGATCTACCCACAAGAGGAAGCAGGAGTCTGTTGTCCTACTCTGACTCATCTAATTAAAAAAGGAATTTTCCTTCTGGCTGTGATGCAGTAATTTTTATTTAATCATAAAATGACACGTGCTTATACTCATCGAGTTGGCCACTTAACAACCTCAATTACCCCATGCGTGGGCAGACTGCTACAAGTAAAATTACCGCTTGAATGGGCAGGAAGGTGCAGGGGACAACCACATGGAAATGACACCAAATTTCATGGCCTCCACTATCTGCCATCTCTCCTTGATGTGGGATGGGTGGAGCATTCATCCCCATATCTTTAATAGATATTTATTAGTGGCCCTCACAAGAATTGGATTGGCCTAGGAGGATCCAGATGCCAAGTCCAATGTATTTAGAACTTCCAAGCATGGATACAGTTGCCATAAAATAAGTCCTATCACACTTCAACCCCTTCTCAGATCCACTCCATAAGCACTCCTGAGGGCCATTGCTGGCCTGTGATTGGTCTACTTTCTGCTGTCTGCCCTCCATCCTTACAGCATCCACATGGTTGCAACTGACAGTGAGTCAAACAGTCCAAAATTTGTTTTGGAGCATGAGAGCTACCAGTTGACACTTGCCATTAATTGAGATGAGCTCATTGCCAAGACAAATCTTTCCTGCCCTGTGTTGAATGCTTGATGATGGTATCATTGGGCATGGCTGTAATGCCTCAGTCAAATATCTTGCCAAAACTTGCTTGGTCTCACTGATAGAGAACAGAGCCTTTGATGAAATTATGGACAGTATTTCGTTTCCTGTGTTGGTCCAATGGAACTTTTGATCTCCTAGTCTCAGCTGAGTAGTTCACTTAGATAGATAATGGGGGGCCCGGGCTATTCCATTCCCACAGGGTCAAAGAGCAGACTGAACCATAGACTGAGAGTTTGGTAGAACTCCTAGAAGACAGATCTGACCAGTACCAAATGAGGTGCTGGAATAACTGATAATCCACATCTTTTTATTCTTTTATGCTTCTTCTTTTATTCAGTGCATGGTTAAATAATTTTCTATATTATCTGTTTTTCACTCTCATTTAGGTTTGATTACCATGCTTCAGGCTGCTTTGCCAGTTTTCTATCTCTTTTCCGTTCCTCTTGTTTCATAGCTTTTTTTTTCCTCTCCCTCTTCTCCCTTTCCTGAACTGCTTGTATTGTCACTTTTCTCCTTCATGCCTGAATATTCTTTAGTGTTTAAATATTATCTTGAAACAGACAGACAGTCAGAGGAACCCTTCATCTCAGCTGTCTATGCTGGACTCAAACCCATTTTCTGGAAGTGAAAGGATTATCTGTAAATCCAGAGTGCCATTCTGCACCTTTTCTACTCAACTGAACCCATTCTTAGAAACAGACTACTTCATTTGGCATTTCCAGTTCGTTATCAGATACATGACAGATAATGTGTAAGGTGAGCTTTATTACAGTTTGTTCACTACAAAGTTAAAAGAACTGAATGAAGAAAGTAAAAATGCATATGCTTTGTGGCTGTGAGATCAAAGTATGGAAAGTATCATATTCTCAGAGACCAAAGCAGAATTTCTTGCAGATTTATAAACACTTCTTAATTAATTACCTTCCAAAATCAAACTAATAAGTTAAAGGGGTGGGGGTTAGAAAACAGTGAGGACAAAAATATATTTTGACAAGGTGATGAAGCAGAACTATCACAGAATAACTGTAGAAATCGCTTTTGATGTAGAAATCTAATATCTTTCAGATGTTGTGATAGTCACTGGCATTGGTGTGATACCGTTTTGTCCAGCCAAGGTTCAAATCTACTTTTTCAGAAAACTTCAGCCTCACAAAAACACTAAGCTCGAATAATTTTCAAAATTAAAAACAATTTTCTGGATTGCACTGTGTTCCTTGCCCAACAACTCTCTGAACTATACCCCACAGTCCCCAGTGTTGTGATGTTCTGAAGGGTTTCCTGAAGGATGGCCAAAGACACGAGCCACCAGAGATGAGAAGGATTGAAATCTCTCAAGTGTTCTAAACAATGTACAGTTCAGCTCCCAATCTCTGATCTCATGTATCTCTACATGCCCATTGTCCGCAGCCACTCTGTCTGTGGTCCTGTCATCTGCGCTGCTGTCCGAGCTCTAGAAATAACAAGTACTGAACATTAACGAGACACAGCAAAAATTACCCATGTAGCACAGCTAATGTGCTATCTTGCATAATTCAAATTACAGCACACAGTAAATGTCATACATGATTTAGCCATTTGGAAGATGGATGGTGCACGTAGATGCACCACTTTCACCTCGGGGATCTGGGTTTAGATCAATCGAGATTGAAGGGATGAAGTACATGCTCTCTGTTGGTTGGAAGGGTTTGGCCAGTGTGTGGAGGTCACAGTATAAAAATTAATTTTT
The DNA here is from genome assembly GCF_030684315.1 of Stegostoma tigrinum. Taxonomy (NCBI): domain Eukaryota; kingdom Metazoa; phylum Chordata; class Chondrichthyes; order Orectolobiformes; family Stegostomatidae; genus Stegostoma; species Stegostoma tigrinum. The sequence goes on from NC_081404.1 coordinate 18,262,435, forward strand.
AAAAACTGACATTGCAAATGGTTCTTGTTAGTATTTTACTTCCTTCCTCTTCTGGTTCACAGCACTTAGTTTGAGTATGAGACATTTGATTATGAAGTATATGGAATAGAATTTATTAATATCAAACTTTAGTGAAAGCCTTAACTAGACACAAAGTGTGGCTTTCAGTTTCAGTATCATTCAGCTCTCCAAAGGTCTTTTGAAAACCAGGCTTCTTGGTACACTACATTTTCTGACATTAAGAGGTGCAAGTCACTGATAAGAGCTCATGACATGTTTTCCCAAAAGCTTTCTGAGCATCCTGCTCATGCTGTGGTTGTCTACTTCAAAGCTATTTCCCCTCAAACAAGACATACTAACCAACCTTTTCTTAATCTTGCCGAATGAAGAACAAGTGTTATTAACCATTGTTAATGGATATCTAATATATTTATTACACCAGCCATTGAAGTTTGATGTCTGTCTCCCATGGCTGATTTCATGACTCACTTTTTCTTGCACAAGCATTTTTCATATGGAACATTGAGATACTAAAAGCAGAAGGTGAGCTGTGCTTTCTTTTCACGACATCTCAGTCATTCCATTTGGTGCATTAGAATGTTTGTTGCTCCAAGATACAAAGGAGTTTGTTTATTAACCTTTAACTAAGCAAGACATCCAACATACAACTCTCCAAATGTCCAACACTTTACTCTTCCAACGACTGTTCCCCATCCCTTTCAAGCCTGCTGTTGTCACTCCCCTCTTCGAACAACCCATTGGCAATGTTTCCTTTAAACTATTGTTGTGCGTGACAGTTTTTTTTCGTTCATGTTCAACTTAAACTTAAATGTGTGTGGCAATGCACGTGTATCACAGCACAAGGCCAATGTACTCCTTTGCAGGCAGCTTAGTGCAATTATGCAGTGCAGCAGGAACATTGCCTTCTTGCGAACTGTTGTTCCATTCCAACCTCCCAAAAGGATAGAAAGTCATATTACCTTGATTGACTTGAGGAGATCCAGGATGATTTTGGAAAGATTATGTGCAAATTTCCGAATGTCACTGTTGTGTATTGACTCTTTCACGTTTCCAAGTTGGCTGAACTGATTGTGGTAATATGAAAGGCCTTCTTTAATCTTCTTAAGGCACATCTGAAAGAGTCAGAGGTTAAAGATACTTTAAGTGATACCAGTGTGTTTCTCTGCAGTGATGTACATTTCTACCCGAGTCCCATCATCCACAAGAGTTTGGTCCGTGAACCTTTCCATCATTGGCATTCATTGTGCCGCTCCCTGACCATTTGGCAGCACCAACATGACATGGATGAATGTAAAGGTCTATGAACCAGCTCAACATGAAGCTGTCAGGATCCATTCTCCTTAATGATCTGAAGTATGCTTGGGTGCAGTTTCACTGGCTCCATGAACCCTCTGGTAACTCACCAAGTGGGCATTCTTTGTATTTGAAGCTAAACAATAAACATTGGTCGTCACAAAAACAGAAGTTGCTGGAAAAGCTCAGCAGGTCTGGCAGTATCTGTGAAGAGGAATCAGAGTTAACATTTCTTGAGGAAGGGTCACAGGACCCGAAACGTTAACTCCGATTCCTCTTCACAGATGCTGCCAGATCTGCTGAGCTTTTCCAGCAACTTCTGTTTTTGTTCCTGATTTACAGCATCGGCAGTTCTCTCGTTTTTTATTTAGTCGATCACTTGACTGATCACAGCTTCGTCATGGGAAATGCTATTCATTGTAGGGTGGGGGGGGGGGGGGTGGTGGTGGTGGGGTGCCTGTCAATAAAAAGGTTGCCTTCCCTCAAGCACATTGACTCTTAAGGGCAATCTAATGGTTTCTTGGTCACTTTTACTGATAGCAGCCTTTTAAAAGAAAAATCAAATGCTGAAACTGCCAGAGCGGGTTCAGATGATGCCTTCTGTTGGATTATTCGTCCAGCAACAGAACCATTGCCGTACATTGTCAACGACTGCTTACCTCTGGAACGGTCCTGAGTGTGACGGGGTCGCAGCTGTCGCTGACTTCGATACGTGGGATGTCCTCGCTGTCATTCAACTTAAAATTTCTCGGGCAATGCTCCTGTACAGAAAATCACGGGTGGTTCATTATCTAAATAGCTTTAGCGTATAATACACATTGCCATTAAATCAGTCCACGGCGGCAAGCCTGATCGTGTTGACACAGGTGTAACGTTATCCTTTTGCTTTCTTCCTCCACCACTTGTAGCAATCCCCCGAACACTATCCCAGCAGAATTCAGCCAGCACAAGCCAGAGTTTGAACCGGGAGCCTACCTTCCAGCCGATTGAGAGAAATCGGACGCTGGATGTTTAAATCCCGGAGCAGGTACCACTTGACCAACCATGTTACAGCAAGGGTGTAAGTGCCATGCTAGTCTGTGACAATGTAATAAATTGTTAGTCAGCTGTTGCCAAAGGCCAAGCGAAAACGAGGTGAAATGTAAAAAAAACCCAATTGCAATCGTTGACGTGTCTCGTTTCCTGTTTGTGCAAACACATTTTGATGCAATGCATTCTACGCTATTTGCCTGCACCTTTCTTTTTACAAACTGTGTACTTTATTTTGTTTCTACATTCTCCGGGACGATAATAGGTTCAATAATTTACATTTGTGGAAATTAATTCTTTCGCAACTGAACTGCGATTTTTAAAAAGATGAATATCTGTGAAGTTCTGGCCCTTTTTCTTACAACTGGAAGTTTGTACAATGTTCCTGCGCCAGTTCATCTCTGGCTATGGCTGTGGTAATTACCACCTCATGAAACAACAGTACACTTTAGCACAAGAGCTGGACGCCATGAGCCACGGTTCATTTCTCCATTGGCCGGACAACGCGCTCTAACAAGCATTTGAGAGGCGGGGGTGTATGTGGATGGGTGAGTGTATGGAACTATTAAAGGGTGCACGTGTAACAACTCGTTCGTACAATAGAAATTATCACCAACAGTCATTCAAGTTCAGAGGGGATTGACAACAGCTGCACTGAATATTTCTTTCTAACCAACCCCTTTCATGAGATCTGGTGCCTCTTTACTATTACAGCTATAAATATTCACTCAAAGGCATTCTGGAACTTCCTCAGCGCTCCTGTGGTGATGAGATGACTTTAAATCTCGCGGACGTCTGTCAATTTCTCATTTACCTTAACGTGAGTCAAGGTGATGTGAAAGGAAGTACAAACAAAAAAAGCTGGAAATACCGAGCAGTTTCAAAAGCGTCAGAAATAAAGATGATGAAATACCATCGACCTAAAACGTCCAGTCTGGTTTCCGACGTTACCTGATCCTGCTAACTTCTCGAGGTAGCTAAAACTTATTCAATTTTCCATCCCGCCCAGGTTTCCAAAAACTAGGGATCTACTCATCCGTGTAATTGTGCACCGGACTGAATTAATTCTAACCTATATCTTTAAAAGGACACCACATCGAATTGAAAATAAAGCAAAGAACCGAGGATGCTGGAGATCTGAAACAAAAAAAACAAATTGCTGGAGAAACTCAGCGGGTTTGGCAGCATCCGTGGAGAGAAAGTAGTTAACGTTTCGGGTCTGGTAACTCTGCAATCAGTCCTGCTGAGTTTCTGCACTGAATTGCAAATGTTCGGCTGAACTGTGCCGATAGTCAGGGTTAATGCAGGGTGTTCCTGAACCTTCCCCGTACCCACCTGGAGGTGGGTATAACTCTCTCCAGGCTGACGCGGGAATCTGCGTGCTTCCTGCTAAGTGTGGATAACTGGTTCCATGGATGTGTGCAAACAATCATTTGAAGATTCAAGAATTAGGATTTGATATGGCCCAATACTTGACCATACCTTCCTAATCTGTAATTTTATATCAATTTATTGTTTAATACATTAACCATTAGTAAAACTTACACTAATTAACACAAGTGTAGGTGGAATTTAGATCAAGGCAGTCGGGATCGGTGATTACCAGAAAATAATAATTTTGCATCGTATCACCTATAAGAAACAACTTATTCCGTAATATCGGAAGAGCGTTTACCCAATTCTCCTATCAATAATTTTGTCTATTGGATATTTGTGACAAATGTTGCTGAAAAGAAAGACACGTTGCCAAAGCTTTTCGAAAGGGTGCTGATCGGTGGGTGAGCCCAATCTGATAGACCAGGGCGTTGCGGTGTCTCCAGTTGTGATGGTCTGAAGTTTAGTATTCTTGCCTGTAACCTGAGAATTACGCGACAAGGAGCTTCGCCAAATGTCTCTCTTTTCAAAAATATTCAAATTCGATTTTTTTTGGCTCCCTCTCGGGCAAAAGCGTATACACAGGGAATCGCAGCCTCGGTTCTACTGTAAATGAAGGTTTTCGTGAATGATTATCGACTCTTTCATACAAATATTCGTAATTCAAAGGTTTGACAACATTTACATTCCGACGCTTCGTTTTCTTCAAACTGCACTTAGAGCTTCAATCTGCTTTTATTGATGTTTGTCCAATATTTCGTTAATGTTCGCTCTAAGAAATTATTACTCACAAACTAAAGATAAGGAAATCGGCGTTAAAGTAATAAAATATTTGCAGCGAATTGTTTACAAAATGTAACCTTTTTAAAGCTTTAGTCTTTGTCCAAAACAATTCCGCGTTTCAAAATGCAGTCTTTTACAAGCTAATTTTACAATTTATAATTCTTATAATGTAAATACTTGGAGCTATCTGTTGTAGAATTTTTAAAAAAGTATTTGCAGAGTTTAAAAGAGACAGTAGGAACTGCAGATGCTGGAGAATCTGAGATAACAAGGTGTGGAGCTGGATGAACACAGCAGGCCAAGCAGCATCAGAGGAGCAGGAAAGCTGACGTTTCGGGCCCAGACCCTCCTCCAGAAAACATTTATAGGTTTTGTTTTCATTGGATTGCTGTTAAATAAACAGAGTTTTTAAATAAACTTTTGCAGTAACTCACCCATCGATGTGTGTAGTTAAAAGTTTTGGCAGTGAGATTCCTAGAAAGAATGCGACAGGATGTCCAGCTGTGCAGTTGTTCTGGGACTGAGCCCGTGATCCCAGCCACATTGAGAAGCAAAATGAGCGTCAGCAACTCGCCACATCGCTCCATTGCTCACTGAAAATGTACCAGCTCACTACTGAGGTACAGCAGATTGTCAAGCACAAGACACAACAAGCCATGCCTTTATAGGGAATGGTGTTAGAGCGGGATTTCCCACTTCAATTCGAAGAGAGGAAGAGTGATTCAATGTAAATACCTCGGCGAGATTACCTGTCCAACCGGAACAGTGGACAGACGGTAAGGCTCATTTTTCGAACGCACAAAACAGTTTCCACTACGGAACCCTCCATTCCAAAGAGACCAGACAGTTTTACCTTGGCGATGGGAAAGCTTTTAGCAATCATAATCTGGGACAAAGTTAGCAGTCACCCGGGCAAATGTGGATTAATTAAAACTATGAAGTAAAAGCAAATGTTGGTGAGGGTGATACGTTTGATGTAGCCGACATTGACTTCCAACAGGTGTTTGATAAAGTGCCACATAACAGCCTTCTCAACAAACTTGTACCCCTTTAAATAAATGTGACGATAACAGCATGTAAATTTGAATGACAAGAATACAATTTCAAAATCTGAAACGGACTCAAAACTTGGAGTAGTATGAACCGTCAAAAGGATAGTGATAGAATTCAAGAGGACATAGGTTGATGGAATGGGCACATTTGAGACAGATTAAATCTATTGCAGAGAAGTGTGAAGTAATTAATTTTGATGGGAAGAACTAGGAAAGGCAATATCAAATAAAGGGTACACTGCTAAACAGAGTGCTCCTGAAGCCAGTGCCAATATCACTATCTCTGGGCCAGAAGGTCTGCATTCAAATCCTACCTGCCCTGGATATGTATCAAAACATGACTGACCAGGCTGATTAAAAAAATACAATTGTAAAGGATGTGCAAGAACAGTGAGAGCTGGAGATAAATATCCACAAAGCATGATGTGGAGGTGCTCCTGCTGGACTGGGGTGTACAAAGTCAGAAGTCACACGACACCGGGTTATAGTCCAACAGGTTTATTTGGAATCACATAAACATTTGGAGCACAGCCCCTTCATCAGATGCTCGCTCACTGCTGCTGAAGGGGCTGCACTCTGAAAGCTTGTGATTCCAAATAAACCTGTTTGACTATAATCTGATGTTGTGTGACTTCTGCACTTATCCACAAACCCATTAAAGGTGGCAGACCAGAAGGCATTCTAGATCCTTAGCTTTATAAGTAGAGACATAGGAGAATTGTATGGCATCTAATGGCTTTTGTCCTCTGGCAGGAGAGCTGTGAAGGGACTTGCATTGTCCTCTTTGGGGAAGGTCTACTGAATTACAAATCACTGTGGGTTTCCACAGAATCAGGACTCCTGGGGAAGGAAGTCCTACCTACCAAGAGCTACTGGACAATTTGCTCAGTGGACCGCTGCATTGCATCACTGGGAGAATGGTGGCAGCTGAAGAATGACAGCAGAGACCCAGGGTCCAGTAAGTGATGACAGGAGGGGTTTCCTAAGGTGGAAATCACAGGAGGAGGGGTTGAGAGAGTTCAGCAGCAAGGGAAAGAGGCTGATGGTCTCCTTTGCCAATGTTGGGTCCCTCAATCAGGCATTGAGTGCTTTGAACAGGGGATCTTCTCCCCACCCTCAGCAGAAACACAAGCAACTCACGCAGGTTTACATGTTGTGCATCCCACATGGCAACAGGCCATATGCTGGGCTAATACCAGCAGTGGTGGGAAGAGATCATTAATTAGTTTTTCCATATGTCAACAGCCCTCTCTACCCAATTAAATGGCCACACTGTTTCCAAACGCCCAGGTAGGAAGGCATTAGAAAAACAAGGAACTGTGGAAGATTATGAGGAGGATAGATAGGGGTGGATAGGAAGACATAGCCTCTATTAATGGAGGGGTTAATAACTATGGAGTAAAAGGTGAAGAGAAATTTGAAGAGCTTATTTTTTCACTCAGAGGGTGGTATAAGTCAGGAATTCAGCGCCTGAAAAGGTGGTTGAGTCAGAAATTCTTGTAACATTTCAGCAGTAGGTAGAGATTGACTTGTGTTGCCATAACTTCTGAGTTATGGGGCAAAAGCTGGAAAATGGGATCAGTGTAATTAGAGATAATGGGAACTGCAGATGCTGGAGAATCCAAGATTACAAAGTGTGAAGCTGGATGAACACAGCAGACCAAGCAGCGTCTCAGGAGCACAAAAGCTGACGTTTCGGGTCTAGACCCTTCATCAGAGAGGGGGATGGGGAGAGGGAACTGGAATAAATAGGGAGGGAGGGGGAGGCGGACCGAAGATGGAGAGAAAAGAAGATAGGTAGAGAGGAGCGTATAGGTGAGGAGGTAGGGAGGAGATAGGTCAGTCCAGGGAAGATGGACAGGTCAAGGGGGCAGGATGAGGTTAGTAGGTAGGAAATGGAGGTGCGGCTTGGGGTGGGAGGAAGGGATGGGTGAGAGGAAGAACAGGTTAGGGAGGCAGAGACAGGCTGGACTGGTTTTGGGATGCAGTGGGGGGAGGGGACGAGCTGGGCTGGTTTTGTGATGCAGTGGGGGAAGGGGAGATTTTGAAGCTTGTGGAGTCCACACTGATACCATTGGGCTGCAGGGTTCCCAAGTGGAATATGAGTTGCTGTTCCTGCAACCTTCGGGTGGCATCATTGTGGCACTGCAGGAGGCCCATGATGGACATGTCGTCTGAGGAATGGGAGGGGGAGTTGAAATGGTTCGCGACTGGGAGGTGCAGTTGTTTGCTGCAAACCAAGCGGAGATGTTCTGCAAAGCAGTCTCCAAGCCGCTGCTTGCTTTCCCCAATGTAGAGGAAGCCACACCGGGTACAATGGATTCAGTAGACCACATTGGCAGATGTGCAGGTGAACATCTGCTTAATATGGAAAGTCATCTTGGGGCCTGAGATGGGGGTGAGGGAGGAGGTGTGGGGGCAGGTGTAGCATTTCCTGCGGTTGCAGGGGAAGGTGCCGGGTGTGGTGGGGTTGGAGGGGAGTGTGGAGCAGACAAGGGAGTCCCGGAGAGAGTGGTCTCTCGGAAAGCAGACAAGGGTGGGGATAGAAAAATGTCTTGGGTGGTGGGGTCGGATTGTAGTTGGCGGAAGTGTTGGAGGATGATGCGTTGTATCCGGAGGTTGGTGGGGTGGTATGTGAGAACGAGGGTGATCCTCTTTGGGGCGGTTGTGGCGGGGGTGGGGTGTGAGGGATGTGTTGCGGGAAATGTGGGAGACGCGGTCAAGGGCATTCTCGACCACTGCGGGGGGAAAATTGCGGTCCTTGAAGAATGTGGACATCTGGGATGTGTGGGAGTGGAATGCCTCATCGTGGGATCAGATGCGGCGGAGGCGGAGGAATTGGGAATAGGGGATGGAATATTTCCAGGAGGGTGGGTGGGAGGAGGTGTATACACCACCTCCCACCCTGCAGCCCAATGATATCAATGTATACATCTCCTCCCACCCACCCTCCTGCAAATATACATTGGGGAAACCAAGCAGAGGCTTGGGGACCGCTTTGCAGAACATCTCCGCTCGGTTCGCAACAAACAACTGCACCTCCCAGTCGCGAACCATTTCAACTCCCCCTCCCATTCCTCAGACGACATGTCCATCATGGGCCTCCTGCAGTGCCACAATGATGCCACCCGAAGGTTGCAGGAACAGAAACTCATATTCCGCTTGGGAACCCTGCAGCCCAATGGTATCAATGTGGTCTCCACAAGCTTCAAAATCTCCCCTTCCCCCACTGCATCACAAAACCAGCCCAGCTCGTCCCCTCCCCCCACTGCACCACACAACCAGCCCAGCTCGTCCCCTCCCCCCAACTGCATCCCAAAACCAGCCCAGCCTGTCTCTGCTTCCCTAACCTGTTCTTCCTCTCACCCATCCTTTCCTCCCACCTCAAGCCGCACCTCCATTTCCTACCTACCACCTCATTCCGCCTCCTTGACCTGTCCATCTTCCCTGGACTGACCTATCCCCTCCCTACCTCCTCACCTATACTCTCCTCTCTACCTATCTTCTTTTCTCTCCATCTTCAGTCCGCCTCCCCCCCCTCCCTATTTATTCCAGTTCCCTCTCCCCATCCCCCTCTCTGATGAAGGGCCCGATCGAGGCCCGAAACGTCAACTTTTGTGGTCCTGAGATGCTGCTTGGCCTGCTGTGTTCATCCAGCTCCACACTTTGTTATCAGTGTAATCGGATCTTTGTTGTTTGGTGCTGACGTGATGGGGCTAATGGCTTCTTTCTGTGTACGCATGTCTATGAGTCTGAGTTATGACAAATCATTATATTGCAAGTTGTAAGAATGCTGCAGTTGACAATCAGACAAATGGATGTTAAGGAGTCAGTAAATCCTTAACCCATTCACTTTAATTCTCTAAGGAACTGTGTGGGGCTTACAGGTTGATCTGCATCTCAGAGTAAATGATGCTGAGTTTGGCCTTGCCAAGCCCTCTTGTACCACTCACCATGGGTGTAATTGACCATTACCAAAGCAACCATGTGTTATTTAGGACAACCTCAAGCGAGTGATTGAATTAATAAATCTTCTTTTCATCAGATCAAAGCAAGAGATGACAAGCAACTCATTGCATTAACAATTGTTTATTAAAATCAGAAGTATGATTCGCAATATTTAAACTTAAACATTGAATATGTAAACTGCTGTTAGTCGATATTATGGTAGACAGGGTTAGCTAATAAAATGAACTAAAAAGGTTATACATGTAGTGATTCTCCCTTAAATGGATTGTTATATATTATTGTTATTACTTATGAGTGAGAGCTATGCCTGAGATACATAAAATTTCACAAATGAATGCATGATTTGAGAGATTAATTTAAGGTGTAGCTCCCTAGAATGCAAAGAGGTTAGTAACCAGACTTTAATTTATCCAATTAATCTAATATAACCAGTGGTTAGCAATTTTTTATAACTTATACAGTTTTGTTCTTATGAGCTAAGTTGTGTATTTGCCACCTTTGCACATCCATATTAACTTTTGCAATTGGCATGATGAACCTTATTTTGTAGCTGTACCATCTGAAATTCTCCAAATCTCTGCTCTGACTAAATCCACATACATATTAATAACTGTACCTGGACTGTTGGCTTCTAGGGTTCGTGACAAAATTTGTCAGCATTTCACAAGAATTACAATCTGACAAATGGGTTGTAAAACTGATGGCTGGGATTCATGGGGAAGGATTCACTGTGGTCTGCATTTTCCTTTGCTTTGAGTATTTGCCTTGCTCTTTATTTCTGAAAAAAAACTTTATCAAATTTCAAACAATGTGTCTGGAGCATTGCCTCTAAATATTGTAATCCTGTCAATGCAAATGAAAATGAGGATGGATATATAACAGACTGATGCCGCATCTATTGCTCTAAATCAAAATTAATGGGGTTTGAATCACAACATCAGGCTAAAATAGCATGCGTACTGTTCTAGTCTGATTTCTCTGCAAATTAGCAGTTTAGGAAGTTAGAGTTCCTTTGGTATGAGCTAAATAATAGGGAGTTTCTGCATTGTTCATGGTCAATTTACTTCCCTCAAGCAACAGAAGCAAAATAGATTAATTGCTCATTCATCTCATTTACTATTCATGGGATCTTGCTATATACAAATTGGCTGCCATGTTTGCCAATAGTGACCACACTTTAAAAGTTTTTAAGTTGGGTGTGAAGCTCTTTCAGACACCCTGCAGATGTGAAAGGTGTTACCTAAACACATGTTAGCATTTTCTGTCCTTCATCAATGGGGTAAATCATATCAATGCACATATAGAAGAAAAGGAAGTGACACGAGGATAAGAGATAGTAGGAACTGCTCATGCTGGAGTTTGAGATAACAAGGTGTAGAGTTAATCAATCCTATACTCCCAGTGGGCAGGTTTGATCAGAGGGAGTGAGTCAGAAATTTGTGCTGAAATGTTATGACTCCACTGTCAACAAGGACAGTCTTTGAATACTGCTCTCACTGGAGCCCAAGTGTAGTCAGTATACCCTACGCCGTTTGTTAGATCCCAATCAAAATAAAGTCTGCCAGCTACTTTTATCAGGAGGACATTATCCCCCTTTAAATAGACATGCTGAGCAGTCAGGTCAGCAAGACAGTAGGATGGGACAGTTTGGAATGCTGCTCATAAAAAGTCACTAATGACATTTGATGGACCCTTCAAGCAAGTGTTGAGAGAGTCCTAGTGAGAATTGTGGGTTTACCCTAGAGGAAGTCAAGTTTGAGAGTGGCAGAAGAATAGGATGACTGAAGAGTAGTGTTAAGTTGGATTTGACAGGACAGGTTGCGGGGGCTGGGGGCGGGGCGGTTGCAGGCCATGTGGATTGAGGTTAAAAGATATCACAATTAGGCAGCAGAAAGGGCAAGAGAAAGGAGAGAATGACGCAAAATTGTGAATAAAAGAAAAGGAGATAGAAATTTAAAGCTAAAATCTGGAACTGAAGCAGGCATGTGAATGAGCAACGGTTGAGGAAATCAGTTATTTAAAACACAAACACTGACATCTTTACATGGTTAGTGGCACTTTAATGAAGCTTAACTCAAATGCAAACTTTCTTGGCAATTATCCATACCTATTTCAATTAGATCAAGAAGGGTGGTATTGTTTAATCTAGTGTCACCATCAGAATTCAACATCACTAGTGCCCCTCAATCATAAACATGTGTTAGCTCATACTAAGATAATAAAATGTGAGGCTGGATGAACACAGCAGGCCAAGCAGCATCTCAGGAGCACAAAAGCTGACGTTTCGGGCCTAGACCCTTCATCAGAGAGGTGCTCCTGAGATGCTGCTTGGCCTGCTGTGTTCATCCAGCCTCACATTTTATTATCTTGGAATTCTCCAGCATCTGCAGTTCCCATTATCTCTGATACAATTTTAGCTCATACTAGTCACTCTTTCATTCAAATCTTCACTTTGCCAGTGAGTTAAAATAAAAGGTTTTCTAACTATCTTCCTTGCTCTTTTGTGCTTTTCATTAATTCTGTCTTTCTCTCTTACCCTCTCTTGTTTAAAGCTTCTTCTTCCTTTCTTAGTTTCGCTCTTAATCCTTTATTTTCTCTCATATGCTCTCCGCTTATGTGCAATCTATGACAACACTGCTTATAGATTCCCTACAGTGCAGACAGATGCCACTCAGCCCATTGAGGTTGCGATAACCCTCTGAAGAGTATACCACCCAGACCCACCATGGCTAACCCATTTAACTTGGACACTGAGGTGTAATTTTTTGCATGTCCAATTCTCCTAATATGCACATCTTTGGACTGTGGGAGGAATCCAGAGCACCCGAAGGAAACCCATGCAGACACGGGGAGAACATGCAAACTCCACAGAGACAGTCACCCTCGGCTTGAAGGGAATCCAGGCCCCCCGGTGCTGAGGCAGCAGTGCTAACCTTGAGCTACCTTGCCGCCCTGCTTAAGTCACCTGACTGTGATGTGGAACAGAGAAAATTTACGAAGAGAAAGAAAGTGAGATATGGGCGTGGTATTATCTTGCTTTTTCTATATATGTTAAATATCTTGCCTGGACAAACCACAATACGTGAATAACATATTTCAGGACATTACCTGTTATATGTAACTTTTGAAAATTATACTTGATAATCTGACAGCTTCTAGGTAGATCAGATAATTTCCTTTAAGTTTGTGTAACTCAGATTTACAGTGTATTATAAGATCCTTTCACTGATTGATTATCATACCAAGTGCTGCCTCATCTGGTTGGCCCATAGAGATGTAACACCTGGTAGATTACAGTATGACAGGTAAAAAACATATTAGTTTGCACACATTGATACATATATGTTAAGTATGCAACATTCCATGCATTCCGTGTTCTGCAATTCTGGCCTCTGGTGTATCACCCATGTCCTTTGCCCCATACATTGGTGAGTGAGCCTTCAACTGTCTGGGATCCAAGTTTGAAAGTCCTTCTTTAAACCTCTCTATACCTTTTTCTCTTGCCTCAAGATCACCATTCAAATGTCCTTCTTAGTCTAAGCTTTTGGTCACCTGTCACATCTTCTTATGTAGCTTAATTGGTGTCAAATATTGGCTAATTACACTCCTGTGAAGCACCTTGGGAAGGTTTTATTAAGTTCAAGATTTAATAGCAGTATTAGTCAAAGAGAGACTTGCATTTAGAGTCATAGAGTCAAACAACATGGAAACAGACCCTTCATTCCAACCAGTCCATGCTGATCATAATCTCAAATTAAACTAGTCCGACCTGCCTGCTCTTGGAACATATCCCTCCAAATATTTCTTATTCATGTACTTATCTAAATGTCTTTCAAACGTTGTAACTGTACCCACATCCACCACTTCCTCTGGAAGTTCATTCGACACATGAGCCACTCTTTGTGTAAAAAAATTGCCCCCATGTCTTTTTAAAATCTTTCTCCTCTCAATATAAAAATGCCCCATTGTTTTCAAATCCCTCACCCGAGGGAAAAGACACCTGCCATTTACCTTATTATTACCCCTCATTATTTTATAAACCTCTATAAGATCCCCTGTCAACCTCCTACACTACACTGAGAAAAGTCCCACCCTATCCCGCCTCTCCTTATAAGTCAAACCCTCCATTCCCAGCAACTTCTGGTAAACCTCTTTTGAATCCTCTCCAGTTTAATAATATCCTTCCTGTAACAGGGAGACCAGACCTGGACACAGTACTCCAGAAGAGGCCTCGCCAACATCCTATACATCCTCAACATGACGTCCCAGCTCCTATACTCAAAGGTCTGAGCAATGAAGGCAAGCGTGCTAAATGCCTTTTTAACCACCTATATGTGATGGTGGTATATATCTTTGAATTATGAGAGTTATGTACCTGAACCCCTAAGTCTCTCTGTTCTACAATACTGCCCAAGGCCCCACTTTTAATTGTACGAGTCCTGTCTTTGTTTGTTTTACCAAAATGCAACACTTTGCATTTCTCCAAATTAAACTCCATCTGCCACTTTTCAACCCATTGACCCAATTGGTCAAGATCTCTTCGTAGTCTTAGATAACCTTCTTCACTGTCCACTATACCACCAATCTAGGTGTAATTTGCAAACTTACTAACCATGCATTCTGTATTCCCATCTCAATCATTTATATAAATGACAAACAAGAGTTAACCCAACACCGATCCCTTTACAAAGTGCCTTTACCTCAGGACATTCCAAAATGTTTTCCAGCCAACGAAGTACTTTTTGAAGTGTAGTCATGTTGTAATGTAGAAAATGGTAAACAATTTGTGCACAACAAGATCTCAAGAACAACATTGAGATTATGACTTATTTTTAGTGATGTAGGTTGCAGGATAAATGTTGACCTTGGGACGACAGAACTCTTCAGCTCTTCTTCAAAATACTTTTTTTATAATTCATTCATGGGATGCAAGCATCTCTGGCTGGTCCAGCATTTATTGCCCATCCCTAATTGCCCAGAGGGCAGTTAAGAGCCAACCACATTGCTATAGGTCTGGAGTCACATGTAGGCCAGACCAGGTAAAGACAGCAGAGTTCCTTCCCTAAAGATAATGAGTAAACTAGATGAGCTTTTCCTGACAACTGGGAATGGTTTCATGGTCATAATTTGACTCTTATATCCAGATTATTATTGAATTTAAATTCCACCTTGGCAGGATTTGAACTCAGGCCTCCAGAATACTATCTGGGTCTCTTGATCAATAGGCTTGCGATAATAACACTAGGCCATCATCTACCTCCATATCACCAGAGTGGAAGACAGGATTTTATTTTAATATCTCATCTGAAACAAAGAATTTAACAAAATATTCCACTGTAATAACATCACAGCTGAATTCAATCCTGTCCTTATCTGACATGTATGTGGATACAATTCACTTTCCAATAGTGGTCATTGGGGAGAGCAATATAATTTTCCTAATAAGCTGGAAATTCCACCTGATTCTGCACCCTTTTCTTCAATCACACACAAAAAAAATCGATGTTTAAATTGCATGTGTTGGTTCCTGGTTCTCACACATTTAAGGACATTAAAAAGTAGACAAGGGCTATATCTAACCAAAGGTTCATGGTCAGTTTTTGGGGAAGTGGTTGCTGACATTGAGTTAGCTGGAAATAAATTTCAACAATACGATAAAGAGATCATGTTGATGAATGAGCTCATTCCCCTTTGTACTAACCTCTCAACAAAGTTATTTTCTCTGACGTAAAGGCTAAATGCACAATTTTTCAAATGGCATAATTAATGTGATGTGCTGGCCCATGCTGCACTGTACATACAATACATACACCATGTGGACTCCAGTGGTTCAAGAAGGGATCACCACCTTCTCAAGGGCAATTAGTGATGTGCAATAAATGCTGGGGTTGCCAATGATGCTCACATCTCATGAACAGATGATAAAAATATTAGGAATTAATTCAGTTCTATGAACTCAGGATAAGGCTTCTTGCCATTTGAAATTTGTCACAATTTGACAGCCCAGGATAAATCCCACTAATTTCCACACTTGTCATGGAAAGTCAAGTTTGCTCTTCACATGCCACACTTTTGCAAAAAGATACCCAAACACATTGAAGGCACCAGGCCAGGATTTTCAATTGCCCATCAGGCAAGACTGATGTGAGTACGCTTTGAAAAGCACACATGGATGGCATGTCAAAATTCAAACACCTCTGGGACATGTCAGAATTTTGAAAGTGCTGGATGTAGGAAAAAGTGGAAATGCACTTGCCTCCAACTAATGACTTGGAAACTCCTTGGCGAGCTTGTTTCTGCCTTGAAGGTGATTTTTGAATTGCAGACAGGTAAAATTGAACAGTCTATTTGTTTTCCCATATTTTACTAAAGTTAAACAGTCTATTGCAGTTAGTGTACAGCTGTCAGCTTCAATGTAGGGACCAGTTATTCTTTTGTGACGAAACATTTTTGCCATAAGGGATTTTTGTTCTAGCAGTACTGCTCAGTTGGCCTTTTGGCTAATTTTGTGTGCGGTGAAACTGCTTGCTCTCCAATGTGATACCTCCTGTTCTCTGCAAGATAGCAACAAGCATCATCATGGTTGGCATCTCCCTTTAAGCATAGTGCTCTGCAGGTAGAACTCAGTGCTGCTAACTGGGCATTGAGCTTGGCATAACCAATTAGGGCATTTATATTTGAAGGTTTTGTCACATAAGCAACAGTTGGGATCTGGGAATTCATGACCCTGAATTAAAAGTCAAGTCTCTGGTATCTCTGGTCATGAATAAATTTCCCCATGTGATAGTTTAAAAAAAAAATTGTGCACATGATCTGGGTGTTGTCGGCTAGGTCATTCCAAGTTATCTACAGGGCGGTTAAGAGTCAACTGGACTTCTGAGGATCTAGAGTTACATGTAGGCCAGACCAGGTGAGGATTGCAGATTTCCTTCCCTACAGGATATTAGTGAACTCAAACGGTTATTACAATAATCAATAGTTGTTAAATGGTTGCTATTAGGCCAGCTCTCTATTCCACATTTTTTATTGAATTCAAATTTCTCCATTTGTCATGGTGGGATTCAAACCAATTTCCCTAAAAGGAAAAGCTAGAACTAGTTGGTTAGGCCATTATATGAAGAAATGCTCATCTTTGATTTAGCTATGCAGAGAAACTATTAAATGAGAGGAAAAAAGTTAGTCTGGAATTTTAGAGATTACATAAATGAAGTAATTTACCCCTGCACATTTATCCCAGTGCTAGTTCTTAAAATGAACCTGTTTACCCTAATCCCAATTCCCCCTTTCATTTTTATGGTTTTACAAATACATGTCCAAATCCCTTTAAAATTATGTTACAATTTCAGTCTTGAGAACAGTCGTGTACTGATCATTTTACTGGGCTAGTAATCTAAAGCTGAAGTTTTGAACAAGAGTCATATTGGACTTGAAATATTAACTCTCTTTCTGTCTCCACAGATGCAACAGACCTGCTGAGTTTCTCTAGCACTTTGTTTTATTTCAGAATTCCAGCATCTGTAATATTTTGTTGTTATGAGAGAAATCCAGAACCTTGAACTGAAAATCCAGTTAGTGAAGTCAAATCCTGCCAATAGCAATTTGAGATTTTGAATTAAGAATTTAAAGCTCTGTAACTAAAAATTAAAAGTGATCGTGAAACTTTTGAATTGCTGTTACAACCTGACTGGTCTACAAATGTTAAAGGGAAAGAATCCCACCACTCTTAACTGACTTCAGCCTATGTGTGACTCCAGTCTCCATATCAATGTGGCTGACAACTAACAGTCCATTGAAATAAGCTTATTCGAGTCAGTCAATCAGTTGTATCTCCATGCAATTAAAATACTTTTCTAAAGGATTTAAAAATTATTTACCTACTTCCCTTTTCAAAGTTATGATAGATTTTGCTTTCTCTGTTGTTTCTGGATGGGCTTCCCATATTCTCAAAGCATTAAGCATCAAAAACAAATCCCCTAATTTTTCCCTTTGTTTTTTTTTGCTGATGGTCTTTAGCTTGTGTTCTTTCATAACTGACTCACCAACCAATGGGGATAATTTCTTTTTCCCATTTACCTTATTAAAGCCCCTTATAACTTTGATTGCATATCTGTCACAATCTTTTGAACCTAAGTCTGATGTGATAATGGTTCAACCCCAAAGCAGCAGCAGTCTAAACACAGCCTTGGGTCACTTGAAAACCCTTTCCATTACATGTAGGCATTTGGGTGATCTCAGTCAGAATATTCCTACATGCACGGCTTAACATATTAATTGTGTGTACTCTGATACATGTAGATTGTCAGGGAATTCCACCTTTCAGTAATGCTTCACAATATTTGAAGTAATTAATCATGATTTCTGCTCCTGGTCATTTTATCACAGAGTGCTTTACATCCAATGAAGTATTGCTATAGTGCAGTCATGCTTGTAATGTAGGAAAAACAGCAAACCGATTTTCACATACCGAGCTCCTGCAATGAGACATATAATTAAGTAATCAGTTTTTAGTGGTGTTGAGAGATAAATATTGGCCAGTCATTCCAAACTTGCATCACAAATTCCCAGGGTGGTTCCACAATTCACTGATTGACACAGGTGTCTCAATTATTTCCGTGTCTTTTCTAAATGTTATAGTTACATATCCAGGTGTTATCATCACCAGTAACTTACCACCAGATGACAGACAAGTTATGTCATGAAAATATTTTCTGGGGGCTGCTTCTGTTTATGGTGAATTTCCGTGAATTGGATTTTGCTTAGTTGCATTTATTTTTGCTAACTGCCACAGAGCATCAAAGCTTGTAAGATAGGTCAGCGCATCTTCCTCCATTGCCA
Organism: Stegostoma tigrinum; assembly: GCF_030684315.1. NCBI lineage: Eukaryota > Metazoa > Chordata > Chondrichthyes > Orectolobiformes > Stegostomatidae > Stegostoma > Stegostoma tigrinum. Next base: position 18,280,791 of record NC_081404.1, read on the forward strand.
AAAAAAAATTGTAAGTAAATAGCATCTTATTTCACCTCTCAGAAACATCTAATACACTGAACTATTTTGAAGTGCTATGAGTGTTTTTGTAGGAAGTGCTAAGTGTGATATGAATTCTGGCCAAAATACTGCTTCTCTTCAAATAGTGACATGGAATCTTTAACATTTACTTGGGGCAGAGAATTATAAAGGAACTTTCACCAGTGAGCAAAACAAGTTTCATCATTAACTCTGATTTACTGCCTGGTGTTCTGGAACAACGTTTGATTTTACAGTCTTAACCTAGGGATGGCAAAAACAGCCAGGACTCTGCTCCAATGACTGCTGCCAGAAAATGTATGTATGCAGATGTCAGACAAGGACAGAGTCAAGATTGCACATATAATTTCTCCACCTTCATCTGCTCATATTTACTGCCAGGACTATTAAGTGAAGTGTGTGTTGTTTGGCGACGTAGTGAAGGGTGCTGGTGCTATAGATGTGCATTTCCAGGAGAAATAATCAGAAAATAAAATAATGCCGCATATTCAGCTCATTCTTTATTTCTCCAGAAGAATTTGTTTTACTTTTTTAACAAAAATTTTCTCTCCTCCAAAGGCATTAATAGGATACAGTTCTACAAGTACCACGTGGTTGAAAATGATTTTGACATTCAGTGGTATGGTAGTCAGCTTTTCCACTATAGAGAGGTTTAGCTACATGGAAATGCCTGGACAAAAAAGATCACGAACCTTTGCCAAGAAAAAGTTGGACTCCAGAGTACGCTGATTTGCATGTATTAATGAAGTCCCTGTAAATTTATCATTCCTGCTTCTGGGGTATTTCAAATGAAGAGCAGCTGCTGCATTTTCTCACATAACAGTAATTGATCTTCAAATAAACTGCATGTGATGCGTTTTGATACATGTGGCTCTATAAGTACACACATCATCATTTCACCAGTGACTCCCCTTGTTTGAAAAGGTTAGGAGGTCATTCCACTAATTCCCAGAATGAAGGGTATATCTCATGGAGAAAGGTTGAACGGTTAAGCCTTTGCCTATCAGGGTTCAGAAGAATTAGTAGTGACCTCATTGAAACATACAGGATCCTGAGGTGACTTGATAAGATGGATACTGAGAGGATGTTTCATCTTGTAGGGGACACCAGAAATAAATAGACACAATTTAAAAATAATAGGTCTCCCTTTTAAGATAGAGAGGAGCTTTTTTTTTGTTTTTCAAGGGATAATAATGGTTTGTGGAATTCTCCATCTGCCAGATGTTTTCCCACTCACTCAACCTAACCCATCTATCTACAACCTCCTTATGTCTTCTTCACAACAGATTTTCCTACCTATTTTGTGTCATCTACTAGTTTAGCTACCATGCCTTCACTCTCATCATCTATGTAATTGATACAGATTGTAAAAGCTGATGCCTCAGCACAGACCTCTGTGGGACTACATTCATCACATCCTGTCAATCAGAAAAAGACCCATTAATACATACTCTGAGTCTTCTGCTAGCCTGTCAATCTTCTATCCATGCTAGTATTTTACACCCTACACCATGTGATTCTACTGCGCTTAATAATCTTTTATGCACCAGTTTATCAAATGCATTTTGGAAATCCAAGCACAACATATCAATGGGCTTCCTGTTATACACAGTGCATGTTACTCCTTCAGTGAATTCAAATAAATTGGTTAAACATGATTTCCTTTTCACAAAACCACATGGCTCTTCCTGATTACCTTGAATTTCACTAAGTCCCCAGTTATAACCTTAAAAATAGATCCTAACACCTTCTCCATGACAAACATTAAGTTAACTTGCCTATAGTTCCTATCTTCCATCTCCTCCATCTTTAAATACAGAGGATATATGGGCTATTTTCCAGTCTGATGGAACATTTACAGAATCTAGAGAATTTTAGAAAATCAAGACCAACACATTTACTAAATAAAAACCGAAAGAACTGTGGATACTGTAAATCAGCAACAAAGATGGAAATTGCTGGAAAGACTCAGCAGGTCTGACAGCATTTGTGGACAGAAATCAGAGGTAACGTTTTGGGTTGAGTGACCCTCATAATAGCATTTACTACCTCATTAGCTCCCTCTTTTAAGACCTTAGGATGAAGTCCATCAGGACCTGGAGACTTGTCATTCCACAGCTCAGTTTGCTCAGTACTGCTCCCCTGGTGATTGTAATTTCACCAAGTTCCTCTCCTCCTTCTGCCTCCTGATTTACAGTTATCATTGGAATTATTTTTCTGCTATAGTGAAGACAGAGCAAAACATTTGTACATTCCTTCCACCATTTCCTTATTATCAACTTTTAACTTCTCATTTTTCACTCCTACAGAATCAACAGTTATGCTACCTTCTCTTTTCCTTTCTCATGGAATCCCTACAGCGTGGAAGCAGGCCATTTGACCCATTGAGTCCACACCGACCCTCTGAAAAGCATCCCACCCAGACCTACCCCCCATCCCAATAACCCTGCATTTCCCACGGCTTATCCACTAGCCTGCACATCTGAGGACACTATGCACACTTTCGCATGGCCAATCCAACTAACCTGCACATCGCTGGACATTATGGGACAACTTACCATGGCCAGTCCACCCAAACCTGCACATCTTTGGACTGTGGGAGGAAATCAGAGACACGGGGAGAACATGCAAACTCCACTCAGACAGTTGCCCAAGGCTGGCATCAAACTCAGGTCGCTGGCACTGTGAGGCAGCAGTGCTGACCAATGAGCCACAGTGCCATCCTTTCAAAATACGTGTATAAGCTCTTATTATCCTCTTTTACATTTCTAGCTAGTTTCCTTTTCTACTTTAGTTACTTTTTCCTGATTAACTTTTTAGTCATTCTCAGCCAATCTGTAAGTACTGGTCTATCATCTGACTTGCCATTGTTGCAGTTTTGTGCTTTTTCCTTAAATGTGATATTTTACTTAATTTCTTTAGTTAACCACAGATAGTGGTTCCCCACCTTGGAACTTTTCTTTATAGCAGGAATATATTCATTCTGAGTATCCTGAAATATCCCCTTGAAGGTTTACCGTTGCTTCTTTACTGAGCGTTCTCCTAGCCTGGTGCCCCAGTTCACATCAGTTTTCATGCCGACATAGTTGCCCCTGATATTAGTTGCCCTTAAAATATTAGCCTTAGACTCACTCTTCTACTTTTCAAATTGGATGTAAAATTCACTTGCGGTTGTTAATCCCTTTGAGGTGCCTTTACTTCGAGGTCATTAATTAGAAGAAATAGGAATGGTCATTCTAGTTTAACAAGGAAAATCTGGGCCTCAAAAGTCCTGTCCTTTTAAAAATATGAATGACAGAAGTTTGAGTTATATTTTAGGTGACGAGGTGATGGTTTACATGGACAATGGTTTGTAATGCCAGGGTGTGCCTGCACGGAAGTGCTTTTTGAAGAAGCATGTGTCAAAGCACGAATTGCTTCTTAATTTTGCTTTTCATCATTTACAGTACCTGTACTGGGCTGGCATAGTGCCACATGCTCTTCTACAAAGCATTATGTAATTCCTCCATCAGAATTTATTCTGACAACAGCCTAACCCCTGAAGCTCTAACCTGTTAAAGTGAGATTCCAGGAGTTTTTATTCGTCAGCCTTCCAGGTACTGACTTTCTGGCAGTTTTGTGCCATTACGCAGACTGACTCAGTGAAATTCCTTCACTAAAAATTTCTGAAGTTCCTCTCCTGCTTGCATTGAATCATTTAAAAAAAAACCACTGGAGGCTTTACTGACTAACTTCAGCATCTTGGAATTCCTGGATTACTGCACACTTGTAGCTATTGTATTGAGGAGGATAGTTTGGAACAGGTTTACATTTTTGGATGACAATCAGGTGATAGAAGAATTTAGCCTTCTTTGTAGTGGTATTATGCTATTCAAGTTGTATTTATAAATAAATATTCCAAAACCATTCAAAATCTTCCCTTTGCTTTGCCTCTGATTTCCTTGTAAAATGCAACTCATACTACAGAAATGTGCGTATACAACAATATTTGCTTTAATTTTAAAAAAATTTCCTTTAACGTTTTGTTCCTGTTACAGTGCTCCTTTAAGTAAACGTTGATTAGTTTAATTGTTTAGTTATTTTTCTCTAAATAATATACAGCAACAATTTACATTAATACAGCGCCTTTGATGTAATAAGACATTCCAAGGTGCCTCAGAGGAGCATTACAAAAGAAAATATAACATGGAACCACACAGTGAAATATTAGGTCAGATGACCAAAAGCTTGGTCAAAAACATTGGTTGTAAGGAGTATCTTACATGAGGAAAGTGAGGAAGAGAAGAGGCTGAGATCTCGATAGAATATTTCAGAGATAAAGGCTTAGCTAACTGAAAGAGTAGCCACCAATGGGGTGTGATTAAAGTCAGAGATGTTTGAGAGGCCAGAATTAGATAGCTTGAAGGATTGTGCGGCAGGAAGAAATTACAAAGATAGGGAGAGGTGAGGAAATGGAGGGATTTGAAAACAAGGACGAGAATGTTAAAATCAAGTTTGACTGGAAGCTGGTACAGTTCAGCAAGCACAGTCATACAACACACAAGAGGCTCTTCAACCCATTGAGTATGTGTCAACAACAAAAAACCTATTTACACTAATTGCACTTTCCAGCACTTGGCCCATAGCCCTGAATGTTATGACATTTCAAGTGTTCTTCCAAGTGCTTTTTAAAGGTTGTGAGGTTTCCTACCTCTACTACCCTCCCAGGCACTGCTTTCCAGATTCCCAGAGCCCACTAGGTGAAAAAAATATTTCCTCCAGTCCCCTCTAAATCTCCTGCCCTCCACCATAAAATAATACCTGTTCTTACAGACCCTTCAACTAAGAGGAACAGCTGCTTTCAATCCATCTTGCCCTTCATAATCTTATATACCTCAGACAAGTCTCCTTCTGAAGAAAACAACCTGAGTTTATCCAGTCTCTCTTCATAGCTAAAGCAGTCCATACCCAGTGGCTCAGTGGTTAGCACTGCAGCCTCACAGCACCAGGGACCCGGGTTTGATTCCAGCCTCAGGCGACTGTGTGTGGAGTTTGCACATTCTCCCCGTGTCTGCGTAGGTTTCCTCCGGGTGCTCCAGTTTCCTCCCACGGTCCAAAGATGTGCAGACTAGGTGGATTGGCCATGCTAAATTGCCCGTAGTGTTCAGGGGCGTGTGGGTTACCGGGGCATGGGTCGGGGTGGGAAGCTTCAAGGGGTGGTGCGGACTTGTTGGGCTAAAGGGCCTGTTTCCACACTGTAGGGAATTTAATCTAAAACACCCTGGTGAATTTCCTCTGCATCCCATCCTTCCTATATTGGGACAACCAGAACTAATCAAAGTTTTGTGCTGCTCCAACATAACCTCCCTACTGTTGTAATCTATGCCACAATTGATCATGGCAAGTATCATGTTTGCCTTCCTAACTACTTTATTTTTCTGCCATGCAGCCTGTAGGGATCTGTGGATAAGCACCCCAAGATCCGTATGTTCCTCTGAGCTTCCTAGTGTTCTCCCATTCAATAAGTACTCCCTTGCTTTGTCCTCCTTCCAAAGTACATCACCTCACACTCTTCAGGGTCAAATACCTAAGACCTTCTTTCTCACTATTAATCACTTGAACAATCGCTGTGTCATCTGCAAACTTAATTACTCCACCCGCACCCCACATTCTAAACCATTATCATTTATATATATATATCACAAAAAATAAGGGACATAACACTGATTCCTTTGGTATGCCACCAGACACTGAACACCAGTCACATAAACAGCCTTTTACCACCATTCTCGGTTCCCTACAACTAATCCAATTTTGGATCCAAATTGCCCAGTTACCCTGGGTTCCATCATCAGAAATTGCTGGAAAAACTCAGCATGTCTGGGAGTATCTGCGGAGAGAAAGTAATGTTGACATTTTGGGTCCAGTGACTCTTCATCACTTCCTACTTACATCTGCAATTCTTCTCACACTTTACATCAGTTTCAGAATTTACAGTTCGTGGGCTCCAGCCACCTCCATGCAATCACTTTACATGGTCTCATCAGGATGGTCTCAGGGCTCTCTGCTTCTTCCTGGAAAAAAGGCCTGAACCATCCCTGTCCACCACCACCCTCCTCCACCTGGCCGAGCTTGTTCTCATTTTGAACAACTTCTCCTTTAACTCCTCCCACTTTCTTCAGGTCCAAGGGATGGTCACGGGTACTCGCATGAGCCCCAGTTATGCCTGTCGCTTTGTGGGGTATGTGGAATATTCCTTGTTCTAGCCCTTCTCTAGCCCCACTCACAAGTCATTCCCTGGTACGTCAATGACATCATTGGTGCTGCTTCTCTCTCTCGTCCAGAGTTGGAAAATTCCATCAATTTTGTTTCCAAATTCCTGTCGCATCTGTTCTGTTGATGCCAACTTTGACAAGGGAACCTCAGAATGTCCACTTTCTTCCTCAACAAATATTCCCCAACACTGTAGTTGACACTGCACTTTAGCCCATAGCCCTCTCTTCCCCACCACCCCCCCCCCCAACAACAGCAAATAGGGTCCCTTTCCCATCTCCAGCAGGATGCCACCACTAGACACATATTCCCCTCCCCTCCCTTGTCAGCCTTCCACAGAGATCATTCCCTCCAGGGCACCCCAGTCCATTCCTCCTCCACACACCCCACAGCCCCACGGCACCTTCTCATGCCATCGCAAAAAGTGTAACACCTGCCCGTTTACTCCCTTCCTCCTCACTATCCAAGACCCCAGGCACACCTTCCAGGTGAAGCAGCGATTTACATGCACTTCACTCAACCTAGTCTACTGTATTTGCTGCTCACAATGTGGTCTCCTCTACACTGAGGAGATAAAGCACAGACTGGGTGATTGCTTTGTGGAACACTTACGTTCTGTGCATAAGAATGACCCTGATCTTCCAATCGCCTGTCATTTCAAAACATTGCCACGTTCCCTGGCCAACATCTCTGTCTCCAGCTTGCTACAGTGCTCCAGTGAAGTTTAGTGCCATCTATAGGTACAGCATCATGTTTTCCAGTTGGGAACTCTGCAATCTTCTGGATTCAATATTGAGTTCAATAATTCAGGGCCTGAGCATCTTCTCCTATCTCCTCACTCCAAACCCCACACACCAGGCCCTGTCATCACAAGACTGCTATCACAAACAACCTATTGTCAGCCACTAACGGTCCCCATTAACAGCTATTCATTCCCCTAGAGATCTTTACTCATTCCTTTGCTGCCCAACTGTTTTTCTCTCAATCTGGGCTCCACCTCCACCTACTGTTTACTCTTTCCCTTGCCTCTCCCGCCTTCTCGAACCTTTTCCTTGCCACAGTCAGTGCTGACAAAGGGTCACTGGACCTGAAACATCAACTCTACCTTCTCTCCACAGATGCTGCCAGGTCTGCTGAATTTGTTCAACAATTTCTGATTTTGTTTCTAATTTCCAGCATCTGCAGTTCTTTGGGGTTTTGTTTAACCCTGGATTCCATGTGCTTTTACCTTCTTTACTAGTTTCTCAGGTGGGATCTTGTCAATGGCTTCATTGACATCCATATAAACCACAGGACTGGATGGCAGCTAATGTGTTTCCAGTTGATAAGAAGAATGGTTGGGGTAAACCAAGGAATTATAGACCAAAGAGTCTCACATCAGTGGTAGAGAAACTATCGGGGAAAATTCTGAATGAAAGAATTAATTTCTACTTGGGGAGAATTAGGATTAGGTTTTATTTCAGATGTAGATCTCTACTCTCATCCAAACACCTGATCAACTCCTAAAAAAATTCAAATTTGTTAGGCACAGCCTCCCTCTGACAAAGCCATGCTGACTATCCCTGATCAAACCTTACCTTCTGTGCTATGATGCTCTTTTCGAGGTTGTGTTTACATTATTTATTGCTTTATCGTCCCCTGTAAAGTCTCCCTCTTTTCACTGCCTATAAACATTTACTCAAGGAGTTCAGCTAACCCTTTCGCACTAGTTTGTTGTCTGCCTTTCTAATTCAAGATGGCAGTGGAGTAGCAGAGCAGCGTGTGGGCTCCTGCCCCAAGGTGATCTGCTGTGTCTGCTTGTTCTTTTTGTTCCTTCTTTAACTGCTCTTTTTTTCTTACTTGAGTAGATCTGAAATAAAACCTAATCCTAATTCTCCCCAAGTAGAAATTAATTCTTTCGTTCAGAATTTTCCCCGATAGTTTCCGTACCACTGATGTGAGACTCTTTGGTCTATAATTCCTTGGTTTACCCCAAACATTCTCCTTATCAAGTGGAAACACATTAGCTGCCATACAGTCCAGTGGTGCCTGCGCTGTGACCACAGAGGAATTTAAAATTTGGGTCAGAGCCTTCTAATTTCCTCCCTTGCCTTTCACTGCAGCCTGGGATACAACTTATCTAGACCTGGGTATCTGACCACTTTAAAGCCTGCCAAAACCTTCAATACCGCCTTACTCCTTATCTCAATCTGCTCCCACAGTCCCTCTTCCCAAATTTTGTTCCTACATCCTCCTTCTCCCAAGTGAAGACAAATGTTAAATACTCATTTAACACTCTACCGATGTCCTCTGGTTCCATGCACAGATTGTGCACCCCCCGCCACCCCCATCCCTAATTGACCCTACTCTTTCCTGGTTATCCTCTTCCCCTTAATAAACTTATAGCATATTTTGGGATTCTCCCTAATTTTACTTTCCCCTCTTTGATCTCGTTATTGCTTTCGTAAGATCCCCCCTGCATGTTCTATACTCCACTAGGGCCTCCATTGATTCGCTCCTTTTGTAAAAACCTAGACATTCAGTTTCTCTGAGCTTGCTAATTTTATATTTTACCCTAAAGGGAACATGTTGGGCTTGTACACACCCCATCTCCTTTTCGAAGTCTACTTTGGCCACATCTTGCCTTATTTTACTAAAACCTGTCTTCCCCAATCCAAGATAACAAAGTGTGGAGCTGGATGAACACAGCAGGCCAAGCAGCATCTCAGGAGCACAAAAGCTGACGTTTCAGGCCTAGACCCTTCATCAAAAAAGGGGGATGGCGAGAGGGTTCTGGAATAAATAGGGAGAGAGGGGGAGGCGGACTGACGATGGATACAGGGGAAGATAGGTGGAGAGGAGACAGACAAATTAAAGGGGATGGAGCCTGTAGAGGTGGGTATAGGTAGAGGGGTAGGGAGGGGATAGGTCAGTCCGGGGGGGACGGACAGGTCAAAGGGGCGGGATGAGGTTAGGAGGTGGGGAACGGAGGTGCGGCTTGAGGTGGGGGGAGAGGATAGGCGAGAGGAAGAACAGGTTAGGGAGGCAGGGATGAGCTGGGCCTGTTTTGGGATGCAGTGGGGGGAGGGGAGATTTTGAAGCTGGTGAAATCCACATTGATACCATTGGGCTGCTGGGTTCCCAAGCGGAATATGAGTTGCTGTTCCTGCAACCTTCATGTGGCATCATTGTGGCACTGCAGGAGGCCCATGATGGACATGTCATCTAAGGAATGAGAGGGGGAGTTAAAATGGCTCGCGACTGGGAGGTGCAGTTGTTTGTTGCAAACTGAGCGTAGGTGTTCTGCAAAGTGGTCCCCAAGCCTCTGCTTGGTTTCCCCAATGTAGAGGAGGCCACACCGGGTACAGCGGATGCTGTATACCAAATTGGTGGACGTGCAGGTGAACCTCTGCTTGATGTGGAAAGTCTTCTTGGGGCCTGTGAAGGGGGTGAGGGAGGAGGTGTGGGAGCAAATGTAGCACTTCCTGCGGTTGCAGGGGTAAGTGCCGGGTGTGGTGGGGCTAGAGGGGAGTGTGGAGCAGACAAGGGAGTCCCGGAGAGAGTGATCTTTCTGGAAGGCAGACAAGGGAGACATATAAAATAATCAGAGAGTTAGATAGGGTGGATAGGGAGAGCCTTTTTCCTAGGACGGTGACAGCAAGCACGAGGGGGCATAGCTTTAAACTGAGGGGTGAAAGATATAGGACAGATGTCAGAGGTAGTTTCTTTACTCAGAGAGTACTAAGGGAATGGAACGCTTTGCCTGCAATGGTAATAGATTCGCCAACTTTAGATACATTTAAGTCATCATTGGACAAGCATATGGATGTACATAGAATAGTGTAGGTTAGATGGGCTTCAGGTTGGCACAACATCGAGGGCCGAAGGGCCTGTACTGTGCTGTAATGTTCTATGTTCTATTAAGGGTGGGGATGGAAAAATGTCTTGGGTGGTGGGGTCGGATTGTAGTTGGCGGAAGTGTCGGAGAATGATGCGTTGTATCCGGAGGTTGGTGGGGTGGTGTGTGAGGACGAGGGGGAATTCTCTTTTGGCAATTCTTGCGGGGATGGGGTGTGAGGGATGAGTTGCGGGAGATATGGTCGAGGGCGTTCTCGACCACTGGAGGGGGAAAGTTGCGGTCCTTGAAGAACGAGGACATTGGGATATACAGGAGTGGAATGCCTCATCCTGGGACCAGATGCGGCAGAAGCAAAGTAATTGGGAATGGAGGATGGGATTTTTGCAGGGGGGTGAGTGGGAGGAGGTGTGTTCTAGGTAGCTGTGGGAGTCGGTGGGCTTGAAATGGACATTGGTTTCTAGGTGGTTGCCTGAGATGGAGACTGAGAGGTCCAGGGAGGTGAGGGATGTGTTGGAGATGGTCCAGGTGAACTTGAGGTTGGGGTGGAAGGTATTGGTGAAGTGTTCGAGCTCCTCTTGGGAGCACGAGGCGGCGCCGATACAGTCATTGATGGAACAGAGGAAGAGGCGGGGTTTAGGGCCTATGTAGGTATGGAAGAGGGACTGTTCCATGTAACCTACAAAGAGGCAGGCATAGCTTGGGCCCATGCGGGTGCCCATGGCCACCCCCTTTGTCTGTAGGAAGTGGGAGGAATCGAAAGAGAAGTTGTTGAGCGTGAGGTCGAGTTCGGCTAGGCGGATGAGGGTGTCAGTGGAGGGGGACTGGGCAGGCCTGCAGGACAGGAAGAAGCGGAGGGCCTTTAGGCCATCTGCATGAGGAATGCAGGTGTATAGGGACTGGACGTCCATGGTGAAAATGAGGTGTTAGGGACCGGGGAATTGGAAGTTCTGGAGGAGGTGGAGGGCATGGGTGGTGTCATGGACGTAGGTAGGGAGTTCCTGGAATTTTTGTTTTGCAGACCATCTTTTTCTTTATCTGTAACAAACTGAAATCATATTGTGTTGTAGTCACTATCACTAGAATGCTTCCACCACTGCCACCTTGACCATCTGTCTGGCTTCGTTCCCCAAATTTAGGTCCAGCACCACACTGTTCCTCATTGTACCTTCTAATGTTGATATAAGAAGCTTTCCAGAATACATTTCAAAAAATCTGCACCCTTTTCACTATGAAGTTGAAATCCCTTCAATACCCTATTATTGTTATTTTTATATACCTCAGTGAGTTGTCTACATATCCGCCTCTTCTATTATTCTATTCCTCTCACTTAGTATGATTTAAGACATAGGCAACAAAATTTTGGATCAGCTGAAGTTTCAGGGCGTTAGAATGTAAGACACCAGCCAGGAGTGCTTTAGAATAGTAAAGTCTACAGGTAACAAAGGTGTGGATGAGCATGATTCAGCATGAGAGCTGAGAAAGGGGAAATGTTGGGCATGCCAAGAGGTGGAAAAAGGCAAATTTAGTGACTGTGTGAATATAAAGTTGGAAACTCATTTTGGGGGTCAAATGTGATATGAAGGCTGTGAACAGGTTGACTTCATCTCATACTATTTCCAAACAGAGGGGTAGAGTCAGTAACAAGGAAACAGAGTTTGGAGCTCCTATGTATACATTCTTGTCTAATCAGAGAGGGGCTACATCTGGAGTAAAAAGCCATTATATATTCTTTTATTCTAAAATAATTATGGAAAATCCTGTTAAATTTAGTCAATGTAATTTTATCTTAGTCTTATACATCAACGTTGGGAGGGGAAGTTTATCTTCTAATGGGCCAGTTTTTCTTTATCCCCCATTGGATAGGCTCCATTTATCGATTATTTACTTTCAATAAATAGAATTTCTGGAGGAGATATGAAATCTAAACATGTGTAATGCATTTCACAGATCACCTACTATCTAAAAGTAGAATAAAAGTTCATCTATAACAGTAACACTTAAAAGTACTTTGCACAAACAGACACTGACACGGCCAAATTTATTGCCTCCCTCTAACTCCAAACACCTCACCATCCTGACTTGGAAATATATCACCATTCCTTCAGTGTTGCTGGGTCAAAATCCTGGAATTCCCTCCCTCAGGGTATTGTGGGTCTAGCTACAGCACATGGACTGCAGCAGTTCAAGGTGGCAGCTCACCATTACCTTCTCAAGAACAACGACAAACAGGCAATAAATGCTAGGCCCAGCATGTGATGTCCACGTCCCACAAGTGAATAAAAAAAACTGTCATATTGCAAGCCAACCAGATAGTGTGGGACTGGATTCTCAAGTAGCATGGACCGGGTAAAGTTAGTAGGAAGGTGTAAGAAACTTTCCTGGCACCTTCTAGTCATGCCAGCTAATTTGATAACCTGAATATTATAACCTTTGCACCTCTTGCTGTTCGGGCACTGCCCAGTCCTTTTAGTAGAGATTCCAAGATAATAAAATGTGAGGCTGGATGAACACAGCAGGCCAAGCAGCATCTCAGGAGCACAAAAGCTGACGTTTCGGGCCTAGACCCTTCATCAGAGAGGGGGATGGGGGGAGGGAACTGGAATAAATAGGGAGAGAGGGGGAGGCGGACCGAAGATGGAGAGTAAAGAAGATAGGTGGAGAGGGTGTAGGTGGGGAGGTAGGGAGGGGATAGGTCAGTCCAGGGAAGACGGACAGGTCAAGGAGGTGGGATGAGGTTAGTAGGTAGCTGGGGGTGCGGCTTGGGGTGGGAGGAAGGGATGGGTGAGAGGAAGAACCGGTTAGGGAGGCAGAGACAGGTTGGACTGGTTTTGGGATGCAGTGGGTGGGGGGGAAGAGCTGGGCTGGTTGTGTGGTGCAGTGGGGGGAGGGGATGAACTGGGCTGGTTAAGGGATGCAGTGGGGGAAGGGGAGATTTTGAAACTGGTGAAGTCCACATTGATACCATATGGCTGCAGGGTTCCCAGGCGGAATATGAGTTGCTGTTCCTGCAACCTTCGGGTGGCATCATTGTGGCAGTGCAGGAGGCCCATGATGGACATGTCATCAAGAGAATGGGAGGGGGAGTGGAAATGGTTTGCGACTGGGAGGTGCAGTTGTTTGTTGCGAACTGAGCGGAGGTGTTCTGCAAAGCGGTCCCCAAGCCTCCGCTTGGTTTCCCCAATGTAGAGGAAGCCGCACCGGGTACAGTGGATGCAGTATACCACATTGGCAGATGTGCAGGTGAACCTCTGCTTAATCCCCCTCTCTGATGAAGGGTCTAGGCCCGAAACGTCAGCTTTTGTGCTCCTGAGATGCTGCTTGGCCTGCTGTGTTCATCCAGCCTCACATTTTATTATCTTGGAATGACATTCCACATTAAGCAGAGGTTCACCTGCACATCTGCCAATGTGGTATACTGCATCCACTGTACCCGGTGCGGCTTCCTCTACATTGGGGAAACCAAGCGGAGGCTTGGGGACCGCTTTGCAGAACACCTCCGCTCAGTTCGCAACAAACAACTGCACCTCCCAGTCGCAAACCATTTCCACTCCCCCTCCCATTCTCTTGATGACATGTCCATCATGGGCCTCCTGCACTGCCACAATGATGCCACCCGAAGGTTGCAGGAACAGCAACTCATATTCCGCCTGGGAACCCTGCAGCCATATGGTATCAATGTGGACTTCACCAGTTTCAAAATCTCCCCTTCCCCCACTGCATCCCTTAACCAGCCCAGTTCATCCCCTCCCCCCACTGCACCACACAACCAGCCCAGCTCTTCCCCCCCACCCACTGCATCCCAAAACCAGTCCAACCTGTCTCTGCCTCCCTAACCGGTTCTTCCTCTCACCCATCCCTTCCTCCCACCCCAAGCCGCACCCCCAGCTACCTACTAACCTCATCCCACCTCCTTGACCTGTCCGTCTTCCCTGGACTGACCTATCCCCTCCCTACCTCCCCACCTACACCCTCTCCACCTATCTTCTTTACTCTCCATCTTCGGTCCGCCTCCCCCTCTCTCCCTATTTATTCCAGTTCCCTCCCCCCATCCCCCTCTCTGATGAAGGGTCTAGGCCCGAAACGTCAGCTTTTGTGCTCCTGAGATGCTGCTTGGCCTGCTGTGTTCATCCAGCCTCACATTTTATTATCTTGGAATCTCCAGCATCTGCAGTTCCCATTATCTCTTTTAGTAGAGATGTTGGCCTTCCAAAGCTGTAGGTTTTCTGCTTAGGCCTGCAACCTCAGGAATCTGCCCAACATAGATCATTGGGGACAGGCTCTTTTTTAAAAATTCACTTGTGGAATGTGGGTATCACTGGGTGGGCCAGCATTTATTGCCTGTTCCTACTTTTCCTATTCATCTCCAATGAAGAATGTTTTCAAGGTGGGAAGATGCTCCAAAAATTCGAATGGCAATAGTGGTTGAATGTGGGACAGTAGCTGTTCAACTAACTTTTGGAAAACGACGTTCAATTCGGTTTATTGAAAATCCCAATGTTATTCCCCCATCCCCCTTTTTTGGATTAAAAATCTACTAAAACCCCCACTACAAATGTGACAAATCAGAATGAATTGTCTTTAAAACTCACAATTTCACAGGGGGCATTTCAGAGACCAGAAACACAGGACCTAATTTGTGTTTTCAAAATTTGAAATCCCCTTCAAGTTTTCATGTCCTTAAATAACCTGTCACAACAGAGAACATTCCAGGGTGCTTGACAACCAATGAAGTACATTTGGAAGTGCTGTCACTATATAAAGTAGGAAATGTGGCAATCGTATTGTGCAAAGCAAGCTCCCACTTACAGCAGTGAGGTAATAATCTATTTAAGTGATGCTGATTGAGGGATAAATGTTGCTCAGGATACCAAAAGAACTGTCCTCTTCTTGAAGTAGTCCACTTGAAAAGGGTATCTCGGGCTTTGGTGTAACTCTTGTCTGAAAGGTGGTAGCTCAACACTGCTGCAAGGTGTCAGCCAAGATTATTTCCAATTTACATTTTCTTTTCGTTCACAAGTACAGGAATGACTACACTTAAAGCATAAATTATGTGTAATTGCTTTGTGTCATGTGTTTGTAATCTCAGCTGTTCATGACTTTGCATTTTATAAGGGGATTAGTCAAGAACACAAGAAATAGAAGCAGAAGTAGGTCATTTTACCCTTCAAGCCTGCTGCACCATTCAATAGGATCATAGCTGATTTAATTGTGGCCTCCAGCTACCTGTTTGCCCTGCCTTAACTGACCTGTCAACCAAAAATCTATTCAACTGTTAAATATATTTAATGACGCAACCACTACTGTGGAAAAGCCATTCTCTGCGGAATAGAATTCCACAAATGATCTTTTGTAAAAAATATGATCTGATTTCAATTTTAAATGGGAGAATCCTCATTTTTAAAAACCAAAGGAACTGCGGATGCTGTAAATCAGATACAAAAACAGAAGTTGCTGGAAAAGCTCGGCAGGTCTGGCAGCATCTGTGAAGAGAAATCAGAGTTAACGTTTCGAGTCGATTGACAGTTCGGAGGAAGGATCACCGGACCCGAAACATTAACTCTGATTTCTCTTCACAGATGCTGCTGGACCTGTTGACTTTTTTTCCAGCAACTTCTGTTTTTGTTCATTTTTAAACCGTGCCCACTAGTTCTCGACTCCCCTGAGAAGGGGAAACATCCTTTCAGCATCCACCCTGTCAATAGTTAGCTCAGTTGGCTGGATGGCAGGTTTGTGATACAGAGTGATGATAACAGCTTAGGTTCAATCCCCACACTGGCTGCAGATTTCAAGGACACTCCTTTGCAACATCTCCTCTTGCCCTAGGTGTGGTGACCCTCAGGTTAAGCCACCACTAGTTGTCTCTCTCTCTAATCGGAGAACCTGTGTCATCAGTAAATTTAGTGACTCAGTCCTTTCAACCAAATGGTATCGACTGTAAATAGTTGAGGCCCCCACTCATCCCTGTAGCACTCCACTAATCATTGCTTATCAACCTAAAAATAAGCCGTTTCTGCTTCCTATTTACAAACTGATCTCTCTTGACTTTGCTCAGGAGACAACAGCCAGACCCAAGTTGGAAGCACTCCAAGCTCAGGCGTATTTGGAGAGACAGCGAGAGCCAGCGAGAGAGAGAGAGAGAGAAAGAGAGAAAAGAGAGGGAGCAACAATAGTGAGAGGGGATGCCACTGTTAAGGAATCAGACTGGAGTTTTTGCAGTCATTGAAGTGACTACAGGACAGTATGTTGCCTCCCTCGTGTCAAAGTAAATGGATGTTACAGAGAAACTGCAGGGGAGGGTGAGGTCATGCCCATATTGACATCAATGACTTATGTAGGAATAGGAATGAGGTCCTGAAAGCAGATTTCAAGGAGCTATGTGAGAGACTGAAAGGCATGTGGTCTCAGGATTGCTTCCAGTCCCTTCTGCCAATGATCTTACAAATAGGAGAATTAAATGGGATTAGATTACACAGTTAGTTTACTCAGCCAGCGAAGACATGCTGAGCTGAATGTCCCCTTTCTGTGTTGTAATGTTTCTATGTAAGCACCAGAGACCCGGGTTTGATTCCAGCTTTGGGTGACTGTGTGGAGTTTGCACGTTCTTCCCATGTCTGTGTGGGTTTCCACCATGTGCTCCAGTTTCCTTCCACAGTCCAAAGATGTGCAGGTTAGATGGATTGGCAAGGCTAAATTGTCCGTAGTGTCCAGGGATGTGCAGGCTAGATGGGTTAGCCATTCGGCCTATTGAGTCATGCTCCACTAGGTCCTGATAAATCCTGAACTCCACTTTCATGCCTTTTCCCCATTACCCAAGGGTCTAGGCCCGAAACGTCAGCTTTTGTGCTCCTGAGATGCTGCTTGGCCTGCTGTGTTCATCCAGCTCCACACTTTGTTATCTCAGATTCTCCAGCATCTGCAGTTCCCATTACCCTTGATTCTCTTACTGATTACAAATTTGTCTATTTCAGCCATGAATCTACTTAATAAACCAGCTTCTACAGCTATTTGTAGTAAAGAGTTCCACCAGATTCACTACTCTGTGGCTAGTTGTGGTGGTGCAGTGGCTATGTTGCCAAGTAAGCAAACCTTGAGCTCTGGTTCAAATTCTGGTGCAAAATCCAATCTGGGGATTAAAATCACATAATTAAGAAGGTGCCTAGGCTAAATGAGTTAAAGCGTCTGTCTTGTAACCAGGAGATTCGGACTTTGAATTTCTGTGGTACATTTCAGCCCAAAGGGCTTTTAAATTAACCTCCGAGCCAGGAGCCCTGAGTTCAAGTCCCACCTGCTCCAGCTGTGAGTAATGGCATCTTTGAACAGGTTGATTAGGACAAAAATATCATTAAATACCCTCAAAGAAGAAATTCCTCCTAATTTCTGTCTTAAAGGCATGATCCATTACTCTGACATTGCACTCTCTGGATCTGGACTTTTCCTCTAAAGGAAATAACTTTCCTATATCTACCCTGTCAAACTCCCCTAAGAATTTTGTATGTTTCAATAAGATTATTTCTCACATGTCTCAATTCCAATGAATGTTGACCTAACCTACTCAACTCTGCTTATGAGAAAATCCCCCCCACCATGCCTGGGATCAACCTAGTGTACCTTCTCTGTCTCCAGTGCAAGAATATCATTTTTCCCATTATTCATTTTTTTGTTACTTCTTCAAAGAATTCTGATAAACTAGTCAAAACATTTACAAGCTTTAAGTTGACATGTTTGTTTTAGCCAAGTCCAAAATGAGTTTCAGTATTTGAAAGATGGATAGAGTTGTGAAATAGTTTATATGCAATAATGAACTACCCCTTCATTCAAACATAAAACAGAAATTGAAGAAACTCAGCAGGTCTGGCAGCATCTGTGGAAAGAAAACAGAGCTAATGTTTTGAGTCTGGTGTAACTCCTTCAGCCCTTTCATTCCTCCATCAAAAGCCCCAATTTATGACACATTATGTGTAATACTTTTACACTGGTAACTTTCTACACGTACGCATACTGTTTTGTTAAAATTCAACTTTGCATAAACACCAGAGATGGTAGGTGAAGGGTCATTTGCTGAAGAAGGGTCTAGGCCCGAAACGTCAGCCTTCCTGCTCCTCTGATGCTACTTGGCCTGTTGCGTTCATCCAGCTCTACATCTTGTTATCTTTGTATAACACCAAGCAGCTTTAAAACTGTACCTCGAACTGTGCGTAGTATTGCGAACTCTGGTTGTACATATTGCTGCATATTACCACGTGAAACTTGTCCCCAAGTAACTTCCATAAACTGCATTTTTGACTCATTCTTTCCCCTCTCCAATAATAATTGAAAATATTCATTTTTTAAAAGCTTTTATTCCAAGCAGCAGCGAACCGACGATTCAACTTTAATTCCGGGAGATCTGGCAACAATAATATTACCCTATCATGAACCATGCTGAGGAGCAAAAATACAGGGATTGGGGAAACGGAGAAAATGAAGTAACTTTCCTACCATTGTACCTCAAACCCGAAATTCAATTACAAAGTGTCGCAAATAAACGATAAGAAGATTCTGCAACTTTCTTTTACCACTTGCCTCGCTCGTCATGTTCTTCCCGGATTTAGTTTCGACTTTTACTTCGGTTGCGGTGCTGAGCAGCACCCGTAGATGACTGAGCAACCCCGCCTCCAGGGGTCAGTGATTGGGTGCAACGTTTGTCCATCAGACTAATACTATTGCAGTGGATTGTGGGAAATAGGCTTTGTTGTTACGCTTTTGTGAGTTGCTTTAATGATAGTTGGTTATGTTTTTGTGTTTAATGTGATACGATAAATGGTAAAAAGGAAGTGCTGGTAGGTTCAATATCCAGTACGTGATAAGTTGGCCATGTAACTAGAGTTTAATACGAAGTAACAGGAAAAATCAATCAGCGATGCTGGCTGGGCCTGGTTGACGTTTTCCCTCAAACCTTTGCCTTAACCATCATCTCTGGCTGCTTAATATTGTCGAAATGACAGCCGGGCGATAATTGTTTGAGATTATGAATGAAAAAAATAGAAAACAGCACAAATTACAGCAAATTAACTAAGCCAACTTTCGCGCGAAAGAGACTGCCTTTCACCTGTGCCAGTCCAGTGTGAAATACTAGAATGGCTAGAAGACTTAATAAAAACGTTGGAGATCAGTGAAAAGTTTGATCTACTAAGTTAAAGTTTATGGTATCTTTTACATTGTTGGTTGCCCTTTTCTTTGCCCATGGTGTGTGTTACTCGTGAATCCGCTTTTAGGAAATGCATAAAATAGCTTAGGGATAGTAAGAACTGCCGATGCTGGATGAACACAGCAGGCCCGGCAGCATCAGAGGAGCAGGAAAGCTGAAGTTTCGGGGGAAATACTGTTCTGATGCTGCCTGGCTTGTTGCGTTCCTCCAGCTCCATACTGTGTCATCTCAGAAAATAGCTTAGTTTGCTGCACACACTATTTTGTTACTTATTGATTTTTGGGTTTATATGTTCTTCCTAATACCATGCCATGAATTATTATTTGATTCATTCTACATAAACACTTTACAACATCAGGAACGTGGGGTCCTGGATAAACAGGCGTATCATTTGATTTATGCCATTCCATTCTACAAAACCTGTCGTCAACATGGCCTTTGTGTTGCCTACCATAAAGTTTCATTTGGAATGTGAAAATTTCGAGTAGACAGGAGTTTCAGCTACAGGGAATTTCCTTTAATCTGTTTTTACTTGGGGCATCTAGTCTGTCCATTGCAGTATTGATGAAAATTTTATTAAGAGATGGTATTGTTAAATGCATTGGGATGTCATTAAGTTCTTACTGCTTAAGTTGCAATTTTAGTAATGGGCATTTGGGAAAGAGAGAACAACCCATTCTAAATCAGTGTAATGTAATCTCAACCACTGGTTTTATGTCCTACTGTGAGACTTGAATTTCCAGTAACTTTTATGTTGTTGATCGTCTACCTATTGCATTAAAAAGAGAAACATTGGTCAGGATTCCCACTGCTGCTCGCTATCCAATCATAACTGCTGGAAGTAGGCATGTTGGTTGCAGACAATGGTTATGATGCCCTGCAGAATTAAATTGCTTGCCAGTATTTACTATCCCAAAAGGGTTGTGTCCACTTGGATTAGGGGCCATCTGGTGCCCAGTGAAGGATCAATGTCTTTTCAAAAAGATATTACGGAATTTGTGATTTACCATAAGTTGGAGAAATCCTCAGCATTGTTCGGAAAAGTGCTTCCACCAAGATGGGTTGGATATGACTAATTAAAAATAGGTGATAATTTTGAATGACTGATGTTTTCTTTGCATTATTTGTAGCTTTGATGTCATAAATAAATGGAAGATTGGACTTTAGAAATCAATGGTAAGTGTAAGTCAAATGTTTTTTGCGTTGTATTTAGTTTAATAATTGGATAACAGTGCTGGAGTCATTACAAAAAGGCAGGTTGTTGTGTGCTCCAGTTACATTGATATTTGAGGATTGGTTGAATCCCAACCTGCATTGTGCTTGAGGCACTGGGCCTATTATTTTACGTCGTACACCATTGGAGTTTGGAAGGGGTTTTGTGATTTTATTCGAATTTTATTCTGTGCGTTTTCATTATGGACCTCAGGCTTCCGTGTTCTGTGGTATAATTGTGCATTAATTTAGAATTTTGTAGAATGTTTTTCTGCACATTGCAGGGTAGCTAGCAACCGCTTGTGTTCATGTAAGAATTTTTAAAAATGCCTCCTGCTCCCTGGTAGAGGCGTGACTAGTGTAATCTTCAAATGGTACGTACATAATGTAATAATAGAGGGGATAGGATGTTTTCAATTGGGGCAATAAACTGGAAGTAATATTTATTTTTGCCTACATGTTTTGGTTAATATACATTTGAATAACTGCTGTCTAAATTCAAATATATTTCTCTTCCATGTACCTCTATTCTTTTTATCCCTAGAATAAACCATGAATTTTGATGGCCTTGATTCTGGCCTGGGGGAATACTCACCATCCCTGCATCCTGGCATTGACACTTCCCTTGACAATTCAATTGAGCATTCCCTGGACCCAAGGCTGGACCCAAACTTACTGCAGAATGTGGAACTGGAAACTGATGGTGTCCAGCTGGATGGCATGCCAGTCTCAGTGTCTGAATCTGTACACCTTGTGGAGGGAATGTATTCAGCGCTGCATAGGGTTGTTGCAGAAGTCGGAGTCCCTATAACCGCCTCACATTTTGACGTTCAAGATGAATTGCTCTGGGTGGGAAATCATGGGGTAAGTGTAGTACATTAACTTCCAACCAAGTAAGCTAATGGGTCTCAATTCTAGTACAGAAACCTTTGGATATACCAGTGGATAAGTAATTGGCATGTTGTACTTGTACAGCTTACAGGTCTCTTGATATGGCTGGGATGATGATTTGTTGATGAGTCCTAACCCAGTGATGTTGCAACTTGACTTGTAAATTTTTCAGTATAATGAAAAGGTTGAGTTTGAAGTTAGTTGTTAGGTGTTTCTGTTTAATATACTCAGTATGATCAGACATAGACCTGTTTTTCTAATCAACCTGTTCAGAGATGGTATTACACATCTCTGGAGCAGCTGAGACTTTGAACCCTGCCTCTTGGTTCAGGGAAAAGGGTACTGCCACGGCACTACAAGAGGACCCTTATGAGCAGATTTAGATTTTACAGTGTTAAATTATTAACACCTGTTTGGAGCCTGGAGTTTCTTTTTTTAAAGTCATTGATTTATGCAGTTGAGTCTAAGCAAACAGTACTGACCATTTTCCAAATATAACATAGTAACATAGGCATGCAGAATTCTTAAAAAAAATAGCTGGTGCATTTTGAATGCTCATAAAGTGCTGATGGTTGATGTGGGATTAGAATCTGTCAGCTTTCTAGGATTCGGCAATGTTGATACAAAAATGGCTCCTGGAGGATTGCTAGAAAATCTGCTTTTCCTTCACACTCTCCCTTACCTTATGAAGAAATCCCAAAGTCTACCTGGCTGGTCCTATCAGCTCAGGTGAGATGAAGAAGTTTTTGCTTCTGCTGGGGTGACTTTCAAATCCACAAGCTATCAGTCACAGAGAAATATGTTGATTCAGTGTCATTTCACACTGTATAGTTTTGCTGCATATGTTATCATAAATAAATGGAAGATTGGACTTTAGAAATCAAAGGTAAGTATAAGGCAAATGTTTTGTTGTTGCATTCTTTTGTTGTTAAATTAACACAATACACAATGAACGTTTGAAAAGTCTGCTTTATTAATTTTTAAAAATTCAGTTCATGTTGGTTGATAAGTCTTTTAAAAAACTTTCATAGAGCTTTCTAAGCTTGTTGGGTTTTTAATACTGAGCGCTTAATTTTGATGTAGACCTGCAAGGTGTTAACTTAATCATTATACACATAGCAGATCTGAAGAGTGATCCTGCATGTGATGAACAGACCTCTTTTTCCTTCACAGATGCTACCAGATCTGCTGAGCTTTTCCAGCAACTTTGTTTTTGTTTCCAATTTACCTGTAATTTTTAATCGTTAAATTGTGTTTCGGAAATAGAATTCTAATTTCTATTGCATCGTCATTAGTAAAACAAAACAGTGGTTTTTGATAAATAGTTGGTTTATGTTTGTTG
Organism: Stegostoma tigrinum; assembly: GCF_030684315.1. Taxonomy (NCBI): domain Eukaryota; kingdom Metazoa; phylum Chordata; class Chondrichthyes; order Orectolobiformes; family Stegostomatidae; genus Stegostoma; species Stegostoma tigrinum. The sequence continues at coordinate 18,303,552 of NC_081404.1, forward strand.
CTGCTCTTGCTGTGCAATATTTTGAGAATATTCGAGCTTGCTTTGGAATGGTGTGATGCTTGGCTCCTTTGTCTTCAGAAGAGTGTTACTAAATTTGTCTTTGAAATTTTTCTGTCTAGGGACATGCAACCTCCTTTTTTGGTCCCACTATGGAACGCTACTCATCCTTTCAAGTTAACGTCACTGATGACATACGTCACATCCAAAGCATAGACAGTGGAGTGCTCTTTTTAAATAAGAATAACCTCAAGTGCTTTACTCGAGGAGGACTTATAATGTTTGATTATACGTAAGTTTTTAAGTTTAGACCCTGTAACTTAAAGGCAAGACATTCAAAGTAGATGAATAGCAGAGTTGAAGAGGTAAAGAGTTTTGGAGTTCTTTTTCCTTTTGCTGTTTGGAATGTGAGCATTGCTGCTAGTGCCAGCATTTAACACCCATCCCTAATTAAACGTGAGAAGATGGTGTTTTGCGTTATTTAATCACTGCAGCCCATATGACAGAGGTACTTTCAGACTAAGGGAATGCGTTCCCATTCATTTGCTGTTGTTCTTCTAGGTGGTAGAATTTGCAGGTTTGGAACGTGCTGTTGTAGGAACCTTGTTGAGTTGGTATGGTGCATCTTGTAGATAGTACATGCTATTGTCACTGTGCACAGGTGGGGGAAGAATTGAATGATTATGTTTAGTGAATGGGATAACCGAAGAAGTGGATTACTTTGTCTTGGATGATGTCGAGCATCATGGATGTGTTTGGAACTATGTTCATCCAGACAGGTGGGAAGTACTCCATCACTGTCCTGATTTGCGCATTGTAGACGGTGGACAGGTTTTACGCAGTCAGGAGTTGAGTTAGCCACTGCAGAATTCCAAAACTCTGACCTTGTGTTGTGGGCACAGTATTCATATAGTTAAGTTGTTATGTTGACACGCTTACAGTTTGATTATGCTCTTTCTCTCTTCCCCGGACCCCCAATTTTCACCCTTTTTGTGATGAAATTGATTGAGCTGTATGTTTCCACAACGCTGAGACACCATCTGTAACTCACTGGTTCGGTTATTCTTGTGTCACTTCAACTGTTGCTTCACCCAGTGTCACTATCTGGCTAGTTGTATATATAAATGTTTAGTGAGAATCTGGCTGGACTTGGCCATAAGATTTCTCTTTGCCACTAGTTGAAGTATGCGACTTTAGTCAGTGTTATAGGTTATGTGAGGGATAGCAACTTTGCAGGATCTCAAGAGTGCTGTTGCAACTTTTGGAATTGCACTTCGGAATGGGGCAGCACTTTCTGAAGAAAGAAAAATGGAAGAGAAAGATTGTGTTTTGGGAATTCTGGTCTGTCATGCTAATTCTTCTACGTGATGGTATTTGACTATGCTATGGAGGGACCCTCTCATTTTATAATATCCATGCAATTCAAATGCTTATAAGTTTGAATAATTATGACAAGTTACTTTTAGATAACCCTTTAGATAGCTGAGAGGTAAATGCTTTCTGGCTCCCTTTGTGGATTTGGTTTACATGATTTCCATTCAAATACATATAATATGAACATAGCAGTTAATCTACTTAAAAGTCAGAAATAGATTTATAATAGTTGCACTAGATTAATCACCTAAAGCACAAATGTTAGATCAAACATTTAATTCTATTGTCCTCTGGCTTTTTAAACTTATTTTAACTTTTATTTTGCATTTCCTTAATATGCTGTTGTTGATCTTAATCTTCATTTTCTGCTTGAGGTTTTTAAATAATGCATTTCAATCGTAAATTTTGGAAGTTTGTGCAACTTAAAAGAAAAATGTGTTATTTGAATGAGAAACTCCAAAGACTCAGAATTGATCATAAGCACAGAGTTAAGATCACTTTCCTGGACTGTCGTCTTTTCTCTTAAATATATACATAAGAATGATGACTTAAATGTCCTGGTGAAGGAGCAGGAGAGTTTTTAAACTGTTTTTCTTTCAAGTGGACATTGAACATGAGTTGAATCTGCAGACATGTGAGCTGTTGGATTCAAGATTGTTTGGTCTGCCAAGTAACAAAGCTCCCCATTCTGTCACAGATATTGGATGTCTCCTGTATATCTTCAGATCAAATAAACTTGTAATTTTGAGGTTTACACCATGGTATTGAATGATGTGGGAACAGTGACAATCTGACTTTATATGTGCTCACCTTCAGCCCTATCAAAGATTGGAGTCACTGTGCCATCATTTTAGTGGAAAAATTCAATTCAATTGAGATAGTAGTTAACTTAGTACGAAACATGATTAAATTAGACATTGTACCTAAATAGTAAGGGCGATATAGAGTTTTGAATTGTCTTATTTTATCGAAGCAGCAAATACTGTTTTATCCAATGTATGCTGGCACAGTGCTAAACATTAATGTGTGGTCTTTGACTATGTTCTTTATTATTGTCTATGCAATTACTCACACTGCATTTTTAAAATTTCTAGTATGGATGAAGTTGAGGACATGCACAGTCTTCTTCTCACTGACAACAACTCTGTTCTCTTGGGCGGCCTTCAGAATCATGTCATAGAAGTAGACTTAAATGCGGTACAAGAAAGTGAAAAGGTAAAGTCCTGAGTGAGGACATTATATTTTATTGGTTTTAAATAATTTGAGTCATGATTTTAAACCTGCTCTTTCCATAATTACTGTGGTGATGTCAGTCACTGATTCTTAGGCGAGGGTCCATGAAACATTGTGGAAAAAAAACCTGTTGCTGCATTGTTGTGGGATAGGTGTGTGCAGTTGGTTGCTCAATGATAGAAATACCGCACACCTTGCACACTTGTCAGCAATATTCAGCACAGACAGGCTGGTAAGTAGCAGAGATGGAAAAAGGAAAGAAAACCTGAAAGACTTCACAACTGTGCAGTAAATAGATAAGCAGTAGAGAGTTACACCTGAAGTGATACCAATGTTCCCAACAGAAACTGCAAAGCCTTTTGCCATTCCAGGAAGAGGAGGGGGCTGATATGATATGATGCAGGCACTTTGTTGAACCTTTCAACTGAGAGAAGTGCTCGAGAGGTTCCATTATGATCAGCTGTGAGTGGCTGTTTTAGTCCATGCTGATACATGATCTGTATTACGTGGCATTGATTCTATTTCTAACAACCTGAAAGGAGTTTTTAAATCTTAGTTTTTATTTTCTCTTGCATAGCATCTTTAGGTAATGCTGACTAATTTGTGATAAGAAAGTAGGATTTATGTGCAGGAGTCGGCCAGTCGCCCTTTGAGCCTGCTATGTCATTTGATAAGTCATTGCTGATTTTAATAAAAACCAAAAGAACTGCAGATACTGTGAATCAGGAATAAAAACAAAGTTATCAGAAAAGAACAGAACAGTCACCGGACCCGAAACATTAACTCTGTTTTTTCCTTCACAGACCTGTTGAGCTTTTCCAACAACTTTGTTTTTATTCACAGCAGATTCTAGTTGTGGTCTTGATTCACTTTTCCTGTCTGCTCCATGACATAACAGTCTCCATCCCTTGTCTGTCAAAAATCTAATTCAACTCTGAGTAAATTTAATGACGCAGTCTTCTGCTTTCTGGGAATGAGAATTCCAAAAATTAATGACCTGCCGAGGAAAGAAAAATCCTAATCTCCATTTTAAAAGGGAGACTTCTTATTTTTAACTTGTCTAGTCACCCCCATAAGAAGACATATCTCCCCCAAAATCCACCCTACCAAATTCCCTCTAGATCTTATTTGTTCTGATAAGATTGCCTATCACTTTCCAAAACTCCATTGGCTATTGGCCCAATCTGTTTAATTTATCTTTACAAGATCGGCACTTTATCCAAGAGTAAGTCACGTGAAATGCTTCTAAAACAATTGTATCCCTTTGCAAATAAGAAAATAAACCTGTGTGCAGTACTCAAGATGTGGTCTCTCAAAAGCCTGTATAGAGGCAGTAAAATGTCTCTTTATCTTCCATTCCCCTTGCAATAAATGCCAAAGCCAACATTTGCCAATGTCTTGCTGTTTCCTTTGAACTGCTGTTTCTCTGTTGCCTCTCCAAATCTTTGAGGGTCAATATGCTCTTTTTTTTGCCTCCAATGTTCTAAACCAGTCATGCTTTGTAGTGTTTGTGAAGTGCTGAAGGCCCACAACTAGTAAGACCTGGGTTGAGGCTGTCCAAGCGTTTATGGTTACTTGAAAAAGAGACCTTCACTGTAGTCTGGGCTGTCTTTCAAGGCAGACCTCAGAGATTAAGATTAGTGTGACTAACCACTACTGCGCCTCTTTCCATCTCTTATTTGCTTCATGCTAAAATTTCTTTTTGGCTCAAACACAGGTTGAGAGCCTTTGAAAGATTAATGGAAAATATTTCATCTTAATATACACAGTGCTTGATTTTTGTGTCTCTTTCCAGTACACAGTTGAAGTTCCAGGAGTTACAATCATGCGACAGTCTAACCGCTTCTTCTTTTGTGGCCATACATCAGGAAAGGTATTTATACTGAATGTATTGCACTTGACACAAGAATTTGCAGTAGTAGGGAAAGGACACTAGGTGGAACATATATTGTTCCCATCATCTCGGTATATCCCTCAATCCCTTTTCGCTCCATTAATAAATTCAACCTGTTGATGCTGTATCTTTCTGTGGCATTTGTTAATAATTAATTCTACTGGCCTATTAGCCTCATCCATGTGAAATTCTGTCCTCTATGAAACATTCAACATGACTTAATTTCTTACTGCTAACTCCCTTCCTACTAATTTCGAATTTACATAATGAGGATTTGATATCAAGGAATGACTTGAAGGCTATAATTGTATCCCAACAGCTTTTAACCATCATTTGAACCCTTACATCTTTGTCGTTTCTAGTTTTTGCAACATTTATTTTCTAAAATCCCATGATGTTGATTGTTGAGAGACAAATTATCAGGAAAGGCTTTCTAATGATTTCTAAAATTATTTTAATGAACATGTTCAGAAATATTATGACATGCCTCTGTGGGAGGTGGGACTTGAACCCAGACATCGGCATGGGGTAGGTACGCTCTACCAGAAGACCCTTTTCTCTGATCAATTCTATAGTAGTATTTTTGTCGTTCAGAATATTGATTGCTTTATTTATGAAATGTGGATTTCCCACAGATACCTTGCCTGAGTTCAGTTACTTTTTGAAGGAAGGATCAACATTTTCAAAATGTTTCTTCTTTGGAGACCTGAGAAAACCCTAAAAGGTTACTATTTTGCTCCCGGAAACTGTATTTTAGTTTGGATTTGGCAGTCAACAACGGGGGGATTACCTACGAATGTTGAGTTGTTTGGAAAGTTCTGCTGAACTAAATCAGGCATGAGCTCACTTCAGATAATTTCAATGTAAATTTTACTGGGAAGTCAAAAAGATTGCTGTGTGTGGGTATTATACAAATTTATGTTTTGTTTACATAGGGAAGCATTCAGCTACCTATCCATTGCTCTTATCATTTTCCCTGTGCTGTCCCAGCTAATTCAACACTCACCAGGAACTGAATTTGGAACATTGTTAAATCTCTTTGACAACATCATCCAGTCCTCAAACAATCAGTCACTTGTCTTTTACCTTTGGGTCCCGGTTTTAATACCAGCCCATTTAGGAATAGGGTAGTTTCTGCTGGCTTCATGTGTCCTGCATAACCAGTTTGGATAGTGTCCATCCAATTCCTAATGGCAATAAGACGATGGATGTTTCACAATATGTGGCATCTCAACCAGAGACCACAGGACTGCTTGTCTGGGATATGAAAAGCGTTACACTAGTTCAATCAAGAGCATGTCTTAGTTTGGGCCTGAATAGAGGAAGATTTACTCTGATCTGGCAGCATTGTCCCTGAACTGGTAGTGCTTGTTGCCTGAAATGGAAAGAATTCCCCAGCACTGACATATTCCTCTTTGAACATAAAAAAACAAAATCTCTGTCCATTAAAGCACCACTGGGGTATAGTATATGAGTCTCCATCTCTTGTGCTTGTTTGCTTTAAAATATATTAGACATTTTCTAATCTGCCTGCCACTATGCTACTTAATTGTAGTGAAGGGGGCTTCACAAGTGATCCTGTTCACACCTTGCATCAAAACAGATGCATTTTCAATAGGAGTCATTGCTTCATGATCAAGCACGTAAACCCTGCTGGATTCATCTCCACCCCATCCCCCTCCCTCAGTGCTTGTTTGAAACACTTGTAGGGAGCAAATTTAACTTTGGTATTTTCTTGAGTTGAGTCTCATTTAATTTAGTCGTTTTATAATTTGAAATAATTCAGTGAGGTAGCAGCTCCAAAATCACAAGTACATTCAGGGCAAGTGGTTACAGCTGACAATGGAGAAGTGAGGCTTTTTTAGAATTTTACAGCAGAAGCAGAACTGAAATAGCCATAAGAAAATAGGAAGAACAAATTAGTGTTGTCAACTGTTGGAATTGATAGCTTTCCTCCCACAAAGACCATAATGGTAGATCAAGTTGAACTTGTTTTCTTCCCAAATTTCCCCTCTTTTTCCCCTTCTCAGGGTGGTTTAAGGATGTGGGCACCCTACCTGAGACCATTCTTCTGTTTAAGTTGAAGTCCTGAGTGTTGGCAGATTGATGAGAAGGAAGCATTGCAGCTAAGTCTAATCCTGTGTTCCAGGGTCAACAAAATGTGCACACGTCCAGCAGAGATTATTGGATATCGATGTATCATTTCCCCACTCTCACCTCTCCTCTGGCAACCCACAAATAGTAAGATTAATCTCTAGTATCCCTCCTGCTCTTTGGCAAGATTGAACCTGGAATTTTCCTAGACTGTGACAGTACCAGAGTGACAGCATGTTCATTTGCTGAATCGTTGAAGTAAAGCGCGCAACTTGCTTGCATTATGTTGTAATTTTCTTCTGTTTTTAGGTATCCCTCCGAGATTTGAGAAGTTTTAAATTGGAGCATGAATTTGATGCTTACTCTGGAAGCCTCTCTGATTTTGATGTACATGGAAACCTGTTGGTGACATGCGGCTTTTCAAATCGAATGAATGGCTTGTCATGTGACAGATTCTTGATGGTGTATGATCTCCGAATGATGAGGGCAATCAGCCCATTGCAGGTTCATGTGGATCCTCTTTTCCTGAGATTTATTCCTACGTACACATCAAGACTGGCCATCATCTCTCAATCAGGTACCATTTAAAAGGCCAGAGTTATAACAGAACATTGAAACCCATAAACTCTATTACTTTATAATGTTGCTTGTAGTATGTTGGACGATATGTTTTCCAAAATGACAAGAGTATTCTCCCATGTAAGACACAGGTCACTAATCTACTGCTGCAGGGCCAGCTAGAGGTTAATTGTTGGGGAAAATTTGTTTTCATTTGCAAGCCTTGTACTTCCCCAGTTTCTCCCCAAAATGAAGAAATCAGCAGGAAAGAAATCCATTATTTGCTTGAAAGAAATACATAAATTTGCATGCGTGATGGATTTATGCCAAAGTTTTGACATGTGGTTTCTGTTATTTCAAACTATTACTTCAAGCACTGCAAAAAATTAAACATCATCCATAAATGACTGAAGCCTTGCTCCAAATGGTTTTTAATGTTTGCTACATGTTTTATTTCCATTTGGCCAGTGCTATATTTTTCTGTTGAATTCTATTTTTAGTATTTTTTTCTGCTCATGCAGTTCTGTATGGGATTAATTTAAAATAAAATTCAAACACTTGATGAAGTTCTGATCCATAATAGTGATAATGTGGCAACATTATAAGAAGGTTCAGGATGTGAATGTAGCAAGCATGATTAGGAAGTTTTCAAATGATACAAAACTCAGAGATATCGTTTTTAGCGAAGAAGGTTATCAGAAATTACAGAGGGATCTTGATCAGGTGGGAAGTGGGCTGAGGATTGGCAAATGCAATTCAATACAGATAAGTGTGAGGTGTTGCACTTTGGACAGTTAAACCAAGGTAGGACTCATACAGTAAACAGTAAGGCCCTGAGGATTGTTGTGGAACAGAGGGACCTCGGAGTACAAGTATATAGTTCATTGAAAACAGCGTCACAAATAGACATGGTGGTGCAGAAGGCATATACCATGCTGGCCTTCATCGGTCGAGGCATTGAGCATAGGAGTTGGGACATTATGTTACAGTTGTATAAGTTGTTGGTGGGGCTGCATTTAGACTATTATGTACAGTTTTGGTCACCTTGTTATAGGAAAGACAGGAGTTAAAGTGGAAGGTGTGCAAAGAAGATTTACAAGGATGTTGCCAGGACTGGTAGGCCTGAGTTATAGGGAGAGTTTGGCCAGTATAGGACTTTATTTTTTGGAATTTAAGAGAATGGGGGGTGACCTTATTGAGGTGTATAAAATCATGAGGGTCATAGACTGGATGAATGCATAGTCTTTTTCTCAGGGATGAGGAATTGAAAACTAAAGGACATAGGTTTAGGGTGAGAGGGGAAAGATTTAAAAAGGACTTGAGGGGCAACTTCTTTACACAAAGAGTGATGTGTTTCTGGAATGGGCTGCCAGAGAAAGTGGTTGAGGAAGGTACAATCAACGTTTAAAAAAACATTTGGATTGGTAGATGGATGGGAAGGGATTAGAAGGATATGGACCAAATGTGGGTAATTGGAACTTGGTGAGTGGGCACCACAGTCAGTGTGGACCAATTTGGGCTGAAGGACCTGTTTCCATGCTGTATTACTCTATGACTCTATTAAAAAAAAGCCAGCAGCAAAAATCAGAAAGGTCAAGGTGAAATGTTAATATTTGAAGCTGTCTGTGTGTAAACTAGAAAATCATTGGGAATATATTAAAGGTTTTAATACATTTGATATTTATGGTAGGATGGAGCACTGCTGTTTGGATTTGACATTGTGAATGCCTTGCAACGTGCTCTCGGCAATCTGACAAGCTCTCTGATTGCTTGTTAATCTTAAAGCTAACTGCATCCTAACACAAACCGCTTCTGGCAAATGCCACTGTTGTAGAAGCTATTAGTGAGATATCTAGTATCAAGAGTATGGACTTAAAACAGCCAGCATGCTAATATGTCTGGCAAAATATCTTGTTCAAGCCACAGTTTGTTGTAGTTATCTTTGTTCTTTTACAGGGCAATGCCAATTTTGTGAACCAACAGGCCTTGCAAGCCCAGCAGATATTTTCCACATTAACACTGTAGGACAGTTAGTCATGACATTTGATGTGTCTTCTAGCAAGCAAGCTTTGGTGTTTGGAGACTCTGGAGGATGTGTACATCTATGGGCAGACTCACCAGATGCCACGTTTAATGCCTACTCTCGTGAGACAGAGTTTCCACTGCCATGCATGGTTGATACTCTACCACACCTAGATTGGAACGATGATCTTTTGCCTTTATCGCTCATTCCCGTGCCTCTTATCACTGAATCTCTATTGTCTGACTGGCCAACAGCAAACTGTAGTGTTACACCCAGGTAATTGAAAGTTTATTTTTGGAGACTTACGAATGCACACTGAAGTACCCAAATGCAAGTTTTCTTAAACTGCTTGAATGTGTTTTTGTTGTCCAAAAGCATCTAATGTGTTGCTACTTTTCCACCACATTTAATTTTGGATGCTCATTTCCCCACCCCCCTTTCTCAGCAATCCCTCATGTTAATAACTTCCAACTAAAGTCTCCTTCCTTTCATTGGTAATATTCTTCATTTCTCCAAGTGGATGCCATTTGGCAGTGAGAAATGCAATTTGATGCTAACAATTTGACTCCTGTCTGACCTGTACAATGTTTCTCATGTTTCTCTGTTTACAGGTGATACCAGTCTCCTGTGTTTAGATAGTAACATCAGAAACTGTCACATGTAATGAGTAATTCTCAAATTGACCTACTTGCGTGACTTTCTTAACCAACAACATGCACTAAATTCTGTGCTCTCCCTTTAAGTGTTGGTAGTATTACCTGATAAGTCACAAATTGAGGTAATGTCAAACAGCATACATTGATTTCTTATTTTGAGTGTTTTTACCATTCCTTTTTGGGTATTTTACAACCATATGCCTTATCCTTCAAGAAGAGCCTGACACTCATTTACTCCTTGTCCCTGTTATTGTGTAACCCGTAATTAGAAAGTATATGAGAGGACATTTCTGTGAATTCCCTGCTTATGATCAAGAAAAAAAATGTTGATAACATTACCCTTCCCACTCCTTGACTTGCTAGATTAGAAACGCAGTTGCGGAATTGTGGATGAAGCTACAGCCTGTCACAGTGAAAAACTTGTACCAGATGTGCAGGGCCACTAGATGAAATGTTCAATCTCTTCTTAAATTTGACAACAAATGTTGGCATTATATGAGGAGATGATTAGAATTGATTTGGTTCTGATAATGCAGTCTTAGTGTGGTTTATGCTAATACTATAATAAAGATACACAAAAGACCCAGATTTCCCATTTGCAACACTCAAATCTTACCAAGTGGCCAGTGCTGTATCAAATCATATTACTTGTTTCCTTTTATTTCCTGACTACTTGTTCATGTTTTACATTTGGATGACCATTATGATAGGGGAAACCTTTGTGGCATGATATTGCTGCGGTACATTAGATATACAATTTATGATTACTATAATTTCCGGAAAGAAGAGTAAAGCAAGCAGAAATATATTATAGTCTGGTATTTTAGAATGTCCCAATGTACACAATCTTCTTTGAGAAATATAGGTCACTTTGAAGGTCTGGCAATTCTCCAGTAATTAAAAGTGGCCATTTAGTCTGCTTTGGATTAATTACCCTTGTGATTATTTTGTTTCAGACGGGCTCCTCCTGTCGATCTTGAGATACTGCGTACTATGAAGAAAGTTGGGTTTATTGGATATGCACCAAATCCCAAAACAAAGCTGAGAAATCAGGTAAAAAAACCTTTTATTCTGTATCTGTAATTTAATAGTGTGCTTACTTGTGACCTTAAAAAAATAAATGTTTTGGTACAGGATGGAACACAGATCATGCAAAGCATTATTATTGTTAAGCACCTTGTTTGGAAAAGTATTGGCTAGATGAACTTCTTTTATTTAAAAACAAGTCTCATTTTTGGCAAGAATATTAATGAGCTTCCCTGATGATTCACTCAGTAAAGGCGACATTAGTGAGCTATTTATAAGAAGTAGGAGCAGGAGTAGGCCTTTTTGGTCCCTCAAGCCTGCCCTGCGATTCTATAAACTCATGGCTGATCTGCCCCAGATCTCGAGTCGTCATAGCCTTCACCTCCTCTGTATTACCAAAATACATCTATTTCCTCTTTAAATAATTCATTGATCTTGCCTCCATAACTCTTTGGGGGAGGCAAGTCTGCATTCTCACTACCCTCTAGGAGAAGAAATTACTTTGCATCTCAGCTTTTAATGAGCACCCTGTTATTCTGTAACTATGTCATCTTCTTTGAGATTCTGCCACTAGTGGAAACGTAGAACAGTACAGTACAGGAACAGGCCCTTTGTCTCACCATGAATGTGCTGATCATAATGCCTTTCTAACTAATCCCGTGCACCTAGCACATGTCTCTCTGTTCCTTGTCTATTCATGTGTCTGTCTAAATGCCTCTTAAACGTTGCTGTTGCATCTGCTTCAACCACCTTCACAGGCAGCATGTTCCAGGCACCTGCCATCCTCTGTTAAAAAAACACTTAGCTTGCAAATCTCCTTCAAGCCTTTCCCCTCCCACCTTAAACCTATGCCCTCTCCTATTTGACATTTCTGCCCTGAGGAAAAAGACCCCAACTATCCACCCTATCCATGCCTCTCATAATTTTATATATTTCTATCATGTTGCCCCCCCAACCTCCTACACTGTAATGGAAATAATTCAAGTTTGTCCAACCTGCCCTCATAGCTAATAGACTCCAATCCAGGCAATATCCTGGTAAACCACGTTTGCACCCTCACCAAAGCCTCCACATCATGGGTGGGATGCTCTTTGAGCAGTGGTGCCGACTGATGGGCTGAATGACCTCTAGCTGTACTGTAGGGATTCTATCATCAGCAAATGTGGATACATTACATACTGTCATTAATATAGATCGCAAATAATTGAGGCCCAAGGACTGATCCTGATGGCACTTCACTAGTTACAAATTTCCAACTCGAAAAAGACCCAGTAACCCCATCTACTGGTCTCCCTTTTCCAACTCTGCTTGTTATATCCTCAAAGAACTCTTAGCAAGTTTGTCAAACACAGTTTTGCTTTAACAAGACCATGTTGACTTTGATAGATTCCATTGAGCTTTTCTATATGTCCTGGTATTTCTTAATGAATTCTAGCATTTTCCCAACACAGAAGTTAGCCTATAATTTCCTCCTTTCTACTTCCCTTCCCTTTTGAACAGGGGCATCATTTTGCCAGTTTTCCAATCTGCTGGAACACTTCCATACTCCAGTGATTTCTGGAAGATTTCAACAAATGCCTCCAGTATCTCTGCAGCCATTTAATTTCAAACCCTTGAATGCAGGCAATCAAGTCCTGGCAGCCTGCCTGTCTTTAATCCCTTTAGTTGGTCAAATATGTTGTCCCTCATGATAGAAACTGTTACAAGATCTTTTAGCATTTTACTTATCTGTTAAGTTCATAGTGTCTTTCACCATGAAGATCAATGCAAATTATTGGTTTGAATTATCTGCCATTTTCCAGTGTTATTAATTCTCCAGTTGCATTCTCCAAGGGTGCCATTTTTACTTTAGCTACTTCCCTTGTATATGCATGTAGAAGCTATTGTTGTTTGTTTTTATATTTCTTGCCAATTTTCTAGCATTATCTTTTCTCCCCCATTAGCATTTTTAGTCATCAGCCGGTAGTTTCCGAGGCATTCCAGATCCTCTGGTCTACTGCTAATTTTTGCTGCTTTACATGCCTTAATTTTGATTGGATGTTCTCTTTGATCACCTTTGCTAATCACAAGTTGCTCATTCTTCTCATCAAATCCTTCTTTTTGACTGGAATAAATTTTTAGATTAGATTCCCTACGGTGTGGAAACAGGCCCTTTGGCCCAACAAGTCCACACCGCCCCTTGCAGCATCCCACCCAGACCCATCCCCCTATAACCCACAATTTTTGCTGAGTATTATGAAATATCTACATAAATGTCTGCTGTTGCTCATCCACTAATTTCCTGTTAGTCCATTTTCCTGACTTGCTTTAGACAACACTTTCTTCATACCTCTCTAGTGGCCCTCATTTAAGTTGAGGACGTTGGTTTGAGACCTGAATTGCTCTCCCTCAAACTGAATATAAAATTCTACCAAGTGTGATTGCTCTCAAATAGACCATTCTTAACTATGAGATCCCTTAGTAATCCTATCTCATTTCACATTACTAGATCCAACATAGCGTGTTCCTGGGTAGGTTGTGCTGTGCAATGCACTGCCTTAGGAAAGAAGCCCTGATGCACTTTGGAAATTCCTCTTTCATGTTACTCTTGCCCACCTGATTTGTCCAGTCAACATGGAGATTAACATTTCCCATGATAATTGTAGTGCTCATGTTCATCTCCACCATTTCCCAATTTATACCTTGTCCTAGAGTGATGCAGTTGTTCCGGGGCCTGTAGATGACTGCCACCTGTGACTTCTTTCCTTTGCTATTCCTTATTTCTTTCCAAACTGATTCCACATCATGATCTATTGCATCTATATCACTACTTGTCACCATTCTTTATTATCAGCCTTCTCCTACCTCCTTTTCGTTTTTCCCTATTCTCCTGGAACATCAAATACCCTCGAATATTGAGTTCCCAGTTTTAGTCAGCCTACAATCATATCTCTAAAGCTATCAAGTCATATTCATTTATTTCTGTTTGTGCTGAATGCTGCGTGCATTCAGATAAAGAGCCTTAAGCTTTCTCATTTTATCTTTATTACTTATTCTCGTACTAATTTCTGCATCCTTCTGCCTGTATTTTCTACCCCTTCCTGTGACACGTTGATTTATTATTCACCTCTTCGCTACACTGCACCTCTTTGATTTTTTAAACTCCATTTCAATTGAACGTTCCCCATCCACCCTCTCCCAATTAGCCCTATTCATACTAAAAGTACTTGATTCATTTCCTGAGGCAACACAGTATGGAGTGGAGGAGCACAGCAGGCCAGGCAGCATCAGAGGAGTTAGAAAATTGACTCTTCAGGTCAGCCAGAAGTGTCCCGACCCGAAACATCAACTTTGCTGCTCCTCTGATGCTGCCTGGCCTGCTGCGTTCGTTCCTCCAGCTCCCCACTGTGTTTTCTGTGACTCCAGCATCTGCAGTTCTCATCATGTCTGAGTGATTCATTTCCTGGTCTTTTCTGAGGTAGTTGGAATGGCAATGAAGAATTTGCAGTTGGCCTCACTAGAGACGGTAAGACCAAGCAAGGTTTCCCTTCCGATTTGCTGTCCAGCAGTTGCCACTCCAAAGTTTGTGGAGCTCAGCAAACAATATTGGGCTCAGTTATGATGCCCTTTGTGATGAAAACAAAACTGTTGTTATTCACTGTTTAGGTAAACACCTGAAGAATGGTTACTGAAGCGGAGTACCATGTGTAGCATTGATTTTTTTTCCTGCTGTGGAGCACACTGTTAATATACAGGAATGTAGTGAAATGTGATGTTGAGTTCTTCACCGTTTAACATGTTTTTCTTTAACAATTGAAATACCTTCGTAATTTGTCTTTTTTTTAAATTTTCATTTTCATGGAGGAAACAGCTTCAAAAAAAATGAAACAATTCCCTTATACAGTGGTTTCTAAATGGTGGGTCATGACCCCCAATGAGGTCACAGAAAGAGTGTTTGAACATGCATGCTTCCCCTCCTGTGAGGTAGCATCAGTGAAGGTAGACAGCTCCGTGAGCTAGCTCAGCCTTGGAATCACTGGCAGCTTGTGAACAAGCAAAACGGCTTATATTTATTCTAAGGTTAGTAGATAGTTTTCAGAGAAACAGAATGGCAAGTCTACAGGGACAAGCGGAGTGCACATCCTGCAGTATGTGTGAAATCATGGAGAGATCATGTGACTCAGACAAACACATCTGCAGAAAATGTTACCAGCTACATAAGCTTGAGTTCTGGGTTTTGGAACTTGAGCGGCAGCTGAAGTCACTGAAAGGACCATGTGGGTTGCACATAGAGCAAGGTGTTAACACTGTAGATTAGAAGTGTACAGGCAGAAAAGGAATGGGTGATTAACAGTCTAAGAAAACCAGGCAGGTAGTGCAGGTGCCCCCAAGAATATTGTGCTTGCCAATCAGTATCCCATTTCGGAAACAAGTGATGGCGACACTTCCTTGGGAGTGCACCCAGCATCAAGTGGGAGAATGAGGAACTTAGAACATAGAACATTACAGCACAGTACAGGCCCTTCGGCCCTCGATGTTGTGCCGACCTGTCATACTGATCTCAAGCCCATCTAACCTACACTATTCCATGTACGTCCATATGCTTGTCCAATGATGACTTAAATGTACCTAAAGTTGGCGAATCTACTACCGTTGGCAGGCAAAGCGTTCCATTCCCTTACTACTCTCTGAGTAAAGAAACTAACTCTGACATCTGTCCTATATCTTTCACCCCTCAATTTAAACCTATGCCCTCTCTGGCTTGCTGTCACCATCCTAGGAAAAAGGCTCTCCCTATCCACCCTATCTAACCCTCTGATTATTTTATATGTCTCAATTAAGTCACCTCTCAACCACCTTCTCTCTAATGAAAACAGCTTCAAGTCCCTCAGCCTTTCCTCGTAAGACCTTCCTTCCATACCAGGCAACATCGTGGAACAGTCCCTCTTCCGCACCTACACAGGCCCCAAACCCCACCTATTCCTCTGTTACATTGATGACTGTATTGGCGCCGCCTCTTGCTCCCCAGAGGAGCTCGAACAGTTCATCCACTTCACCAACACCTTCCACCCCAACCTTCAGTTCACCTGGGCCATCTCCAGACCTCTCAGTCTCCATCTCAGGCTACTAGCTTGTAATTGATGTCCATTTCAAGCCCACCGACTCCCACAGCTACCTAGAATACACCTCCTCCCACCCACCCTCCTGCAAAAATTCCATCCCCTATTCCCAATTCCTCCGCCTCCGCCGCATCTGCTCCCATGATGAGGCATTCCACTCCCGCACATCCCAGATGTCCAAGTTCTTCAAGGACCGCAACTTTCCCCCCACAGTGGTTGAGAATGCCCTTGACCGCGTCTCCCGCATTTCCCACAACACATCCCTCACACCCCGCCCCCGCCACAACCGCCCCAAAGAGGATCCCCCTCGTTCTCACATACCACCCCACCAACCTCCGGATACAACGCATCATCCTCCGACATTTCCGCCATCTACAATCCGACCCCACCACCCAAGACATTTTTCCATCCCCACCCTTGTCTGCTTTCTGGAGAGACCACTCTCTCCGTGACTCCCTTGTTCGGTCCACTCTGCCCTCCAACCCCACCACACCCGGCACCTTCGCCTGCAACCGCAGGAAATGCTACACTTGCCCCCACACTTCCTCCCTCACCCCTATCCCAGGCCCTGAGATGACTTTCCATATTAAGCAGAGGTTCACCTGCACATCTGCCAATGTGGTATACTGTATGCATTGCACCCGGTGTGGCTTCCCCTACATTGGGGAAACCAAGCGGAGGCTTGGGGACCGCTTTGCAGAACACCTCCGCTTGGTTCGCAATAAACGACTGCACCTCCCAGTCGCGAACCATTTCCACTCCCCCTCCCATTCTTCAGATGACATGTCCATCATGGGCCTCCTGCAGTGCCACAATGATGACACCTGAAGGTTGCAGGAACAGCAACTCATATTCCGCTTGGGAACCCTGCAGCCCAATGGTATCAATGTGGACTTCACCAGCTTCAAAATCTCCCCTTCCCCCACCGCATCCCAAAACCAGCCCAGCTCTTCCCCTCCACCCACTGCATCCCAAAACCAGTCCAGCCTGTCTCTGCCTCCCAATCTTGTTCTTCCTCTCACCCATCCCTTCCTCCCACCCCAAGCGGCACCTCCATCTCCTACCTACTAACCTCATCCCACCTCCTTGACCTGTCCGTCTTCCCTGGACTGACCTATCCCCTCCCTACCTCCCCACCTATATTCTCTCTCCACCGATCTTCTTTTCTCTCCATCTTCGGTCTGCCTCCCCCTCTCTCCCTATTTATTCCAGAACCCTCACCCCATCCCCCTCTCTGATGAAGGGTCTAGACCCGAAACGTCAGCTTTTGTGCTCCTGAGATGCTGCTTGGCCTGCTGCGTTCATCCAGCCTCACATTTTATTATCCTAGTAAATCTCCTCTGCATCCTTTCCAAAGCTTCCACATTCTTCTTATAATGCGGTGACCAGAACTGTATGCAATACTCCAAGTGTGGCCGCACCAGAGTTTTGTACAGCTGCAGCATAACCTCTTGGCTCCGGAACTCGATCACTCTATTAATAAAAGCTAAAACACTGTATGCCTTCTTAACAGCCCTGTCAACCTCGGTGGCAACTTTCAAGGATCTGTGTACAGGGACACTGAGATCTCTCTGCTCATCTACGCTACGAAGAATCTTACCATTAGCCCAGTACTTTGCCTTCCGGTTACTCCCTCATCCAGGTCATTGATAAAAATGACAAACAGCAGTGGACCCAACACCGACCCTTGCGGTACACCACTAGTAACTGGTCTCCAGGATGAACATTTCCCATCAACTACCACCCTCTGTCTTCTTTCAGCAAGCCAATTTCCGATCCAAACTGCTATATCTCCTACAATCCCATTCCTCCGCGTTTTGTACAATAGTCTACTGTGGGGAACGTTATCAAACGCCTTGCTGAAATCCATATACATCACATCAACCGGTTTACTCTCATCTTCCTGTTTGGTCACCTTCTGAAAGAACTCAATAAGGTTTGTGAGGCACGACCTTGCCTTCACAAAACCGTGCTGACTATCCCTAATCAATTTATTCTTTTCTAGATGATTATAAATCCTATCTCTTATCACCTTTTCCAACACTTTAGCAACAACTGAGGTAAGGCTCACTGGTCTATAATTACCAGGGTTGTCTCTACTCCCCTTCTTGAATAGGGGAACCACATTTGCTATCCTCCAGTCATTTGGCACTATTCCTGTAGACAATGATGAGTTAAAGATCAATGCCAAAGGCTCAGCAATCTCCTCCCTGGCCTCCCAGAGGATCCTAGGATAAATCCCATCCGGCCCAGGGGACTTACCTATCTTCACCCTCTGTAGGATTTCTAATGCCTCTTCCTTGTGAACCTCAACCCCACCTAGTCTAGTAGCCTGTATCTCAGTATTCTCCTCGACAACATTGTCGTTTTCTAGAGTGAATACTGTTGAAAAATATTCATTTTGTGCTTCCCCTATCTGCTCTGACTCCACACACAATTTCCCACTACTATCCTTGATTGGCCCTGATCTTTCTTTCTTCATTCTTTTATTCCTTAAATAACTATCGAAAGCCTTAGGGCTAATGGGATAATGCAAGGGTCAGTACTTGGGCCCCAGCTATTCACAATTCTTATTAATGATTTTGATGTGGAAACCAAATATAATATTTCCAAATTTGCAGACTATGCAAAGCTATGCAGGGATTTCAGCTGTGAGAAAGATATTTTGGAGGAGCTGGACAGCTTACTGATTTGACAGGAACATAGCAGATGGGATGTAATGTGGAAAAATGACAGGTTATCCACTTTGGTATAAAGAAGTGGTGAAATATTTCTTGAGTGGTGAGAGGTGAGAAAGCATAGCTATGCAGAGGGATTTGGGGTCCTTGTTCATAAGCCACTGAAGGCTATCATGCGGTGAGGAATTAGGAAAGCGAGGGTAATATCTGCCTTTGTTGCAAGAGAATTTGAGCACTGAGCAATGAGGTCTCGCTTCAGTTCTGTAGGAGCTTGGTTGGACCACACCTGGAGTAGTATGCGGTTTTGATCTTATCTTGGGAAAGGTAACATGCCATAGAGATACTGCCACAAAGATTCAACAGATTCATTTCTAGGATGATGGGACTGTCTGTAAAGAGAAATCGGGCAAACTTGGCTTGTGATCTCTAGAGTTTCAAAGGATGAGAGGTGATCTCATTGAAACTTATAAAATACCTAAAGGAATAAACAGAGTAGATGCAGGTAAGATGTTTCCCCGGTCGGAGAGTCTGGATCCATAGATGCAATTTAAAAATAGGGGTACGTCACTTCAGATAAGCTTTTTTTTTACTCAGAGGAATTCTCTACCCAGAGGGCTGTGGGAGGTCAGTTTTTGAGTATATTTAATGTAGGGTTGGTAAGTTTTTGATTATCAATGACATAAAAAGTTACGGCAATGGACTGGGTATAAACATTGAAGTGTTTGGATCTGCCATGCTTGTATAAAATAGTGGAGCAAGTTCCGTGAGCTTAATGGCGAACTCCTGTTCCTATGTTCCTCTTTAGAGAATATTTTGCTTGGCAAATACTTAGTGAACCTGGGATGTTTGTGCACGTGGAGGCCAAAGTGTAACTCCTTGACTGATTAAGTGTGGCAAAACTGGTGGGTTACAAGGCTGACCTGTGAATGTGAGTGGCAACTTCAAACTTTACTGCATTTCTGCTTCTGTCTGCCTGTTATGCAGCAAAGATTGATTAGAAGACGAAATGTAATCGTAAGAAATATTGATAGTCACATGAAGACCTCATAAGTATTGAAGTGAACAAGGAAAAGTGCTTAGATGGTGCAGGTTGCTGAAGGAATTGGATTTACAGCAATTAGATCCAGTGTACTGTCAACACAGGCAGGATATGCTGAAAAGTCTTAGTTGCTGTAATCATGATATTTGTTATGCTGCTATAACTCAAGCAGTATCAATGACCAATTAGTTTCAAAGTAGCAATGAAGAGAATGGAATCTATATTAGGGAATCAAGTAAAAGAAATACTGCATGTGTACATACATGCAGTGGTGAATATTGTGTAAGATTTTCGAGGTTGCTGCCTGGGCTGGCGACCGTGCGGACAGTGGTGAATGATTTACGAGGGACTAATTACAGCTTGTATGTGTGTGTGCAGTGGGGAAATGGCTTGTTCCTATGAGTGGGAGAAAAGAGACTAATTACTCTGTGTGTATGGTGTGTAGTCATTGGGCTTGAGAAGATAAAATATTTATAACGTGCTTTAAAAACACAGATTACATCTTATATGTTGATTTATAATATATAAGCATTAATTATGTTCTGAATGTTATTGTGCTGCTTTATTACTGGTTTGGTTTTTGCTGACATCTGGGGTCATGGTAATTTTCAAGTTTTAAAATGGGGTCATGTTGGAAAATAGTGTGAGAAATACTGCCCTAACAAATTATACTTTTTCTCCTTTTCTGGGTCTTTCCCATTTTGTTCAGAAGCTGCATTGATGGGCAGACCACCTGATCACAGACTTCTAGTCAAAGATATTATGGAGTTACAAGTTGTGACAGAACAAAGGCAGCAATCTATGAATTTCCCTGCAAAGAAGCCCCAAACCTGTGGTCAGGCTGAGATGGGAACTCTCTGTGCAATTGTGGGCATGAGCTTGAGTGCACAATACATCTCATAACATACCATTCTATAAACTCTTGTAACCTTCTAGCAGAAACTGCATGTGGGGAAAGTCCAATTTGACTTGTTTTGAATTCCTAAACATTTGCTGGTGCATTTGAATGAAAGCTCTAGTTATGGTACATCCTAATTGGTGCAAATTAAGCCAATATTTGCTGTTTAAAAAGTGCAGCTTTTAAATTTGCATGCAAAATCCAGTACTCTGCTTGTGTCGAAAGTTAGAGGTAGCACTTCAAGATGTTATCCTTTTTTGTCAATTTTCTATCCTCCTTTTTCAAAAGCACTAAATTTGTGTTTCTGTGGAATCCAGCAACACTCTAATACTGCTCCAAAATGGCCACTGTTCATATATGCAGCTAGACAGTGAAGGTTGGTAAGCTATTTGACCACAGAAGCATATTTGCTCTGCCTGGTTCTGGATAGGTATGCCTTCTGACAGAGGTCACGGCATTCTGAATCCTGGAATTGATCAATGCTGTTCTGCCTAGTCCATGATGTGGAGGTGCTGATGTTGGACTGGGGTGGACAAGTTTGGCAATCACACAACACTAGGTTACAGACAACAGGTTTATTTGAAAACACAAGCTTTTGGAGCCTCAGTTCTCCTCCAGGTGTCAGTGAGACAGGTAGTATCAGACACAGAATTTCTTAGTAAAACGTTCACACCATTGATGAGGATGTAATCAACAAACCTAAGATGCTGTTAAATCATTAATCAGTTAGAGGGTTTTAATTGATTAATATGTATGTGTAAACCCCTGAATTCCTTTCAAGTCACGGTCCTGAGAGAACTAAAGGTTTCATTGGTGCAAAGAGGAGGTGACATTTTAGGTCAGACAGTGCATGTTAGGTGTGAGACCTTGTTTAGAATCTAAAGAACTGTGGATGCTGTAAATCAGGAACAAGAGCCAAGTTGCTGGAAAAGCTCAATAGGTCTGGCAGCATCTGTGGAGGAGAAAACAGAGTGAACGTTTTGGGTCTGGTTCTGAGGAAGGGTCACCGGACCCGAAACATTAGCTCTGTTTTCTCCTCCACAGATGCTGCCAGACCTGTTGAGCTTTTGCAGCAACTTTCTTTTTGTTCCTTGTTTAGAATTTGTTTGTGTTTTAGTTTGGAGTCAGGCAGGTTTTATTTCTAAAGTAGGAATTTATAAAGCCTGATATTGACTGTCTATAAATTGTGTGCATTTTGAACAAAATAAAATGTATCTGCAAATACAAATTCACCCCATAGATTCGTGTGTGTGTGTGTGTGTGTGTGTGTGTGTGTGTGTGTGTGTGTGTGTGTGTGTGTGAGACAGAGAGAGGGAGCGAAGGGGGGAGAGTGCGCGAGCGTGTGCGAGTTACAGCAGCATAACAAATATCATGATTACAGCAACTAAGACTTTTCAGCATATCCTGCCTGTGTTGACCGTACACTGGATCTAACTGCTGTAATCCAATTCCTCCAGGGGGCAAAGGGTGTGCGAGAGGGGGAGAGCATGTCAGAATGTCTGTGTGAGAGAGAGGGGGCGGGACCGTGTGTGAGAGAGAGGGAGGGAGGGGGTGTTTGTGCGCGTGTGTGTGTGTGTGTGTATGTTTGGGAGAGAGAGGGACGGGGAGAGTGAGTGTGTGTGTGGGGGGGGTGACGAGGGAGTGTGTGTGTGTGGGGGGGGAGGGGAAGAGTGAGTGTGTGTGTGTGGGGGGGAGGGGAAGAGTGAGTGTGTGTGTGTGTGTGTGTGAGAGAGAGAGAGGGGGAGGGGGAGAGTGAGTGTGTGTGTGAGAGGGAGGGGGAGAGTGAGTGTGTGTGTGAGAGGGAGGGGGAGAGTGAGTGTGTGTGTGAGAGGGAGGGAGAGAGTGAGTGTGTGTGTGAGAGGGAGGGAGAGAGTGAGTGTGTGTGTGAGAGGGAGGGGGAGAGTGAGTGTGTGAGAGGGAGGGGGAGGGTGAGTGTGTGTATGAAAGGGAGGGGGAGGGTGAGTGTGTGTGAGAGTGAGGGAGGGTGTGTGTGTGTGCGCGAGTGAGGGAGGGTGTGTGTGTGTGCGAGTGAGGGAGGGTGTGTGTGTGTGCGAGTGAGGGAGGGTGTGTGTGTGTGCGAGTGAGGGAGGGTGTGTGTGTGTGACAGTGAGGAGGGTGTGTGTGTGAGAGTGAGGAGGGTGTGTGTGTGTGAGAGTGAGGAGGGTGTGTGTGTGTGAGAGTGAGGAGGGTGTGTGTGTGTGAGAGTGAGGAGGGTGTGTGTGTGTGTGAGAGTGAGGAGGGTGTGTGTGTGTGAGAGTGAGGAGGGTGTGTGTGTGTGAGAGTGAGGAGGGTGTGTGTGTGTGAGAGTGAGGAGGGTGTGTGTGTGTGACAGTGAGGAGGGTGTGTGTGTGAGAGTGAGGAGGGTGTGTGTGTGAGAGTGAGGAGGGTGTGTGTGTGAGAGTGAGGAGGGTGTGTGCGCGAGAGAGTGAGGGAGGGTGTGTGTGTGCGCGCGAGTGAGGGAGGGTGTGTGTGTGCGCGCGAGTGAGGGAGGGTGTGTGTGTGCGCGCGAGTGAGGGAGGGTGTGTGTGTGCGCGCGAGTGAGGGAGGGTGTGTGTGTGCGCGCGAGTGAGGGAGGGTGTGTGTGTGTGCGAGTGAGGGAGGGTGTGTGTGTGTGCGAGTGAGGGAGGGTGTGTGTGTGTGCGAGTGAGGGAGGGTGTGTGTGTGTGCGAGTGAGGGAGGGTGTGTGTGTGTGCGAGTGAGGGAGGGTGTGTGTGTGTGCGAGTGAGGGAGGGTGTGTGTGTGTGTGCGAGTGAGGGAGGGTGTGTGTG
Organism: Stegostoma tigrinum; assembly: GCF_030684315.1. Taxonomy (NCBI): domain Eukaryota; kingdom Metazoa; phylum Chordata; class Chondrichthyes; order Orectolobiformes; family Stegostomatidae; genus Stegostoma; species Stegostoma tigrinum. Next base: position 18,326,889 of record NC_081404.1, read on the forward strand.
TGTGCGAGTGAGGGAGGGTGTGTGTGTGTGCGAGTGAGGGAGGGTGTGTGTGTGTGTGCGAGTGAGGGAGGGTGTGTGTGTGTGCGAGTGAGGGAGGGTGTGTGTGCGTGCGAGTGAGGGAGGGTGTGTGTGCGTGCGAGTGAGGGAGGGTGTGTGTGTGTGCGAGTGAAGGAGGGTGTGTGTGTGTGTGCGAGTGAAGGAGGGTGTGTGTGTGTGTGCGAGTGAGGGAGGGTGTGTGTGTGTGTGCGAGTGAGGGAGGGTGTGTGTGTGTGTGCGAGTGAGGGAGGGTGTGTGTGCGCGCGAGTGAGGGAGGGTGTGTGTGCGCGCGAGTGAGGGAGGGTGTGTGTGCGCGCGAGTGAGGGAGGGTGTGTGTGCGCGCGAGTGAGGGAGGGTGTGTGTGCGCGCGAGTGAGGGAGGGAGGGTGTGTGCGCGCGCGAGTGAGGGAGGGTGTGTGCGCGCGCGAGTGAGGGAGGGTGTGTGTGCGCGCGAGTGAGGGAGGGTGTGTGTGTGTGCACGAGTGAGGGAGGGTGTGTGTGTGTGCACGAGTGAGGGAGGGTGTGTGTGTGCGCGAGTGAGGGACGGTGTGTGTGTGCGCGAGTGAGGGAGGGTGTGTGTGCGTGTGTGTGAGAGTGAGGGAGGGTGTGTGTGCGTGTGTGTGAGTGTGAGGGAGTGTGTGTGTGTGAGAGTGAGGGAGGGTGTGTGTGTGCGAGTGAGGGAGGGTGTGTGTGTGTGCGAGTGAAGGAGGGTGTGTGTGTGTGTGCGAGTGAAGGAGGGTGTGTGTGTGTGTGCGAGTGAGGGAGGGTGTGTGTGTGTGTGCGAGTGAGGGAGGGTGTGTGTGCGCGCGAGTGAGGGAGGGTGTGTGTGCGCGCGAGTGAGGGAGGGTGTGTGTGCGCGCGAGTGAGGGAGGGAGGGTGTGTGCGCGCGCGAGTGAGGGAGGGTGTGTGCGCGCGCGAGTGAGGGAGGGTGTGTGTGCGCGCGAGTGAGGGAGGGTGTGTGTGTGTGCACGAGTGAGGGAGGGTGTGTGTGTGTGCACGAGTGAGGGAGGGTGTGTGTGTGCGCGAGTGAGGGACGGTGTGTGTGTGCGCGAGTGAGGGAGGGTGTGTGTGCGTGTGTGTGAGAGTGAGGGAGGGTGTGTGTGCGTGTGTGTGAGTGTGAGGGAGTGTGTGTGTGTGAGAGTGAGGGAGGGTGTGTGTGTGCGAGTGAGGGAGGGTATGTGTGTGCGCGAGTGAGGGAGGGTGTGTGTGTGTGCGAGTGAGGGAGGGTGTGTGTGTGTGCGAGTGAGGGAGGGTGTGTGTGTGTGTGCGAGTGAGGGAGGGTGTGTGTGTGTGTGCGAGTGAGGGAGGGTGTGTGTGTGTGCGAGTGAGGGAGGGTGTGTGTGTGTGTGTGCGAGTGAGGGAGGGTGTGTGTGTGTGCGAGTGAGGGAGGGTGTGTGTGTGTGCGAGTGAGGGAGGGTGTGTGTGTGTGCGAGTGAAGGAGGGTGTGTGTGTGTGTGCGAGTGAAGGAGGGTGTGTGTGTGTGTGCGAGTGAAGGAGGGTGTGTGTGTGTGTGCGAGTGAGGGAGGGTGTGTGTGTGTGTGCGAGTGAGGGAGGGTGTGTGTGCGCGCGAGTGAGGGAGGGTGTGTGTGCGCGCGAGTGAGGGAGGGTGTGTGTGCGCGCGAGTGAGGGAGGGAGGGTGTGTGCGCGCGCGAGTGAGGGAGGGTGTGTGCGCGCGCGAGTGAGGGAGGGTGTGTGTGCGCGCGAGTGAGGGAGGGTGTGTGCGCGCGCGAGTGAGGGAGGGTGTGTGCGCGCGCGAGTGAGGGAGGGTGTGTGTGCGCGCGAGTGAGGGAGGGTGTGTGTGTGTGCACGAGTGAGGGAGGGTGTGTGTGTGCGCGAGTGAGGGACGGTGTGTGTGCGCGCGAGTGAGGGAGGGTGTGTGTGCGTGTGTGTGAGAGTGAGGGAGGGTGTGTGTGCGTGTGTGTGAGTGTGAGGGAGTGTGTGTGTGTGAGAGTGAGGGAGGGTGTGTGTGTGCGAGTGAGGGAGGGTATGTGTGTGCGCGAGTGAGGGAGGGTGTGTGTGTGCGCGAGTGAGGGAGGGTGTGTGTGTGCGCGAGTGAGGGAGGGTGTGTGTGAGTGAGGGAGGGTGTGTGTGCGTGTGTGTGAGTGAGGGAGGGTGTGTGTGCGTGTGTGTGAGAGTGAGGGAGGGTGAGTGTGCATGTGTGTGAGAGTGAGGGAGGGTGTGTGTGTGCGCGAGTGAGGGAGGGTGTGTGTGTGCGCGAGTGAGGGAGGGTGTGTGTGTGCGCGAGTGAGGGAGGGTGTGTGTGTGCGCGAGTGAGGGAGGGTGTGTGTGTGCGCGAGTGAGGGAGGGTGTGTGTGTGCGCGAGTGAGGGAGGGTGTGTGTGTGTGCGCGAGTGAGGGAGGGTGTGTGTGTGCGCGAGTGAGGGAGGGTGTGTGTGTGCGCGAGTGAGGGAGGGTGTGTGTGTGTGTGCGCGAGTGAGGGAGGGTGTGTGTGTGCGCGAGTGAGGGAGGGTGTGTGTGTGTGCGCGAGTGAGGGAGGGTGTGTGTGTGTGCGCGAGTGAGGGACGGTGTCTGTGTGCGCGAGTGAGGGAGGGTGTGTGTGCGTGTGTGTGTGAGGGAGGGTGTGTGTGTGCGCGAGTGAGGGAGGGTGTGTGTGTGTGCGCGCGAGTGAGGGAGGGTGTGTGTGTGTGCGCGAGTGAGGGAGAGTGTGTGTGTGTGCGCGAGTGAGGGACGGTGTCTGTGTGCGCGAGTGAGGGAGGGTGCGTGTGCGTGAGGGAGGGTGTGTGTGCGTGTGTGTGAGGGAGGGTGTGTGTGCGTGTGTGTGAGAGTGAGGGAGGGTGTGTGTGCGTGTGTGTGAGTGTGAGGGAGGGTGTGTGTGCGTGTGTGTGAGAGTGAGGGAGGGTGTGTGTGCGTGTGTGTGAGAGTGAGGGAGGGTGTGTGTGCATGTGTGTGAGTGTGAGGGAGTGTGTGTGTGTGCGAGTGAGGGAGGGTGTGTGTGTGCGAGTGAGGGAGGGTGTGTGTGTGCGAGTGAGGGAGGGAGTGTGTGTGCGCGCGAGCGGGAGGGAGGGAGGGAGTGTGTGTGCGCGCGAGCGGGAGGGAGGGAGGGAGTGTGTGTGCGCGCGAGCGGGAGGGAGGGAGGGAGTGTGTGTGCGCGCGAGCGGGAGGGAGGGAGGGAGTGTGTGTGCGCGCGAGCGGGAGGGAGGGAGGGAGTGTGTGTGCGCGCGAGCGGGAGGGAGGGAGGGAGTGTGTGTGCGCGCGAGCGGGAGGGAGGGAGGGAGTGTGTGTGCGCGCGAGCGGGAGGGAGGGAGGGAGTGTGTGTGCGCGCGAGCGGGAGGGAGGGAGGGAGTGTGTGTGCGCGCGAGCGGGAGGGAGGGAGGGAGTGTGTGTGCGCGCGAGCGGGAGGGAGGGAGGGAGTGTGTGTGCGCGCGAGCGGGAGGGAGGGAGGGAGTGTGTGTGCGCGCGAGCGGGAGGGAGGGAGGGAGTGTGTGTGCGCGCGAGCGGGAGGGAGGGAGGGAGTGTGTGTGCGCGCGAGCGGGAGGGAGGGAGGGAGTGTGTGTGCGCGCGAGCGGGAGGGAGGGAGGGAGTGTGTGTGCGCGCGAGCGGGAGGGAGGGAGGGAGTGTGTGTGCGCGCGAGCGGGAGGGAGGGAGGGAGTGTGTGTGCGCGCGAGCGGGAGGGAGGGAGGGAGTGTGTGTGCGCGCGAGCGGGAGGGAGGGAGGGAGTGTGTGTGCGCGCGAGCGGGAGGGAGGGAGGGAGTGTGTGTGCGCGCGAGCGGGAGGGAGGGAGGGAGTGTGTGTGCGCGCGAGCGGGAGGGAGGGAGGGAGTGTGTGTGCGCGCGAGCGGGAGGGAGGGAGGGAGTGTGTGTGCGCGCGAGCGGGAGGGAGGGAGGGAGTGTGTGTGCGCGCGAGCGGGAGGGAGGGAGGGAGTGTGTGTGCGCGCGAGCGGGAGGGAGGGAGGGAGTGTGTGTGCGCGCGAGCGGGAGGGAGGGAGGGAGTGTGTGTGCGCGCGAGCGGGAGGGAGGGAGGGAGTGTGTGTGCGCGCGAGCGGGAGGGAGGGAGGGAGTGTGTGTGCGCGCGAGCGGGAGGGAGGGAGGGAGTGTGTGTGCGCGCGAGCGGGAGGGAGGGAGGGAGTGTGTGTGCGCGCGAGCGGGAGGGAGGGAGGGAGTGTGTGTGCGCGCGAGCGGGAGGGAGGGAGGGAGTGTGTGTGCGCGCGAGAGGGAGGGAGGGAGTGTGTGTGTGCGCGAGCGGGAGGGAGGGAGGGAGTGTGTGTGTGCGCGAGCGCGAGCGAGGGAGGGAGTGTGTGTGTGCGCGAGCGCGAGCGAGGGAGGGAGTGTGTGTGTGCGCGAGCGCGAGCGAGGGTGGGAGTGTGTGTGTGCGCGAGCGCGAGCGAGGGTGTGTGTGTGTGTGTGCGGGAGGGAGGGAGGGAGTGTGTGTGTGCGCGAGCGGGAGGGAGGGAGGGAGTGTGTGTGTGAGCGAGGGAGGGCGTGGGTGTGTGTGTGTGAGCGCGAGCGGGCGTGGGTGTGTGTGTGTGAGCGCGAGCGGGCGTGGGTGTGTGTGTGTGTGAGCGAGGGAGGGTGGGTGTGTGTGTGTGTGAGCGAGGGAGGGTGGGTGTGTGTGTGTGAGCGCGAGGGAGGGTGGGTGTGTGTGTGTGAGCGCGAGGGAGGGTGGGTGTGTGTGTGTGTGTGAGCGAGGGAGGGTGGGTGTGTGTGTGTGTGTGAGCGAGGGAGGGCGTGGGTGTGTGTGTGTGAGCGCGAGCGGGCGTGGGTGTGTGTGTGTGAGCGAGGGAGGGCGTGGGTGTGTGTGTGTGAGCGCGAGCGGGCGCGTGTGTGTGTGTGTGAGCGAGGGAGGGCGGGTGTGTGTGTGTGCGCGAGGGAGGGCGGGTGTGTGTGTGTGAGCGAGGGAGGGCGTGGGTGTGTGTGTGTGAGCGAGGGAGGGTGGGTGTGTGTGTGTGAGCGAGGGAGGGCGTGGGTGTGTGTGTGTGAGCGCGAGCGGGCGTGGGTGTGTGTGTGTGAGCGAGGGAGGGCGTGGGTGTGTGTGTGTGAGCGCGAGCGGGCGTGTGTGTGTGTGTGTGAGCGAGGGAGGGCGGGTGTGTGTGTGTGAGCGCGAGGGAGGGCGGGTGTGTGTGTGTGAGCGCGAGGGAGGGCGGGTGTGTGTGTGTGAGCGAGGGAGGGCGGGTGTGTGTGTGTGAGCGAGGGAGGGCGTGGGTGTGTGTGTGTGAGCGCGTGCGGGCGTGGGTGTGTGTGTGTGAGCGAGGGAGGGCGTGGGTGTGTGTGTGTGAGCGCGAGCGGGCGTGTGTGTGTGTGTGTGAGCGAGGGAGGGTGGGTGTGTGTGTGTGCGCGAGGGAGGGTGGGTGTGTGTGTGTGAGCGAGGGAGGGCGTGGGTGTGTGTGTGTGAGCGCGAGCGGGCGTGGGTGTGTGTGTGTGAGCGAGGGAGGGCGTGGGTGTGTGTGTGTGAGCGCGAGCGGGCGTGTGTGTGTGTGTGTGAGCGCGAGCGGGCGTGTGTGTGTGTGTGTGAGCGAGGGAGGGTGGGTGTGTGTGTGTGAGCGCGAGGGAGGGTGGGTGTGTGTGTGTGAGCGCGAGGGAGGGTGGGTGTGTGTGTGTGAGCGCGTGGGAGGGTGGGTGTGTGTGTGTGAGCGAGGGAGGGTGGGTGTGTGTGTGTGAGCGAGGGAGGGCGTGGGTGTGTGTGTTTGAGCGCGAGCGGGCGTGGGTGTGTGTGTGTGAGCGAGGGAGGGCGTGGGTGTGTGTGTGTGAGCGAGGGAGGGCGTGGGTGTGTGTGTGTGAGCGAGGGAGGGCGTGGGTGTGTGTGTGTGAGCGCGAGCGGGCGTGTGTGTGTGTGTGTGAGCGAGGGAGGGCGTGGGTGTGTGTGTGTGAGCGCGAGCGGGCGTGTGTGTGTGTGTGTGAGCGAGGGAGGGTGGGTGTGTGTGTGTGAGCGCGAGGGAGGGTGGGTGTGTGTGTGTGAGCGCGAGGGAGGGTGGGTGTGTGTGTGTGAGCGCGAGGGAGGGTGGGTGTGTGTGTGTGAGCGAGGGAGGGTGGGTGTGTGTGTGTGAGCGAGGGAGGGCGTGGGTGTGTGTGTGTGAGCGCGAGCGGGCGTGGGTGTGTGTGTGTGAGCGAGGGAGGGCGTGGGTGTGTGTGTGTGAGCGCGAGCGGGCGTGTGTGTGTGTGTGTGTGAGCGAGGGAGGGTGGGTGTGTGTGTGTGAGCGCGAGGGAGGGTGGGTGTGTGTGTGTGAGCGCGAGGGAGGGTGGGTGTGTGTGTGTGAGCGCGAGGGAGGGTGGGTGTGTGTGTGTGTGAGCGAGGGAGGGTGGGTGTGTGTGTGTGAGCGAGGGAGGGCGTGGGTGTGTGTGTGTGAGCGCGAGCGGGCGTGGGTGTGTGTGTGTGAGCGAGGGAGGGCGTGGGTGTGTGTGTGTGAGCGCGAGCGGGCGTGTGTGTGTGTGTGTGAGCGAGGGAGGGTGGGTGTGTGTGTGTGAGCGCGAGGGAGGGTGGGTGTGTGTGTGTGAGCGCGAGGGAGGGTGGGTGTGTGTGTGTGAGCGCGAGGGAGGGTGGGTGTGTGTGTGTGAGCGCGAGGGAGGGTGGGTGTGTGTGTGTGAGCGAGGGAGGGTGGGTGTGTGTGTGTGAGCGAGGGAGGGCGTGGGTGTGTGTGTGTGAGCGCGAGCGGGCGTGGGTGTGTGTGTGAGCGAGGGAGGGCGTGGGTGTGTGTGTGTGAGCGCGAGCGGGCGTGTGTGTGTGTGTGAGCGAGGGAGGGTGGGTGTGTGTGTGTGCGCGAGGGAGGGTGGGTGTGTGTGTGTGAGCGAGGGAGGGCGTGGGTGTGTGTGTGTGAGCGCGAGCGGGCGTGGGTGTGTGTGTGTGAGCGAGGGAGGGCGTGGGTGTGTGTGTGTGAGCGCGAGCGGGCGTGTGTGTGTGTGTGTGAGCGAGGGAGGGTGGGTGTGTGTGTGTGAGCGCGAGGGAGGGTGGGTGTGTGTGTGTGAGCGCGAGGGAGGGTGGGTGTGTGTGTGTGAGCGAGGGAGGGTGGGTGTGTGTGTGTGAGCGAGGGAGGGCGTGGGTGTGTGTGTGTGAGCGCGAGCGGGCGTGGGTGTGTGTGTGTGAGCGAGGGAGGGCGTGGGGGTGTGTGTGTGTGAGCGCGAGCGGGCGTGTGTGTGTGTGTGTGAGCGAGGGAGGGCGTGGGTGTGTGTGTGTGAGCGCGAGCGGGCGTGTGTGTGTGTGTGTGAGCGAGGGAGGGTGGGTGTGTGTGTGTGAGCGCGAGGGAGGGTGGGTGTGTGTGTGTGAGCGCGAGGGAGGGTGGGTGTGTGTGTGTGAGCGCGAGGGAGGGTGGGTGTGTGTGTGTGAGCGAGGGAGGGTGGGTGTGTGTGTGTGAGCGAGGGAGGGTGGGTGTGTGTGTGTGAGCGAGGGAGGGCGTGGGTGTGTGTGTGTGAGCGCGAGCGGGCGTGGGTGTGTGTGTGTGAGCGAGGGAGGGCGTGGGTGTGTGTGTGTGAGCGAGGGAGGGCGTGGGTGTGTGTGTGTGAGCGCGAGCGGGCGTGTGTGTGTGTGTGTGAGCGAGGGAGGGTGGGTGTGTGTGTGTGAGCGCGAGGGAGGGTGGGTGTGTGTGTGTGAGCGCGAGGGAGGGTGGGTGTGTGTGTGTGAGCGCGAGGGAGGGTGGGTGTGTGTGTGCGAGCGAGGGAGGGTGGGTGTGTGTGTGCGAGCGAGGGAGGGGGTGGGTGTGTGTGTGCGAGCGAGGGAGGGGGTGGGTGTGTGTGTGCGAGCGAGGGAGGGGGTGGGTGTGTGTGTGCGAGCGAGGGAGGGGGTGGGTGTGTGTGTGCGAGCGAGGGAGGGGGTGGGTGTGTGTGTGTGAGCGCGAGCGGGCGTGTGTGTGTGTGTGTGAGCGAGGGAGGGTGGGTGTGTGTGTGTGAGCGCGAGGGAGGGTGGGTGTGTGTGTGTGAGCGAGGGAGGGTGGGTGTGTGTGTGTGAGCGAGGGAGGGTGGGTGTGTGTGTGTGAGCGAGGGAGGGCGTGGGTGTGTGTGTGTGAGCGCGAGCGGGCGTGGGTGTGTGTGTGTGAGCGCGAGCGGGCGTGGGTGTGTGTGTGTGAGCGAGGGAGGGCGTGGGTGTGTGTGTGTGAGCGCGAGCGGGCGTGTGTGTGTGTGTGTGAGCGAGGGAGGGTGGGTGTGTGTGTGTGAGCGCGAGGGAGGGTGGGTGTGTGTGTGTGAGCGCGAGGGAGGGTGGGTGTGTGTGTGAGCGCGAGGGAGGGTGGGTGTGTGTGTGTGAGCGCGAGGGAGGGTGGGTGTGTGTGTGCGAGCGAGGGAGGGTGGGTGTGTGTGTGCGAGCGAGGGAGGGGGTGGGTGTGTGTGTGCGAGCGAGGGAGGGGGTGGGTGTGTGTGTGCGAGCGAGGGAGGGGGTGGGTGTGTGTGTGCGAGCGAGGGAGGGTGGGTGTGTGTGTGTGCGCGAGGGAGGGTGGGTGTGTGTGTGTGAGCGAGGGAGGGCGTGGGTGTGTGTGTGTGAGCGCGAGCGGGCGTGGGTGTGTGTGTGTGAGCGAGGGAGGGCGTGGGTGTGTGTGTGTGAGCGCGAGCGGGCGTGGGTGTGTGTGTGTGAGCGAGGGAGGGCGTGGGTGTGTGTGTGTGAGCGCGAGCGGGCGTGTGTGTGTGTGTGTGAGCGAGGGAGGGTGGGTGTGTGTGTGTGAGCGCGAGGGAGGGTGGGTGTGTGTGTGTGAGCGCGAGGGAGGGTGGGTGTGTGTGTGTGAGCGAGGGAGGGTGGGTGTGTGTGTGTGAGCGAGGGAGGGCGTGGGTGTGTGTGTGTGAGCGCGAGCGGGCGTGGGTGTGTGTGTGTGAGCGAGGGAGGGCGTGGGTGTGTGTGTGTGAGCGCGAGCGGGCGTGTGTGTGTGTGTGTGAGCGAGGGAGGGTGGGTGTGTGTGTGTGAGCGCGAGGGAGGGTGGGTGTGTGTGTGTGAGCGCGAGGGAGGGTGGGTGTGTGTGTGTGAGCGAGGGAGGGTGGGTGTGTGTGTGTGAGCGAGGGAGGGCGTGGGTGTGTGTGTGTGAGCGCGAGCGGGCGTGGGTGTGTGTGTGTGAGCGAGGGAGGGCGTGGGTGTGTGTGTGTGAGCGCGAGCGGGCGTGTGTGTGTGTGTGTGAGCGAGGGAGGGTGGGTGTGTGTGTGTGCGCGAGGGAGGGTGGGTGTGTGTGTGTGAGCGAGGGAGGGCGTGGGTGTGTGTGTGTGAGCGCGAGCGGGCGTGGGTGTGTGTGTGTGAGCGAGGGAGGGCGTGGGTGTGTGTGTGTGAGCGCGAGCGGGCGTGTGTGTGTGTGTGTGAGCGAGGGAGGGTGGGTGTGTGTGTGTGAGCGCGAGGGAGGGTGGGTGTGTGTGTGTGAGCGCGAGGGAGGGTGGGTGTGTGTGTGTGAGCGCGAGGGAGGGTGGGTGTGTGTGTGTGAGCGAGGGAGGGTGGGTGTGTGTGTGTGAGCGAGGGAGGGCGTGGGTGTGTGTGTGTGAGCGCGAGCGGGCGTGGGTGTGTGTGTGTGAGCGAGGGAGGGCGTGGGTGTGTGTGTGTGAGCGCGAGCGGGCGTGTGTGTGTGTGTGTGAGCGAGGGAGGGCGTGGGTGTGTGTGTGTGAGCGCGAGCGGGCGTGTGTGTGTGTGTGTGAGCGAGGGAGGGTGGGTGTGTGTGTGTGAGCGCGAGGGAGGGTGGGTGTGTGTGTGTGAGCGCGAGGGAGGGTGGGTGTGTGTGTGTGAGCGAGGGAGGGTGGGTGTGTGTGTGTGAGCGAGGGAGGGTGGGTGTGTGTGTGTGAGCGAGGGAGAGGGTGGGTGTGTGTGTGTGAGCGAGGGAGGGCGTGGGTGTGTGTGTGTGAGCGCGAGCGGGCGTGGGTGTGTGTGTGTGAGCGAGGGAGGGCGTGGGTGTGTGTGTGTGAGCGCGAGCGGGCGTGTGTGTGTGTGTGTGAGCGAGGGAGGGTGGGTGTGTGTGTGTGAGCGCGAGGGAGGGTGGGTGTGTGTGTGTGAGCGCGAGGGAGGGTGGGTGTGTGTGTGTGAGCGCGAGGGAGGGTGGGTGTGTGTGTGCGAGCGAGGGAGGGTGGGTGTGTGTGTGCGAGCGAGGGAGGGGGTGGGTGTGTGTGTGCGAGCGAGGGAGGGGGTGGGTGTGTGTGTGCGAGCGAGGGAGGGGGTGGGTGTGTGTGTGCGAGCGAGGGAGGGGGTGGGTGTGTGTGTGCGAGCGAGGGAGGGGGTGGGTGTGTGTGAGCGAGGGAGGGAGGGGGTGGGTGTGTGTGAGCGAGGGAGGGAGGGGGTGGGTGTGTGTGAGCGAGGGAGGGAGGGGGTGGGTGTGTGTGAGCGAGGGAGGGAGGGGGTGGGTGTGTGTGAGCGAGGGAGGGAGGGGGTGGGTGTGTGTGAGCGAGGGAGGGCGTGGGTGTGTGTGTGTGAGCGCGAGCGGGCGTGGGTGTGTGTGTGTGCGCGAGCGGGAGGGAGGGAGGGAGTGTGTGTGTGCGCGAGCGGGAGGGAGGGAGGGAGTGTGTGTGTGCGCGAGCGGGAGGGAGGGAGGCAGTGTGTGTGTGCGCGAGCGCGAGCGAGGGTGGGAGTGTGTGTGTGCGCGAGCGCGAGCGAGGGTGTGTGTGTGTGTGTGCGCGAGCGCGAGCGAGGGTGCGTGTGTGTGTGTGCGCGAGGGAGGGTGGGTGTGTGTGTGTGAGCGAGGGAGGGCGTGGGTGTGTGTGTGTGAGCGCGAGCGGGCGTGGGTGTGTGTGTGTGAGCGAGGGAGGGCGTGGGTGTGTGTGTGTGAGCGCGAGCGGGCGTGTGTGTGTGTGTGTGAGCGAGGGAGTGTGGGTGTGTGTGTGTGAGCGCGAGGGAGGGTGGGTGTGTGTGTGTGAGCGAGGGAGGGTGGGTGTGTGTGTGTGAGCGAGGGACGGCGTGGGTGTGTGTGTGTGAGCGCGAGAGGGCGTGGGTGTGTGTGTGTGAGCGAGGGAGGGCGTGGGTGAGTGTGTGTGAGCGCGAGCGGGCGTGTGTGTGTGTGTGTGAGCGAGGGAGGGTGGGTGTGTGTGTGTGAGCGCGAGGGAGGGTGGGTGTGTGTGTGTGAGCGCGAGGGAGGGTGGGTGTGTGTGTGTGAGCGCGAGGGAGGGTGGGTGTGTGTGTGTGAGCGCGAGGGAGGGTGTGTGTGTGTGCGCGAGCGGGAGGGAGGGAGGGAGTGTGTGTGTGCGCGAGCGGGAGGGAGGGAGGGAGTGTGTGTGTGCGCGAGCGGGAGGGAGGGAGGGAGTGTGTGTGTGCGCGAGCGGGAGGGAGGGAGGGAGTGTGTGTGTGCGCGAGCGGGAGGGAGGGAGGGAGTGTGTGTGTGCGCGAGCGCGAGCGAGGGTGGGAGTGTGTGTGTGCGCGAGCGCGAGCGAGGGTGTGTGTGTGTGTGTGTGAGCGAGGGAGGGGGTGGGTGTGTGTGTGTGAGCGAGGGAGGGGGTGGGTGTGTGTGTGTGAGCGCGAGGGAGGGTGGGTGTGTGTGTGTGAGCGCGAGGGAGGGTGGGTGTGTGTGTGTGAGCGCGAGGGAGGGTGGGTGTGTGTGTGTGAGCGCGAGGGAGGGTGGGTGTGTGTGTGTGAGCGCGAGGGAGGGTGGGTGTGTGTGTGTGAGCGCGAGGGAGGGTGGGTGTGTGTGTGTGAGCGCGAGGGAGGGTGGGTGTGTGTGTGTGAGCGCGAGGGAGGGTGGGTGTGTGTGTGTGAGCGCGAGGGAGGGTGGGTGTGTGTGTGTGAGCGCGAGGGAGGGTGGGTGTGTGTGTGTGAGCGCGAGGGAGGGTGGGTGTGTGTTTGTGAGCGCGAGGGAGGGTGGGTGTGTGTGTGTGAGCGCGAGGGAGGGTGGGTGTGTGTGTGTGAGCGCGAGCGGGCGTGGGTGTGTGTGTGTGAGCGCGAGCGGGCGTGGGTGTGTGTGTGTGAGCGCGAGCGGGCGTGGGTGTGTGTGTGTGAGCGCGAGCGGGCGTGGGTGTGTGTGTGTGAGCGCGAGCGGGCGTGGGTGTGTGTGTGTGAGCGCGAGCGGGCGTGGGTGTGTGTGTGAGCGCGAGCGAGGGTGGGTGTGTGTGTGTGCGCGAGCGGGAGGGAGGGAGGGAGTGTGTGTGTGCGCGAGCGCGAGGGAGGGAGGGAGTGTGTGTGTGCGCGAGCGCAAGCGAGGGTGGGTGTGTGTGTGTGCGCGAGCGGGCGTGGGTGTGTGTGTGTGTGCGCGAGCGCGAGCGAGGGTGGGGGTGTGTGTGTGCGCGAGCGAGGGTGTGTGTGTGTGTGTGTGTGCGCGAGCGGGAGGGAGGGAGGGAGTGTGTGTGTGCGCGAGCGCGAGCGAGGGTGGGTGTGTGTGTGTGCGCGAGCGCGAGCGAGGGTGGGTGTGTGTGTGTGAGCGCGAGGGAGGGTGGGTGTGTGTGTGTGAGCGCGAGCGGGCGTGGGTGTGTGTGTGTGAGCGCGAGCGGGCGTGGGTGTGTGTGTGTGAGCGCGAGCGGGCGTGGGTGTGTGTGTGTGAGCGCGAGCGGGCGTGGGTGTGTGTGTGTGCGCGAGAGCGGGCGTGGGTGTGTGTGTGTGCGCGAGCGCGAGCGAGGGTGGGGGTGTGCGTGTGCGCGAGCGAGGGTGGGTGTGTGTGTGTGCGCGAGCGGGAGGGAGGGAGGGAGTGTGTGTGTGCGCGAGCGGGAGGGAGGGAGGGAGTGTGTGTGTGCGCGAGCGCGAGGGAGGGAGGGAGTGTGTGTGTGCGCGAGCGCAAGCGAGGGTGGGTGTGTGTGTGTGCGCGAGCGGGCGTGGGTGTGTGTGTGTGTGTGTGCGCGAGCGAGGGTGGGGGTGTGTGTGTGCGCGAGCGAGGGTGGGTGTGTGTGTGTGTGTGTGAGCGCGAGGGAGGGTGGGTTTGTGTGTGTGAGCGCGAGCGGGCGTGGGTGTGTGTGTGTGCGCGAGCGGGAGGGAGGGAGGGAGTGTGTGTGTGCGCGAGCGCGAGCGAGGGTGGGTGTGTGTGTGTGTGTGAGCGCGAGGGAGGGTGGGTGTGTGTGAGCGCGAGGGAGGGTGGGTTTGTGTGTGTGAGCGCGAGCGGGCGTGGGTGTGTGTGTGTGAGCGCGAGGGAGGGTGGGTTTGTGTGTGTGAGCGCGAGCGGGCGTGGGTGTGTGTGTGTGAGCGCGAGGGAGGGTGGGTTTGTGTGTGTGAGCGCGAGCGGGCGTGGGTGTGTGTGTGTGAGCGCGAGCGGGCGTGGGTGTGTGTGTGAGCGCGAGGGAGGGTCGGTGTGTGTGTGTGCGCGAGCGGGAGGGGGTGTGTGTGTGTGTGTGCGCGAGCGGGAGGGAGGGAGGGAGTGTGTGTGTGCGCGAGCGCGAGCGAGGGTGGGTGTGTGTGTGTGCGCGAGCGCGAGCGAGGGTTGGGGTGTGTGTGTGCGCGAGCGCGAGCGAGGGTGGGTGTGTGTGTGTGCGCGAGCGCGAGCGAGGGTGGGTGTGTGTGTGTGCGCGAGCGCGAGCGAGGGTGGGTGTGTGTGTGGGCGCGAGCGAGGGTGGGTGTGTGTGCGTGAGCGCGAGGGAGGGTGGGTGTGTGTGCGCGAGCGCAAGCGAGGGTGGGTTTGTGTGTGTGTGCGCGAGCGGGCATGGGTGTGTGTGTGTGTGCGCGAGCGCGAGCGAGGGTGGGGGTGTGTGTGCGCGAGCGAGGGTGGGCGTGTGTGTGTGTGCGCGCGAGCGGGAGGGAGGATGGGCGTGTGTGTGTGTGCGCGAGCGGGAGGGAGGGAGGGAGTGTGTGTGTGCGCGAGCGCGAGCGAGGGTGTGTGTGTGTGTGTGCGCGAGCGCGAGCGAGGGTTGGGGTGTGTGTGTGCGCGAGCGCGAGCGAGGGTGGGTGTGTGCGTGGGCGCGAGCGAGGGTGGGTGTGTGTGTGTGAGCGCGAGGGAGGGTGGGTGTGTGTGTGTGAGCGCGAGGGAGGGTGGGTGTGTGTGTGTGAGCGCGAGCGGGCGTGGGTGTGTGTGTGTGTGAGCGCGAGCGGGCGTGGGTGTGTGTGTGTGTGCGCGAGCGGGCGTGGGTGTGTGTGTGTGAGCGCGAGCGGGCGTGGGTGTGTGTGTGTGTGCGCGAGCGGGCGTGGCTGTGTGTGTGTGTGCGAGCGGGCGTGGCTGTGTGTGTGTGTGTGCGCGAGCGAGGGTGGGTGTGTGTGTGTGCGCGAGCGCGGGGGTGTGTGTGTGCGCGAGCGAGGGTGGGTGTGTGTGTGTGCGCGAGTGGGAGGGAGGGAGGGAGTGTGTGTGTGCGCGAGCGCGAGCGAGGGTGGGTGTGTGTGTGTGCGCGAGCGAGGGTGGGTGTGTGTGTGTGCGCGAGCGCGAGTGAGGGTGGGTGTGTGTGAGCGCGAGGGAGGGTGGGAGTGTGTGTGTGAGCGCGAGGGAGGGTGGGTGTGTGTGTGTGAGCGCGAGGGAGGGTGGGTGTGTGTGTGTGAGCGCGAGGGAGGGTGGGTGTGTGTTTGTGAGCGCGAGGGAGGGTGGGTGTGTGTGTGTGTGAGCGCGAGGGAGGGTGGGTGTGTGTGTGTGAGCGCGAGCGGGCGTGGGTGTGTGTGTGTGAGCGCGAGCGGGCGTGGGTGTGTGTGTGTGAGCGCGAGCGGGCGTGGGTGTGTGTGTGCGAGCGGGCGTGGGTGTGTGTGTGCGAGCGGGCGTGGGTGTGTGTGTGTGTGAGCGCGAGCGGGCGTGGGTGTGTGTGTGAGCGCGAGCGGGCGTGGGTGTGTGTGTGAGCGCGAGCGGGCGTGGGTGTGTGTGTGCGTGTGCGCGAGCGAGGGTGGGTGTCTGTGTGTGCGCGAGCGGGAGGGAGGGAGGGGGTGTCTGTGTGTGCGCGAGCGGGAGGGAGGGAGGGAGTGTGTGTGTGCGCGAGCGCGAGGGAGGGAGGGAGTGTGTGTGTGCGCGAGCGCAAGCGAGGGTGGGTGTGTGTGTGTGCGCGAGCGGGCGTGGGTGTGTGTGTGTGTGCGCGAGCGCGAGCGAGGGTGGGGGTGTGTGTGTGCGCGAGCGAGGGTGTGTGTGTGTGTGTGCGCGCGAGCGGGAAGGAGGGAGGGAGTGTGTGTGTGCGCGAGCGCGAGCGAGGGTGGGTGTGTGTGTGTGCGCGAGCGCGAGCGAGGGTGGGTGTGTGTGTGTGAGCGCGAGGGAGGGTGGGTGTGTGTGTGTGAGCGCGAGCGGGCGTGGGTGTGTGTGTGTGAGCGCGAGCGGGCGTGGGTGTGTGTGTGTGCGCGAGCGCGAGCGAGGGTGGGGGTGTGCGTGTGCGCGAGCGAGGGTGGGTGTGTGTGTGTGCGCGAGCGGGAGGGAGGGAGGGAGTGTGTGTGTGCGCGAGCGGGAGGGAGGGAGGGAGTGTGTGTGTGCGCGAGCGCGAGGGAGGGAGGGAGTGTGTGTGTGCGCGAGCGCAAGCGAGGGTGGGTGTGTGTGTGTGCGCGAGCGGGCGTGGGTGTGTGTGTGTGTGCGTGAGCGAGGGTGGGGGTGTGTGTGTGCGCGAGCGAGGGTGGGTGTGTGTGTGTGAGCGCGAGGGAGGGTGGGTGTGTGTGTGTGTGAGCGCGAGGGAGGGTGGGTTTGTGTGTGTGAGCGCGAGCGGGCGTGGGTGTGTGTGTGTGCGCGAGCGAGCGGGAGGGAGGGAGGGAGTGTGTGTGTGCGCGAGCGCGAGCGAGGGTGGGTGTGTGTGTGTGTGTGAGCGCGAGGGAGGGTGGGTGTGTGTGTGTGTGTGAGCGCGAGGGAGGGTGGGTGTGTGTGTGTGTGAGCGCGAGGGAGGGTGGGTTTGTGTGTGTGAGCGCGAGCGGGCGTGGGTGTGTGTGTGTGAGCGCGAGGGAGGGTGGGTTTGTGTGTGTGAGCGCGAGCGGGCGTGGGTGTGTGTGTGTGAGCGCGAGGGAGGGTGGGTTTGTGTGTGTGAGCGCGAGCGGGCGTGGGTGTGTGTGTGTGAGCGCGAGCGGGCGTGGGTGTGTGTGTGAGCGCGAGGGAGGGTCGGTGTGTGTGTGTGCGCGAGCGGGAGGGGGTGTGTGTGTGTGCGCGAGCGGGAGGGAGGGAGGGAGTGTGTGTGTGCGCGAGCGCGAGCGAGGGTTGGGGTGTGTGTGTGCGCGAGCGCGAGCGAGGGTGGGTGTGTGTGTGTGCGCGAGCGCGAGCGAGGGTGGGTGTGTGTGTGTGTGCGCGAGCGCGAGCGAGGGTGGGTGTGTGTGTGGGCGCGAGCGAGGGTGGGTGTGTGTGCGTGAGCGCGAGGGAGGGTGGGTGTGTGTGCGCGAGCGCAAGCGAGGGTGGGTTTGTGTGTGTGTGCGCGAGCGGGCATGGGTGTGTGTGTGTGTGCGCGAGCGCGAGCGAGGGTGGGGGTGTGTGTGCGCGAGCGAGGGTGGGCGTGTGTGTGTGTGCGCGCGAGCGGGAGGGAGGGTGGGCGTGTGTGTGTGTGCGCGAGCGGGAGGGAGGGAGGGAGTGTGTGTGTGCGCGAGCGCGAGCGAGGGTGTGTGTGTGTGTGCGCGAGCGCGAGCGAGGGTTGGGGTGTGTGTGTGCGCGAGCGCGAGCGAGGGTGGGTGTGTGCGTGGGCGCGAGCGAGGGTGGGTGTGTGTGTGTGAGCGCGAGGGAGGGTGGGTGTGTGTGTGTGAGCGCGAGGGAGGGTGGGTGTGTGTGTGTGAGCGCGAGCGGGCGTGGGTGTGTGTGTGTGTGAGCGCGAGCGGGCGTGGGTGTGTGTGTGTGAGCGCGAGCGGGCGTGGGTGTGTGTGTGTGTGCGCGAGCGGGCGTGGCTGTGTGTGTGTGCGCGAGCGGGCGTGGCTGTGTGTGTGTGTGTGCGCGAGCGAGGGTGGGTGTGTGTGTGTGCGCGAGCGCGAGCGAGGGTGGGGGTGTGTGTGTGCGCGAGCGAGGGTGGGTGTGTGTGTGTGCGCGAGCGGGAGGGAGGGAGGGAGTGTGTGTGTGCGCGAACGCGAGCGAGGGTGGGTGTGTGTGTGTGCGCGAGCGAGTGTGGGTGTGTGTGTGTGCGCGAGCGCGAGTGAGGGTGGGTGTGTGTGAGCGCGAGGGAGGGTGGGTGTGTGTGTGTGAGCGCGAGGGAGGGTGGGTTTGTGTGTGTGAGCGCGAGCGGGTGTGGGTGTGTGTCTGAGCGCGAGGGAGGGTGGGTTTGTGTGTGTGAGCGCGAGCGGGCGTGGGTGTGTGTGTGTGAGCGCGAGCGGGCGTGGGTGTGTGTGTGTGTGCGCGAGCGGGCGTGGGTGTGAGTGAGTGTGTGCGCGAGCGGGAGGGGGTGTGTGTGTGTGTGTGCGCGAGCGGGAGGGAGGGAGGGAGTGTGTGTGTGCGCGAGCGCGAGCGAGGGTGGGTGTGTGTGTGTGCGCGAGCGTGAGCGAGGGTTGGGGTGTGTGTGTGCGTGAGTGCGAGCGAGGGTGGGTGTGTGTGTGTGCGCGAGCGCGAGCGAGGGTGGGTGTGTGTGTGGGTGCGAGCGAGGGTGGGTGTGTGTGTGTGTGAGCGAGGGAGGGTGGGTGTTTGTGTGTGAGCGAGGGAGGGTGGGTGTGTGTGTGTGAGCGAGGGAGGGTGGGTGTGTGTGTGTGAGCGAGGGAGGGTGGGTGTGTGTGTGTGAGCGAGGGAGGGTGGGTGTGTGTGTGTGAGCGAGGGAGGGTGGGTGTGTGTGTGTGAGCGAGGGAGGGTGGGTGTGTGTGTGTGAGCGAGGGAGGGTGTGTGTGTGTGTGTGTGAGCGAGGGAGGGTGTGTGTGTGTGTGAGCGAGGGTGGGTGGGTGTGTGTGTGTGAGCGAGGGAGGGTGGGTGTGTGTGTGTGAGCGAGGGAGGGTGGGTGTGTGTGTGTGAGCGAGGGAGGGTGGGTGTGTGTGTGTGAGCGAGGGAGGGTGGGTGTGTGTGTGTGAGCGAGGGAGGGTGGGTGTGTGTGTGTGAGCGAGGGAGGGTGGGTGTGTGTGTGTGAGCGAGGGAGGGTGGGTGTGTGTGTGTGAGCGAGGGAGGGTGGGTGTGTGTGTGTGAGCGAGGGAGGGTGGGTGTGTGTGTGTGAGAGTGAGGGAGGGTGTGTGTGTGTGAGAGTGAGGGAGGGTGTGTGTGTGTGTGAGAGTGAGGGAGGGTGTGTGTGTGAGAGTGAATGAGGGTGTGTGTGTGAGAGTGAGGGAGGGTGTGTGTGCGAGAGTGAGGGAGGGTGTGTGTGAGAGAGTGAGGGAGGGTGTGTGTGCGAGAGGGAGGGTGTGTGTGCGAGAGTGAGGGAGGGTGTGTGTGCGAGAGTGAGGGAGGGTGTGTGTGCGAGAGTGAGGGAGGGTGTGTGTGTGTGTGCGCGAGTGAGGGACGGTGTGTGTGTGCGCGAATGAGGGAGGGTGTGTGTGTGCGCGAGTGTGGGACGGTGTGTGTGTGCGCGAGTGAGGGAGGGTGTGTGTGCGTGTGTGTGAGAGTGAGGGAGGGTGTGTGTGTGCGCGAGTGAGGGAGGATGTGTGTGTGCGCGAGTGAGGGACGGTGTGCGTGTGCGCGAGTGAGGGAGGGTGTGTGTGCGTGTGTGTGAGAGTGAGGGAGGGTGTGTGTGCGTGTGTGTGAGTGTGAGGGAGGGTGTGTGTGTGAGAGTGAGGGAGGGTGTGTGTGTGAGAGTGAGGGAGGGTGTGTGTGTGCGAGTGAGGGAGGGTGTGTGCGCGCGAGTGAGGGAGGGTGTGTGTGCGCGCGAGTGAGGGACGGTGTGTGTGCGCGCGAGTGAGGGAGGGTGTGTGTGCGTGTGTGTGAGAGTGAGGGAGGGTGTGTGTGTGCGCGAGTGAGGGAGGGTGTGTGTGTGCGCGAGTGAGGGAAGGTGTGCGTGTGCGCGAGTGAGGGAGGGTGTGTGTGCGTGTGTGTGAGAGTGAGGGAGGGTGTGTGTGCGTGTGTGTGAGTGTGAGGGAGTGTGTGTGTGTGTGAGTGAGGGAGGGTGTGTGTGTGCGAGTGAGGGAGGGTGTGTGCGCGCGAGTGAGGGAGGGTGTGTGTGCGCGCGCGAGTGAGGGAGGGTGTGTGTGTGTGTGCACGAGTGAGGGAGGGTGTGTGTGCGCGCGAGTGAGGGAGGGTGTGTGTGCGCGCGAGTGAGGGAGGGTGTGTGTGCGCGCGAGTGAGGGAGGGTGTGTGTGCGCGCGAGTGAGGGAGGGTGTGTGTGTGTGTGCACGAGTGAGGGAGGGTGTGTGTGTGCGCGAGTGAGGGAGGGTGTGTGTGTGCGCGAGTGAGGGAGGGTGTGTGTGTGTGCGCGAGTGAGGGAGGGTGTGTGTGTGTGCGCGAGTGAGGGAGGGTGTGTGTGTGCGCGAGTGAGGGAGGGTGTGTGTGCGCGCGAGTGAGGGAGGGTGTGTGCGCGTGTGTGTGAGAGGGAGGGAGGGTGTGTGTGTGCGCGAGTGAGGGACGGTGTGTGTGCGTGTGTGTGAGAGTGAGGGAGGGTGTGTGTGTGCGCGAGTGAGGGACGGTGTGTGTGCGAGAGTGAGGGAGGGTGTGTGTGTGCGCGAGTGAGGGAGGGTGTGTGTGTGCGCGAGTGAGGGAGGGTGTGTGTGTGCGCGAGTGAGGGAGGGTGTGTGTGCGCGCGAGTGAGGGAGGGTGTGTGTGCGTGTGTGTGAGAGGGAGGGAGGGTGTGTGTGTGCGCGAGTGAGGGACGGTGTGTGTGCGTGTGTGTGAGAGTGAGGGAGGGTGTGTGTGTGCGCGAGTGAGGGACGGTGTGTGTGCGAGAGTGAGGGAGGGTGTGTGTGTGCGCGAGTGAGGGAGGGTGTGTGTGCGTGTGTGTGAGAGTGAGGGAGGGTGTGTGTGTGCGCGAGTGTGGGAGGGTGTGTGTGTGCGCGAGTGAGGGAGGGTGTGTGTGTGCGCGAGTGAGGGAGGGTGTGTGTGCGCGCGAGTGAGGGAGGGTGTGTGTGCGCGAGTGAGGGAGGGTGTGTGTGTGCGCGAGTGAGGGAGGGTGTGTGCGCGCGAGTGAGGGAGGGTGTGTGTGCGCGCGAGTGAGGGAGGGTGTGTGTGCGCGCGAGTGAGGGAGGGTGTGTGTGCGCGCGAGTGAGGGAGGGTGTGTGTGCGCGCGAGTGAGGGAGGGTGTGTGTGCGTGCGTGTGAGGGAGGGAGGGTGTGTGTGCGTGCGTGTGAGTGTGGGAGGGTGTGTGTGCGTGCGTGTGAGAGTGTGGGAGGGTGAGTGTGCGTGCGTGTGTGAGTGAGGAAGGGTGTGTGTATGCGCGAGAGAGGGAGGGAGGGTGTGTGTGCGCGCGAGTGAGGGAGGGTGTGTGTGGGCGCGAGTGAGGGAGGGTGTGTGTGTGCGCGAGTGAGGGAGGGTGTGTGTGTGCGCGAGTGAGGGAGGGTGTGTGTGTGTGCGAGTGAGGGAGGGGGTGGGTGTGTGTGAGCGAGGGAGGGGGTGGGTGTGTGTGAGCGAGGGAGGGCGTGGGTGTGTGTGTGTGAGCGCGAGCGGGCGTGGGTGTGTGTGTGTGCGCGAGCGGGAGGGAGGGAGGGAGTGTGTGTGTGCGCGGGAGGGAGGGTGTGTGTGTGTGCGCGAGCGCGAGCGAGGGTGGGAGTGTGCGTGTGCGCGAGCGAGGGTGGGTGTGTGTGTGTGAGCGAGGGAGGGCGTGGGTGTGTGTGTGTGAGCGCGAGCGGGTGTGTGTGTGTGCGCGAGCGGGAGGGAGGGAGGGAGTGTGTGTGTGCGCGAGCGGGAGGGAGGGAGGGAGTGTGTGTGTGCGCGAGCGGGAGGGAGGGAGGGAGTGTGTGTGTGCGCGAGCGCGACCGAGGGTGGGAGTGTGTGTGTGCGCGAGCGCGAGCGAGGGTGGGTGTGTGTGTGTGAGCGCGAGGGAGGGTGGGTGTGTGTGTGTGAGCGCGAGGGAGGGTGGGTGTGTGTGTGTGAGCGCGAGGGAGGGTGGGTGTGTGTGTGTGAGCGCGAGGGAGGGTGGGTGTGTGTGTGTGAGCGCGAGGGAGGGTGGGTGTGTGTGTGTGAGCGCGAGGGAGGGTGGGTGTGTGTGTGTGAGCGCGAGGGAGGGTGGGTGTGTGTGTGTGAGCGCGAGGGAGGGTGGGTGTGTGTGTGTGAGCGCGAGGGAGGGTGGGTGTGTGTGTGTGAGCGCGAGGGAGGGTGGGTGTGTGTGTGTGAGCGCGAGGGAGGGTGGGTGTGTGTGTGTGAGCGCGAGGGAGGGTGGGTGTGTGTGTGTGAGCGCGAGGGAGGGTGGGAGTGTGTGTGTGAGCGCGAGGGAGGGTGGGTGTGTGTGTGTGAGCGCGAGGGAGGGTGGGTGTGTGTGTGTGAGCGCGAGGGAGGGTGGGTGTGTGTGTGTGAGCGCGAGGGAGGGTGGGTGTGTGTTTGTGAGCGCGAGGGAGGGTGGGTGTGTGTGTGTGAGCGCGAGGGAGGGTGGGTGTGTGTGTGTGAGCGCGAGCGGGCGTGGGTGTGTGTGTGTGAGCGCGAGCGGGCGTGGGTGTGTGTGTGTGAGCGCGAGCGGGCGTGGATGTGTGCGTGTGAGCGCGAGCGGGCGTGGGTGTGTGTGTGTGAGCGCGAGCGGGCGTGGGTGTGCGAGCGGGCGTGGGTGTGTGTGTGCGTGTGCGCGAGCGAGGGAGGGAGTGTGTGTGTGCGCGAGCGCGAGGGAGGGAGGGAGTGTGTGTGTGCGCGAGCGCGAGGGAGGGAGGGAGTGTGTGTGTGCGCGAGCGCAAGCGAGGGTGGGTGTGTGTGTGTGCGCGAGCGGGCGTGGGTGTGTGTGTGTGTGCGCGAGCGCGAGCGAGGGTGGGGGTGTGTGTGTGCGCGAGCGAGGGTGTGTGTGTGTGTGTGTGCGCGCGAGCGGGAGGGAGGGAGGGAGTGTGTGTGTGCGCGAGCGCGAGCGAGGGTGGGTGTGTGTGTGTGCGCGAGGGAGGGTGGGTGTGTGTGTGTGAGCGAGGGAGGGTGGGTGTGTGTGTGTGAGCGAGGGAGGGTGGGTGTGTGTGTGTGAGCGAGGGAGGGTGGGTGTGTGTGTGTGAGCGAGGGAGGGTGGGTGTGTGTGTGTGAGCGAGGGAGGGTGGGTGTGTGTGTGTGAGCGAGGGAGGGTGGGTGTGTGTGTGTGAGCGAGGGAGGGTGGGTGTGTGTGTGTGAGCGAGGGAGGGTGGGTGTGTGTGTGTGAGCGAGGGAGGGTGGGTGTGTGTGTGTGAGCGAGGGAGGGTGGGTGTGTGTGTGTGAGCGAGGGAGGGTGGGTGTGTGTGTGTGAGCGAGGGAGGGTGGGTGTGTGTGTGTGAGTGAGGGAGGGTGGGTGTGTGTGTGTGAGCGAGGGAGGGTGGGTGTGTGTGTGTGAGCGAGGGAGGGTGGGTGTGTGTGTGTGAGCGAGGGAGGGTGGGTGTGTGTGTGTGAGCGAGGGAGGGTGGGTGTGTGTGTGTGAGCGAGGGAGGGTGGGTGTGTGTGTGTGTGAGCGAGGGAGGGTGGGTGTGTGTGTGTGTGAGCGAGGGAGGGTGGGTGTGTGTGTGTGTGAGCGAGGGAGGGTGGGTGTGTGTGTGTGAGCGAGGGAGGGTGGGTGTGTGTGTGTGAGAGCGAGGGAGGGTGTGTGTGTGTGTGTGTGTATTAGCGAGGGAGTGTGTGTGTGTGTGTGAGAGTGAGGGAGGGTGTGTGTGCGAGAGTGAGGGAGGGTGTGTGTGCGAGAGTGAATGAGGGTGTGTGTGCGAGAGTGAATGAGGGTGTGTGTGCGAGAGTGAGGGAGGGTGTGTGTGAGAGAGTGAGGGAGGGTGTGTGTGCGAGAGTGAGGGAGGGTGTGTGTGCGAGAGTGAGGGAGGGTGTGTGTGAGAGAGTGAGGGAGGGTGTGTGTGAGAGAGTGAGAGAGGGTGTGTGTGAGAGAGTGAGGGAGGGTGTGTGTGAGAGAGTGAGGGAGGGTGTGTGTGCGTGTGTGAGAGTGAGGGAGGGTGTGTGTGAGAGAGTGAGGGAGGGTGTGTGTGCGAGAGTGAGGGAGGGTGTGTGTGCGAGAGTGAGGGAGGGTGTGTGTGAGAGAGTGAGGGAGGGTGTGTGTGAGAGAGTGAGAGAGGGTGTGTGTGAGAGAGTGAGGGAGGGTGTGTGTGAGAGAGTGAGGGAGGGTGTGTGTGCGTGTGTGAGAGTGAGGGAGGGTGTGTGTGAGAGAGTGAGGGAGGGTGTGTGTGCGTGTGTGAGAGTGAGGGAGGGTGTGTGTGAGAGAGTGAGGGAGGGTGCGTGTGCGAGAGTGAGGGAGGGTGCGTGTGCGAGAGTGAGGGAGGGTGTGTGTGAGAGAGTGAGGGAGGGTGTGTGTGCGAGAGTGAGGGAGGGTGTGTGTGCGAGAGTGAGGGAGGGTGTGTGTGCGAGAGTGAGGGAGGGTGTGTGTGCGGGAGTGAGGGAGGGTGTGTGTGCGGGAGTGAGGGAGGGTGTGTGTGCGAGAGTGAGGGAGGGTGTGTGTGCGAGAGTGAGGGAGGGTGTGTGTGCGAGAGTGAGGGAGGGTGTGTGTGCGTGAGTGAGGGAGGGTGTGTGTGCGAGAGTGAGGGAGGGTGTGTGTGCGAGAGTGAGGGAGGGTGTGTGTGCGAGAGTGAGGGAGGGTGTGTGTGCGAGAGTGAGGGAGGGTGTGTGTGCGAGAGTGAGGGAGGGTGTGAGTGCGAGAGTGAGGGAGGGTGTGTGTGTGAGAGTGAGGGAGGGTGTGTGTGTGAGAGTGAGGGAGGGTGTGTGTGTGTGAGTGAGGGAGGGTGTGTGTGAGTGAGGGAGGGTGTGTGTGTGTGAGTGAGGGAGGGTGTGTGTGTGTGAGTGAGGGAGGGTGTGTGTGTGAGAGTGAGGGAGGGTGTGTGTGTGAGAGTGAGGGAGGGTGTGTGTGTGAGAGTGTGGGAGGGTGTGTGTGTGAGAGTGAGGGAGGGTGTGTGTGCGTGTGTGTGAGAGTGAGTGAGGGAGGGTGTGTGTGAGAGTGAGTGAGGGAGGGTGTGTGTGTGAGAGTGAGGGAGGGTGTGTGTGTGAGAGTGAGGGAGGGTGTGTGTGCGTGTGTGTGAGAGTGAGGGAGGGTGTGTGTGTGTGCGAGCAAGGGTGGGAGTGTGTGTGTGCGCGAGCGTGAGCGAGGGTTGGGGTGTGTGTGGGTGCGAGCGAGGGTGGGTGTGTGTGTGTGTGCGAGCGGGAGGGAGGGAGCGAGTGTGTGTGTGCGCGAGCGCGAGCGAGGGTGGGTGTGTGTGTGTGCGCGAGCGCGAGCGAGGGTGTGTGTGTGTGTGTGTGTGTGTGTGTGCGCGAGCGCGAGCGAGGGTGGGGGTGTGTGTGTGCGCGAGCGCGAGCGAGGGTGGGTGTGTGTGTGTGCGCGAGCGCGAGCGAGGGTGGGTGTGTGTGTGGGTGCGAGCGAGGGTGGGTGTGTGGGTGTGTGTGTGCGAGCGAGGGAGGGTGGGTGTGTGTGTGCGAGCGAGGGAGGGTGGGTGTGCGCGTGCGAGCGAGGGAGGGTGGGTGTGCGTGTGTGCGAACGAGGGAGGGTGGGTGTGCGTGTGCGAGCGAGGGAGGGTGGGTGTGCGTGTGCGCGCGAGGGAGGGTGGGTGTGCGTGTGCGAGCGAGGGAGGGTGGGTGTGCCTGTGCGAGCGAGGGAGGGTGGGTGTGCCTGTGCGGGCGAGGGAGGGTGGGTGTGCCTGTGCGAGCGAGTGAGGGTGGGTGTGCGTGTGCGAGCGAGGGAGGGTGGGTGTGCGTGTGCGAGCGAGGGAGGGTGGGTGTGCGTGTGCGAGCGAGGGAGGGTGGGTGTGCGTGTGCGAGGGAGGGTGGGTGTGCGTGTGCGAGGGAGGGTGGGTGTGCGTGTGCGAGGGAGGGTGGGTGTGCGTGTGCGAGGGAGGGTGGGTGTGCGTGTGCGCGGGAGGGAGGGTGTGCGTGTGCGCGCGAGGGAGGGTGTGCGTGTGCGCGCGAGGGAGGGTGTGTGTGTGCGCGCGAGTGAGGGAGGGTGTGTGTGTGTGCGCGCGAGTGAGGGAGGGTGTGTGTGCGCGCGAGTGAGGGAGGGTGTGTGTGTGTGCGCGAGTGAGGGAGGGTGTGTGTGTGCGCGAGTGAGGGAGGGTGTGTGTGTGTGTGCGCGAGTGAGGGAGGGTGTGTGTGCGTGTGTGCGAGAGTGAGGGAGGGTGTGTGTGTGCGCGAGTGAGGGACGGTGTGTGTGCGTGTGTGTGAGAGTGTGGGAGGGTGTGTGTGAGAGTGAGGGAGGGTGTGTGTGTGCGCGAGTGAGGGACGGTGTGTGTGCGAGAGTGAGGGAGGGTGTGTGTGTGCGCGAGTGAGGGACGGTGTGTGTGCGTGTGTGTGAGAGTGAGGGAGGGTGTGTGTGTGCGCGAGTGAGGGAGGGTGTGTGTGCACGCGAGTGAGGGAGGGTGTGTGTGTGCGCGAGTGAGGGACGGTGTGTGTGCGTGTGTGTGAGAGTGAGGGAGGGTGTGTGTGCGCGCGAGTGAGGGAGGGTGTGTGTGTGCGCGAGTGAGGGACGGTGTGTGTGCGTGTGTGTGAGAGTGAGGGAGGGTGTGTGTGTGCGCGAGTGAGGGAGGGTGTGTGTGTGCGCGAGTGAGGGAGGGTGTGTGTGTGCGCGAGTGAGGGACGGTGTGTGTGCGTGTGTGTGAGAGTGAGGGAGGGTGTGTGTGTGCGCGAGTGAGGGAGGGTGTGTGTGTGCGCGAGTGAGGGAGGGTGTGTGTGTGCGCGAGTGAGGGAGGGTGTGTGTGCGTGTGTGTGAGAGTGAGGGAGGGTGTGTGTGCGCGCGTGAGGGGGGGTGTGTGTGCGTGTGTGTGAGTGAGGGAGGGTGTGTGTGCGTGTGTGTGAGTGTGAGGGAGGGTGTGTGTGCGAGAGTGAGGGAGGGTGTGTGTGCGCGAGTGAGGGAGGGTGTGTGTGCGCGAGTGAGGGAGGGTGTGTGTGCGCGAGTGAGGGAGGGTGTGTGCGCGAGTGATGGAGGGTGTGTGTGCGCGAGTGAGGGAGGGTGTGTGTGCGCGAGTGAGGGAGGGTGTGTGTGAGGGAGGGTGTGTGTGCGCGAGTGAGGGAGGGTGTGTGCGCGAGTGAGGGAGGGTATGTGTGCGCGCGAGTGAGGGAGGGTGTGTGTGCGCGCGAGTGAGGGAGGGTGTGTGTGCGCGCGAGTGAGGGAGGGTGTGTGTGCGTGCGTGTGAGTGAGGGAGGGTGTGTGTGCGTGCGTGTGAGTGTGGGAGGGTGTGTGTGCGTGCGTGTGAGAGTGAGGGAGGGTGTGTGTGCGCGCGAGTGAGGGAGGGTGTGTGTGCGCGCGAGTGAGGGAGGGTGTGTGTGTGCGCGCGAGTGAGGGAGGGTGTGTGTGTGTGTGCGCGAGTGAGGGAGGGTGTGTGTGTGTGCACGAGTGAGGGAGGGTGTGTGTGTGCGCGAGTGAGGGAGGGTGTGTGTGTGCGCGAGTGAGGGAGGGTGTGTGTGTGCGCGAGTGAGGGAGGGTGTGTGTGTGCGCCAGTGAGGGACGGTGTGTGTGTGCGCGAGTGAGGGACGGTGTGTGTGTGCGCGAGTGAGGGAGGGTGTGTGTGTGCGCGAGTGAGGGAGGGTGTGTGTGTGCGCGAGTGAGGGAGGGTGTGTGTGTGCGCGAGTGAGGGAGGGTGTGTGTGTGTGTGCGCGAGTGAGGGACGGTGTGTGTGTGCGCAAATGAGGGAGGGTGTGTGTGTGGGCGAGTGTGGGACGGTGTGTGTGTGCGCGAGTGAGGGAGGGTGTGTGTGCGTGTGTGTGAGAGTGAGGGAGGGTGTGTGTGTGCGCGAGTGAGGGAGGATGTGTGTGTGCGCGAGTGAGGGACGGTGTGCGTGTGCGCGAGTGAGGGAGGGTGTGTGTGTGTGTGTGTGTGTGTGTGTGAGAGTGAGGGAGGGTGTGTGTGCGTGTGTGTGTGTGAGGGAGGGTGTGTGTGTGAGAGTGAGGGAGGGTGTGTGTGTGCGAGTGAGGGAGGGTGTGTGTGTGCGAGTGAGGGAGGGTGTGTGCGCGCGAGTGAGGGAGGGTGTGTGTGCGCGCGAGTGAGGGAGGGTGTGTGTGCGTGTGTGTGAGAGTGAGGGACGGTGTGTGTGTGCGCGAGTGAGGGAGGGTGTGTGTGTGCGCGAGTGAGGGAAGGTGTGCGTGTGCGCGAGTGAGGGAGGGTGTGTGTGCGTGTGTGTGAGAGTGAGGGAGGGTGTGTGTGCGTGTGTGTGAGTGTGAGGGAGTGTGTGTGTGTGTGAGTGAGGGAGGGTGTGTGTGTGCGAGTGAGGGAGGGTGTGTGCGCGCGAGTGAGGGAGGGTGTGTGTGCGCGCGCGAGTGAGGGAGGGTGTGTGTGCGCGCGAGTGAGGGAGGGTGTGTGTGTGTGTGCACGAGTGAGGGAGGGTGTGTGTGTGCGCGAGTGAGGGAGGGTGTGTGTGTGCGCGAGTGAGGGAGGGTGTGTGTGTGTGCGCGAGTGAGGGAGGGTGTGTGTGTGTGTGCGCGACTGAGGGAGGGTGTGTGTGTGTGTGCGCGAGTGAGGGAGGGTGTGTGTGTGCGCGAGTGAGGGAGGGTGTGTGTGCGCGCGAGTGAGGGAGGGTGTGTGTGCGTGTGTGTGAGAGGGAGGGAGGGTGTGTGTGTGCGCGAGTGAGGGACGGTGTGTGTGCGTGTGTGTGAGAGTGAGGGAGGGTGTGTGTGTGCGCGAGTGAGGGACGGTGTGTGTGCGAGAGTGAGGGAGGGTGTGTGTGTGCGCGAGTGAGGGAGGGTGTGTGTGCGTGTGTGTGAGAGTGAGGGAGGGTGTGTGTGTGCGCGAGTGTGGGAGGGTGTGTGTGTGCGCGAGTGAGGGAGGGTGTGTGTGTGCGCGAGTGAGGGAGGGTGTGTGTGTGCGCGAGTGAGGGAGGGTGTGTGTGCGCGCGAGTGAGGGAGGGTGTGTGTGAGAGTGAGGGAGGGTGTGTGTGTGCGAGTGAGGGAGGGTGTGTGTGCGCGAGTGAGGGAGGGTGTGTGTGTGCGCGAGTGAGGGAGGGTGTGTGCGCGCGAGTGAGGGAGGGTTTGTGTGCGCGCGAGTGAGGGAGGGTGTGTGTGCGTGCGTGTGAGGGAGGGAGGGTGTGTGTGCGTGCGTGTGAGTGTGGGAGGGTGTGTGTGCGTGCGTGTGAGAGTGTGGGAGGGTGAGTGTGCGTGCGTGTGTGAGTGAGGGAGGGTGTGTGTATGCGCGAGAGAGTGAGGGAGGGTGTGTGTGCGCGCGAGTGAGGGAGGGTGTGTGTGGGCGCGAGTGAGGGAGGGTGTGTGTGGGCGCGAGTGAGGGAGGGTGTGTGTGGGCGCGAGTGAGGGAGGGTGTGTGTGTGCGCGAGTGAGGGAGGGTGTGTGTGTGTGCGAGTGAGGGAGGGTGTGTGTCTGTGCGAGTGAGGGAGGGTGTGTGTGTGTGCGAGTGAGGGAGGGTGTGTGTGTGTGCACGAGTGAGGGAGGGTGTGTGTGTGCGCGAGTGAGGGACGGTGTGTGTGTGCGCGAGTGAGGGAGGGTGTGTGTGTGCGCGAGTGAGGGACGGTGTGTGTGTGCGCGAGTGAGGGAGGGTGTGTGTGTGCGCGAGTGAGGGAGGGTGTGTGTGTGTGTGCGCGAGTGAGGGACGGTGTGTGTGTGCGCGAGTGAGGGACGGTGTGTGTGTGCGCGAGTGAGGGAGGGTGTGTGTGCGCGAGTGAGGGACGGTGTGTGTGTGCGCGAGTGAGGGAGGGTGTGTGTGCGTGTGTGTGAGAGTGAGGGAGGGTGTGTGTGTGCGCGAGTGAGGGAGGGTGTGTGTGTGCGCGAGTGAGGGACGGTGTGCGTGTGCGCGAGTGAGGGAGGGTGTGTGTGCGTGTGTGTGAGAGTGAGGGAGGGTGTGTGTGAGTGTGAGGGAGTGTGTGTGTGAGAGTGAGGGAGGGTGTGTGTGTGCGAGTGAGGGAGGGTGTGTGCGCGCGAGTGAGGGAGGGTGTGTGTGCGCGCGAGTGAGGGAGGGTGTGTGTGCGCGCGAGTGAGGGAGGGTGTGTGTGTGTGTGCACGAGTGAGGGAGGGTGTGTGTGCGCGCGAGTGAGGGAGGGTGTGTGTGCGCGCGAGTGAGGGAGGGTGTGTGTGCGCGCGAGTGAGGGAGGGTGTGTGTGCGCGCGAGTGAGGGAGGGTGTGTGTGTGTGCGCGAGTGAGGGAGGGTGTGTGTGCGCGCGAGTGAGGGAGGGTGTGTGTGCGCGCGAGTGAGGGAGGGTGTGTGTGCGCGCGAGTGAGGGAGGGTGTGTGTGCGCGCGAGTGAGGGAGGGTGTGTGTGCGCGCGAGTGTGGGAGGGTGTGTGTGCGCGCGAGTGAGGGAGGGTGTGTGTGCGCGCGAGTGAGGGAGGGTGTGTGTGCGCGCGAGTGAGGGAGGGTGTGTGTGCGCGCGAGTGAGGGAGGGTGTGTGTGCGCGCGAGTGAGGGAGGGAGTGTGTGTGTGCGCGCGAGCGCGAGCGAGGGTGGGTGTGTGCGTGTGCGCGAGCGAGGGTTGGGGTGTGTGTGTGCGCGAGCGCGAGCGAGGGTGGGTGTGTGTGTGTGCGCGAGCGCGAGCGAGGGTGGGTGTGTGTGCGCGAGCGCGAGGGTGGGTGTGTGTGTGTGTGCGCGAGTGGGCGTGGGTGTGTGTGTGTGTGCGCGAGCGTGAGCGAGGGTGGGGGTGTGTGTGTGCGCGAGCGAGGGTGGGTGTGTGTGTGTGTGCGCGAGCGGGAGGGAGGGAGGGAGTGTGTGTGTGCGCGAGCGCGAGCGAGGGTGGGTGTGTGTGTGTGCGCGAGCGCGAGCGAGGGTGGGTGTGTGTGTGTGAGCGCGAGGGAGGGTGGGTGTGTGTGTGTGAGCGCGAGGGAGGGTGGGTTTGTGTGTGTGAGCGCGAGCGGGCGTGGGTGTGTGTGTGTGAGCGCGAGGGAGGGTGGGTTTGTGTGTGTGAGCGCGAGCGGGCGTGGGTGTGTGTGTGTGAGCGCGAGCGGGCGTGGGTGTGTGTGTGTGTGCGCGAGCGGGAGGGAGGGAGGGAGTGTGTGTGTGCGCGAGCGCGAGCGAGGGTGTGTGTGTGTGTGTGCGCGAGCGCGAGCGAGGGTTGGGGTGTGTGTGTGCGCGAGCGCGAGTGTGTGTGTGTGCGCGAGCGCGAGCGAGGGTGGGTGTGTGTGTGGGCGCGAGCGAGGGTGGGTGTGTGTGTGTGAGCGCGAGGGAGGGTGGGTGTGTGTGTGTGAGCGTGAGGGAGGGTGGGTGTGTGTGTGTGAGCGCGAGCGGGCGTGGGTGTGTGTGTGTGTGAGCGCGAGCGGGCGTGGGTGTGTGTGTGTGTGAGCGCGAGCGGGCGTGGGTGTGTGTGTGTGTGAGCGCGAGCGGGCGTGGGTGTGTGTGTGTGTGCGCGAGCGGGCGTGGCTGTGTGAGTGTGCGCGAGCGGGCGTGGCTGTGTGTGTGTGCGCGAGCGCGAGCGAGGGTGGGTGTGTGTGTGTGCGCGAGCGCGAGCGAGGGTGGGTGTGTGTGTGTGCGCGAGCGCGAGCGAGGGTGGGGGTGTATGTGTGCGCGAGCGAGGGTGGGTGTGTGTGTGTGCGCGAGCGGGAGGGAGGGAGGGAGTGTGTGTGTGTGCGAGTGCGAGCGAGGGTGGGTGTGTGTGTGTGCGCGAGCGCGAGCGAGGGTGGGTGTGTGTGTGTGCGCGAGCGCGAGCGAGGGTGGGTGTGTGTGTGGGTGCGAGGGAGGGTGGGTGTGTGTGTGTGAGCGAGGGAGGGTGGGTGTGTGTGTGTGAGCGAGGGAGGGTGGGTGTGTGTGTGTGAGCGAGGGAGGGTGGGTGTGTGTGTGTGAGCGAGGGAGGGTGGGTGTGTGTGTGTGAGCGAGGGAGGGTGGGTGTGTGTGTGTGAGCGAGGGAGGGTGGGTGTGTGTGTGTGAGCGAGGGAGGGTGGGTGTGTGTGTGTGAGCGAGGGAGGGTGGGTGTGTGTGTGTGAGCGAGGGAGGGTGGGTGTGTGTGTGTGAGCGAGGGAGGGTGGGTGTGTGTGTGTGAGCGAGGGAGGGTGGGTGTGTGTGTGTGAGCGAGGGAGGGTGGGTGTGTGTGTGTGAGCGAGGGAGGGTGGGTGTGTGTGTGTGAGCGAGGGAGGGTGGGTGTGTGTGTGTGAGCGAGGGAGGGTGTGTTTGTGTGTGTGTGTGAGCGAGGGAGGGTGTGTGTGTGTGTGTGAGCGAGGGAGGGTGTGTGTGTGTGTGTGAGCGAGGGAGGGTGTGTGTGTGTGTGTGTGTGAGCGAGGGAGGGTGTGTGTGTGTGTGTGAGCGATGGAGGGTGTGTGTGTGTGTGAGCGAGGGAGGGTGTGTGTGTGTGTGTGTGTGAGCGAGGGAGGGTGTGTGTGTGTGTGTGTGTGAGCGAGGGAGGGTGTGTGTGTGTGTGTGAGCGAGGGAGGGTGTGTGTGTGTGTGAGAGTGAGGGAGGGTGTGTGTGTGTGTGTGAGAGTGAGGGAGGGTGTGTGTGTGTGTGTGAGAGTGAGGGAGGGTGTGTGTGTGAGAGTGAATGAGGGTGTGTGTGTGAGAGTGAGGGAGGGTTTGTGTGTGAGAGTGAGGGAGGGTGTGTGTGAGAGAGTGAGGGAGGGTGTGTTTGTGAGAGTGAGGGAGGGTGTGTGTGTGAGAGTGAGGGAGGGTGTGTGTGAGAGAGTGAGGGAGGGTGTGTGTGAGAGAGTGAGGGAGGGTGTGTGTGAGAGAGTGAGGGAGGGTGTGTGTGAGAGAGTGAGGGAGGGTGTGTGTGCGAGAGTGAGGGAGGGTGTGTGTGCGAGAGTGAGGGAGGGTGTGTGTGAGAGAGTGAGGGAGGGTGTGTGTGCGAGAGTGAGGGAGGGTGTGTGTGCGAGAGTGAGGGAGGGTGTGTGTGCGTGAGTGAGGGAGGGTGTGTGTGCGTGTGTGTGAGAGTGAGGGAGGGTGTGTGTGTGTGTGTGTGAGCGAGGGAGGGTGTGTGTGTGTGTGTGAGCGAGGGAGGGTGTGTGTGTGTGTGTGAGCGAGGGAGGGTGTGTGTGTGTGTGTGTGTGAGCGAGGGAGGGTGTGTGTGTGTGTGTGTGAGCGATGGAGGGTGTGTGTGTGTGTGTGAGCGAGGGAGGGTGTGTGTGTGTGTGTGTGTGAGCGAGGGAGGGTGTGTGTGTGTGTGTGTGTGAGCGAGGGAGGGTGTGTGTGTGTGTGTGAGCGAGGGAGGGTGTGTGTGTGTGTGAGAGTGAGGGAGGGTGTGTGTGTGTGTGTGAGAGTGAGGGAGGGTGTGTGTGTGTGTGTGAGAGTGAGGGAGGGTGTGTGTGTGAGAGTGAATGAGGGTGTGTGTGTGAGAGTGAGGGAGGGTTTGTGTGTGAGAGTGAGGGAGGGTGTGTGTGAGAGAGTGAGGGAGGGTGTGTTTGTGAGAGTGAGGGAGGGTGTGTGTGTGAGAGTGAGGGAGGGTGTGTGTGAGAGAGTGAGGGAGGGTGTGTGTGAGAGAGTGAGGGAGGGTGTGTGTGAGAGAGTGAGGGAGGGTGTGTGTGCGAGAGTGAGGGAGGGTGTGTGTGCGAGAGTGAGGGAGGGTGTGTGTGAGAGAGTGAGGGAGGGTGTGTGTGCGAGAGTGAGGGAGGGTGTGTGTGCGAGAGTGAGGGAGGGTGTGTGTGCGTGAGTGAGGGAGGGTGTGTGTGCGTGTGTGTGAGAGTGAGGGAGGGTGTGTGTGTGAGAGTGAGGGAGGGTGTGTGTGTGAGAGTGAGGAAGGGTGTGTGTGTGAGAGTGAGGGAGGGTGTGTGTGTGAGAGTGAGGGAGGGTGTGTGTGCCTGTGTGTGAGAGTGAGGGAGGGTGTGTCTGTGAGAGTGAGGGAGGGTGTGTGTGTGAGAGTGAGGGAGGGTGTGTGTGTGAGAGTGAGGGAGGGTGTGTGTGCGAGAGTGAGGGAGGGTGTGTGTGCGAGAGTGAGGGAGGGTGTGTGTGCGAGAGTGAGGGAGGGTGTGTGTGTACGAGTGAGGGAGGGTGTGTGTGTGTGCGAGTGAGGGAGGGAGTGTGTGTGTGCGCGAGCGGGAGGGAGAGAGGGAGTGTGTGTGTGCGCGAGCGCGAGCGAGGGTGGGAGTGTGTGTGTGCGCGAGCGGGCGTGGGTGTGTGTGTGTGAGCGCGAGCGGGCGTGGGTGTGTGTGTGTGTGTGCGCGAGCGGGCGTGGCTGTGTGTGTGTGCGCGAGCGGGCGTGGCTGTGTGTGTGTGCGCGAGCGCGTGCGAGGGTGGGTGTGTGTGTGTGCGCGAGCGCGAGCGAGGGTGGGTGTGTGTGTGTGCGCGAGCGAGGGTGGGGGTGTGTGTGTGTGCACGAGCGGGAGGGAGGGAGGGAGTGTGTGTGTGCGCGAGCGCGAGCGAGGGTGGGTGTGTGTGTGTGCGCGAGCGCGAGCGAGGGTGGGTGTGTGTGTGAGCGCGAGGGAGGGTGGGTTTGTGTGTGTGAGCGCGAGCGGGCGTGGGTGTGTGTGTGTGTGCGTGAGCGGGAGGGAGGGAGGGAGTGTGTGTGTGTGTGTGCGCGAGCGCGAGCGAGGGTGGGTGTGTGTGTGTGCGCGAGCGCGAGCTAGGGTGGGTGTGTGTGTGTGCGCGAGGGAGGGTGGGTGTGTGTGTGTGAGCGAGGGAGGGTGTGTGTGTGTGAGCGAGGGAGGGTGTGTGTGTGTGAGCGAGGGAGGGTGTGTGTGTGTGAGCGAGGGAGGGTGTGTGTGTGTGAGCGAGGGAGGGTGTGTGTGTGTGAGCGAGGGAGGGTGTGTGTGTGTGTGTGAGCGAGGGAGGGTGTGTGTGTGTGTGTGAGCGAGGGAGGGTGTGTGTGTGTGTGTGAGCGAGGGAGGGTGTGTGTGTGTGTGTGTGAGCGAGGGAGGGTGTGTGTGTGTGTGTGAGCGAGGGAGGGTGTGTGTGTGTGTGTGTGAGCGAGGGAGGGTGTGTGTGTGTGTGTGTGAGCGAGGGAGGGTGTGTGTGGGTGTGAGAGCGAGGGAGGGTGTGTGTGTGTGTGAGAGCGAGGGAGGGTGTGTGTGTGTGTGAGAGTGAGGGAGGGTGTGTGTGTGTGTGAGAGTGAGGGAGGGTGTGTGTGTGTGTGAGAGTGAGGGTGTGTGTGTGTGTGAGAGTGAGGGTGTGTGTGTGTGTGAGAGTGAGGGAGGGTGTGTGTGTGAGAGTGAGGGAGGGTGTGTGTGTGAGAATGAGGGAGGGTGTGTGTGTGAGAGTGAGGGAGGGTGTGTGTGTGAGAGTGAGGGAGGGTGTGTGTGCGTGTGTGTGAGAGTGAGGGAGGGTGTGTGTGTGAGAGTGAGGGAGGGTGTGTGTGTGAGAGTGAGGCAGGGTGTGTGTGTGAGAGTGAGGGAGGGTGTGTGTGCGTGTGTGTGAGAGTGAGGGAGGGTGTGTGTGCGTGTGTGTGAGAGTGAGGGAGGGTGTGTGTGTACGAGCGAGGGAGGGTGTGTGTGTGTGCGAGTGAGGGAGGGAGTGTGTGTGTGCGCGAGCGGGAGGGAGGGAGGGAGTGTGTGTGTGCGCGAGCGGGAGGGAGAGAGGGAGTGTGTGTGTGCGCGAGCGCGAGCGAGGGTGGGAGTGTGTGTGTGCGCGAGCGTGAGCGAGGGTGGGAGTGTGTGTGTGCGCGAGCGCGAGCGAGGGTGGGAGTGTGTGTGTGCGCGAGCGCGAGCGAGGGTGGGTGTGTGTGTGCGCGAGCGAGGGTGGGTGTGTGTATGTGCGCGAGCGCGAGCGAGGGTGGGGGTGTGTGTGTGCGCGAGCGCGAGCGAGGGTGGGTGTGTGTGTGGGTGCGAGCGAGGGTGGGTGTGTGTGTGTGTGCGCGAGCGGGAGGGAGGGAGCGAGTGTGTGTGTGCGCGCGAGCGCGAGCGAGGGTGGGTGTGTGTGTGTGCGCGAGCGCGAGCGAGGGTGGGGGTGTGTGTGTGCGCGAGCGCGAGCGAGGGTGGGTGTGTGTGTGGGTGCGAGCGAGGGTGGGTGTGTGTGTGTGTGCGCGAGCGGGAGGGAGGGAGCGAGTGTGTGTGTGCGCGAGCGCGAGCGAGGGTGGGTGTGTGTGTGTGCGCGAGCGCGACCGAGGGTGGGTGTGTGTGTGTGCGCGAGCGCGAGCGAGGGTGGGCGTGTGTGTGTGAGCGAGGGAGGGTGGGCGTGTGTGTGTGAGCGAGGGAGGGTGGGCGTGTGTGTGTGAGCGAGGGAGGGTGGGCGTGTGTGTGTGAGCGAGGGAGGGTGGGCGTGTGTGTGTGAGCGAGGGAGGGTGGGCGTGTGTGTGTGAGCGAGGGAGGGTGGGCGTGTGTGTGTGAGCGAGGGAGGGTGGGCGTGTGTGTGTGAGCGAGGGAGGGTGGGCGTGTGTGCGTGAGCGAGGGAGGGTGGGCGTGTGTGCGTGAGCGAGGGAGGGTGGGCGTGTGTGCGTGAGCGAGGGAGGGTGGGCGTGTGTGCGTGAGCGAGGGAGGGTGGGCGTGTGTGCGTGAGCGAGGGAGGGTGGGCGTGTGTGCGTGAGCGAGGGAGGGTGGGCGTGTGTGCGTGAGCGAGGGAGGGTGGGCGTGTGTGCGTGAGCGAGGGAGGGTGGGCGTGTGTGCGTGAGCGAGGGAGGGTGGGCGTGTGTGTGTGCGCGAGCGGGAGGGAGGGAGCGAGTGTGTGTGTGCGCGAGCGCGAGCGAGGGTGGGTGTGTGTGTGTGCGCGAGCGCGAGCGAGGGTGTGTGTGTGTGTGTGCGCGCGAGCGCGAGCGAGGGTGGGTGTGTGTGTGCGCGAGCGCGAGCGAGGGTGGGGGTGTGTGTGTGCGCGAGCGCGAGCGAGGGTGGGTGTGTGTGTGGGTGCGAGCGAGGGTGGGTGTGTGTGGGTGTGCGCGAGCGGGAGGGAGGGAGCGAGTGTGCGTGTGCGCGAGCGCGAGCGAGGGTGGGTGTGTGTGTGTGCGCGAGCGCGAGCGAGGGTGTGTGTGTGTGTGTGCGCGAGCGCGAGCGAGGGTGGGTGTGTGTGTGTGCGCGAGCGCGAGCGAGGGTGGGGGTGTGTGTGTGCGCGAGCGCGAGCGAGGGTGGGTGTGTGTGTGGGTGCGAGCGAGGGTGGGTGTGTGTGTGTGTGCGCGAGCGGGAGGGAGGGAGCGAGTGTGTGTGTGCGCGAGCGCGAGCGAGGGTGGGCGTGTGTGTGTGCGCGAGCGCGAGCGAGGGTGGGCGTGTGTGTGTGCGCGAGCGCGAGCGAGGGTGGGCGTGTGTGTGTGCGCGAGCGCGAGCGAGGGTGGGCGTGTGTGTGTGAGCGAGGGAGGGTGGGCGTGTGTGTGTGAGCGAGGGAGGGTGGGCGTGTGTGTGTGAGCGAGGGAGGGTGGGCGTGTGTGTGTGAGCGAGGGAGGGTGGGCGTGTGTGTGGGTGCGAGCGAGGGTGGGCGTGTGTGTGTGTGCGCGAGCGGGAGGGAGGGAGCGAGTGTGTGTGTGCGCGAGCGCGAGCGAGGGTGGGTGTGTGTGTGTGCGCGAGCGCGAGCGAGGGTGTGTGTGTGTGTGTGTGCGCGAGCGCGAGCGAGGGTGGGCGTGTGTGTGTGCGCGAGCGCGAGCGAGGGTGGGCGTGTGTGTGTGCGCGAGCGCGAGCGTGGGTGGGCGTGTGTGTGTGCGCGAGCGCGAGCGAGGGTGGGCGTGTGTGTGTGCGCGAGCGCGAGCGAGGGTGGGCGTGTGTGTGTGCGCGAGCGCGAGCGAGGGTGGGCGTGTGTGCGTGAGCGAGGGAGGGTGGGCATGTGTGCGTGAGCGAGGGAGGGTGGGCGCGTGTGCGTGAGCGAGGGAGGGTGGGCGCGTGTGCGTGAGCAAGGGAGGGTGGGCGTCTGTGCGCGAGCGAGGGAGGGTGGGCGTGTGTGCGCGAGCGAGGGAGGGTGGGCGTGTGTGCGCGAGCGAGGGAGGGTGGGCGTGTGTGCGCGAGCGAGGGAGGGTGGGCGTGTGTGCGCGAGCGAGGGAGGGTGGGCGTGTGTGCGCGAGCGAGGGAGGGTGGGCGTGTGTGCGCGAGCGAGGGAGGGTGGGCGTGTGTGCGCGAGCGAGGGAGGGTGGGCGTGTGTGCGCGAGCGAGGGGGGTGGGCGTGTGTGCGCGAGCGAGGGAGGGTGGGCGTGTGAGAGCGAGGGAGGGAGGGTGGGCGTGTGAGAGCGAGGGAGGGTGTGTGTGCGTGCGTGTGAGCGAGGGAGGGTGTGTGTGCGTGCGTGTGAGCGAGGGAGGGTGTGTGTGCGCGCGAGCGAGGGAGGGGGTGTGTGTGTGAGCGAGGGCGGGTGTGTGCGTGGGTGCGAGCGAGGGTGGGTGTGTGTGTGTGTGCGCGAGCGGGAGGGAGGGCGGGGGTGTGTGTGTGCGCGAGCGCGGGTGTGTGTGTGGGTGCGAGCGAGGGTGGGTGTGTGTGTGTGTGCGCGAGCGGGAGGGAGGGCGGGGGTGTGTGTGTGCGCGAGCGCGGGTGTGTGTGTGGGTGCGAGCGAGGGTGGGTGTGTGTGTGTGTGCGCGAGCGGGAGGGAGGGAGCGAGTGTGTGTGTGCGCGAGCGCGAGCGAGGGTGGGTGTGTGTGTGTGCGCGAGCGCGAGCGAGGGTGCGTGTGTGTGTGTGCGCGAGCGCGAGCGAGGGTGGGTGTGTGTGTGTGCGCGAGCGCGAGCGTGGGTGGGTGTGTGTGTGTGCGCGAGCGCGAGCGAGGGTGGGGGTGTGTGTGTGCGCGAGCGCGAGCGAGGGTGGGTGTGTGTGTGGGTGCGAGCGAGGGTGGGTGTGTGTGCGTGAGCGAGGGAGGGTGGGCGTGTGTGCGTG
Organism: Stegostoma tigrinum; assembly: GCF_030684315.1. Lineage (NCBI taxonomy): Eukaryota > Metazoa > Chordata > Chondrichthyes > Orectolobiformes > Stegostomatidae > Stegostoma > Stegostoma tigrinum. Next base: position 18,364,098 of record NC_081404.1, read on the forward strand.
AGCGAGGGAGGGTGGGCGTGTGTGCGTGAGCGAGGGAGGGTGGGCGTGTGTGTGTGAGCGAGGGAGGGTGGGCGTGTGTGTGTGCGCGAGCGGGAGGGAGGGAGCGAGTGTGTGTGTGCGCGAGCGCGAGCGAGGGTGGGTGTGTGTGTGTGCGCGAGCGCGAGCGAGGGTGTGTGTGTGTGTGTGCGCGCGAGCGCGAGCGAGGGTGGGTGTGTGTGTGTGCGCGAGCGCGAGCGAGGGTGGGGGTGTGTGTGTGCGCGAGCGCGAGCGAGGGTGGGTGTGTGTGTGGGTGCGAGCGAGGGTGGGTGTGTGTGGGTGTGCGCGAGCGGGAGGGAGGGAGCGAGTGTGCGTGTGCGCGAGCGCGAGCGAGGGTGGGTGTGTGTGTGTGCGCGAGCGCGAGCGAGGGTGTGTGTGTGTGTGTGCGCGAGCGCGAGCGAGGGTGGGTGTGTGTGTGTGCGCGAGCGCGAGCGAGGGTGGGGGTGTGTGTGTGCGCGAGCGCGAGCGAGGGTGGGTGTGTGTGTGGGTGCGAGCGAGGGTGGGTGTGTGTGTGTGTGCGCGAGCGGGAGGGAGGGAGCGAGTGTGTGTGTGCGCGAGCGCGAGCGAGGGTGGGCGTGTGTGTGTGCGCGAGCGCGAGCGAGGGTGGGCGTGTGTGTGTGCGCGAGCGCGAGCGAGGGTGGGCGTGTGTGTGTGCGCGAGCGCGAGCGAGGGTGGGCGTGTGTGTGTGCGCGAGCGCGAGCGAGGGTGGGCGTGTGTGTGTGAGCGAGGGAGGGTGGGCGTGTGTGTGTGAGCGAGGGAGGGTGGGCGTGTGTGTGGGTGCGAGCGAGGGTGGGCGTGTGTGTGTGTGCGCGAGCGGGAGGGAGGGAGCGAGTGTGTGTGTGCGCGAGCGCGAGCGAGGGTGGGTGTGTGTGTGTGCGCGAGCGCGAGCGAGGGTGTGTGTGTGTGTGTGTGCGCGAGCGCGAGCGAGGGTGGGCGTGTGTGTGTGCGCGAGCGCGAGCGAGGGTGGGCGTGTGTGTGTGCGCGAGCGCGAGCGTGGGTGGGCGTGTGTGTGTGCGCGAGCGCGAGCGAGGGTGGGCGTGTGTGTGTGCGCGAGCGCGAGCGAGGGTGGGCGTGTGTGTGTGCGCGAGCGCGAGCGAGGGTGGGCGTGTGTGCGTGAGCGAGGGAGGGTGGGCATGTGTGCGTGAGCGAGGGAGGGTGGGCGCGTGTGCGTGAGCGAGGGAGGGTGGGCGCGTGTGCGTGAGCGAGGGAGGGTGGGCGCGTGTGCGTGAGCGAGGGAGGGTGGGCGCCTGTGCGCGAGCGAGGGAGGGTGGGCGCGTGTGCGCGAGCGAGGGAGGGTGGGCGCGTGTGCGCGAGCGAGGGAGGGTGGGCGCGTGTGCGCGAGCGAGGGAGGGTGGGCGCGTGTGCGCGAGCGAGGGAGGGTGGGCGCGTGTGCGCGAGCGAGGGAGGGTGGGCGTGTGAGAGCGAGGGAGGGAGGGTGGGCGTGTGAGAGCGAGGGAGGGTGTGTGTGCGTGCGTGTGAGCGAGGGAGGGTGTGTGTGCGTGCGTGTGAGCGAGGGAGGGTGTGTGTGCGCGCGAGCGAGGGAGGGGGTGTGTGTGTGCGCGAGCGCGAGCGAGGGCGGGTGTGTGCGTGGGTGTGAGCGAGGGTGGGTGTGTGTGTGTGTGCGCGAGCGGGAGGGAGGGCGGGGGTGTGTGTGTGCGCGAGCGCGGGTGTGTGTGTGGGTGCGAGCGAGGGTGGGTGTGTGTGTGTGTGCGCGAGCGGGAGGGAGGGCGGGGGTGTGTGTGTGCGCGAGCGCGGGTGTGTGTGTGGGTGCGAGCGAGGGTGGGTGTGTGTGTGTGTGCGCGAGCGGGAGGGAGGGAGCGAGTGTGTGTGTGCGCGAGCGCGAGCGAGGGTGGGTGTGTGTGTGTGCGCGAGCGCGAGCGAGGGTGCGTGTGTGTGTGTGCGCGAGCGCGAGCGAGGGTGGGTGTGTGTGTGTGCGCGAGCGCGAGCGTGGGTGGGTGTGTGTGTGTGCGCGAGCGCGAGCGAGGGTGGGGGTGTGTGTGTGCGCGAGCGCGAGCGAGGGTGGGTGTGTGTGTGGGTGCGAGCGAGGGTGGGTGTGTGTGTGTGTGCGCGAGCGGGAGGGAGGGAGCGAGTGTGTGTGTGCGCGAGCGCGAGCGAGGGTGGGTGTGTGTGTGTGCGCGAGCGAGGGTGTGTGTGTGTGTGTGCGCGAGCGCGAGCGAGGGTGGGGGTGTGTGTGTGCGCGAGCGCGAGCGAGGGTGGGTGTGTGTGTGTGTGCGCGAGCGGGAGGGAGGGAGCGAGTGTGTGTGTGTGCGAGCGCGAGCGAGGGTGGGCGTGTGTGTGTGCGCGAGCGCGAGCGAGGGTGGGCGTGTGTGTGTGCGCGAGCGCGAGCGAGGGTGGGCGTGTGTGTGTGCGCGAGCGCGAGCGTGGGTGGGCGTGTGTGTGTGCGCGAGCGCGAGCGAGGGTGGGCGTGTGTGTGTGCGCGAGCGCGAGCGAGGGTGGGCGTGTGTGTGTGCGCGAGCGCGAGCGAGGGTGGGCGTGTGTGTGTGAGCGAGGGAGGGTGGGCGTGTGTGTGTGAGCGAGGGAGGGTGGGCGTGTGTGTGGGTGCGAGCGAGGGTGGGCGTGTGTGTGGGTGCGCGAGCGGGAGGGAGGGAGCGAGTGTGTGTGTGCGCGAGCGCGAGCGAGGGTGGGTGTGTGTGTGTGCACGAGCGCGAGCGAGGGTGTGTGTGTGTGTGTGTGTGCGCGAGCGCGAGCGAGGGTGGGTGTGTGTGTGTGCGCGAGCGCGAGCGAGGGTGGGGGTGTGTGTGTGCGCGAGCGCGAGCGAGGGTGGGTGTGTGTGTGGGTGCGAGCGAGGGTGGGTGTGTGTGTGTGTGCGCGAGCGGGAGGGAGGGAGCGAGTGTGTGTGTGCGCGAGCGCGAGCGAGGGTGGGTGTGTGTGTGTGCGCGAGCGCGAGCGAGGGTGTGTGTGTGTGTGTGCGCGAGCGCGAGCGAGGGTGGGTGTGTGTGTGTGCGCGAGCGCGAGCGTGGGTGGGCGTGTGTGTGTGCGCGAGCGCGAGCGAGGGTGGGCGTGTGTGTGTGCGCGAGCGCGAGCGAGGGTGGGCGTGTGTGTGTGCGCGAGCGCGAGCGAGGGTGGGCGTGTGTGTGTGCGCGAGCGCGAGCGAGGGTGGGCGTGTGTGTGTGAGCGAGGGAGGGTGGGCGTGTGTGTGTGAGCGAGGGAGGGTGGGCGTGTGTGTGGGTGCGAGCGAGGGTGGGCGTGTGTGTGTGTGCGCGAGCGGGAGGGAGGGAGCGAGTGTGTGTGTGCGCGAGCGCGAGCGAGGGTGGGTGTGTGTGTGTGCACGAGCGCGAGCGAGGGTGTGTGTGTGTGTGTGTGCGCGAGCGCGAGCGAGGGTGGGTGTGTGTGTGTGCGCGAGCGCGAGCGTGGGTGGGTGTGTGTGTGTGCGCGAGCGCGAGCGAGGGTGGGCGTGTGTGTGTGCGCGAGCGCGAGCGAGGGTGGGCGTGTGTGTGTGCGCGAGCGCGAGCGAGGGTGGGCGTGTGTGTGTGAGCGAGGGAGGGTGGGCATGTGTGTGTGAGCGAGGGAGGGTGGGCGTGTGTGCGTGAGCGAGGGAGGGTGGGCGTGTGTGCGTGAGCGAGGGAGGGTGGGCGTCTGTGCGTGAGCGAGGGAGGGTGGGCGTCTGTGCGTGAGCGAGGGAGGGTGGGCGTCTGTGCGTGAGCGAGGGAGGGTGGGCGCGTGTGCGTGAGCGAGGGAGGGTGCGTGCGTGTGCGTGAGCGAGGGAGGGTGCGTGCGCGAGCGCGAGGGAGGGCGGGAGTGTGTGTGTGCGCGAGCGCGAGCGAGGGTGGGCGTGTGCGTGCGAGCGAGGGAGGGTGGGCGTGTGTGTGCGAGAGGGAGTGTGTGTGTGCGCGAGCGCGAGCGAGGGTGGGAGTGAGTGTGTGCGCGAACGAGGGTGGGTGGGCGTGTGTGTGCGAGCGAGGGAGGGTGGGCGTGTGTGCGTGAGCGAGGGAGGGTGGGCGTGTGTGCGCGAGCGAGGGAGGGTGGGCGTGTGTGCGCGAGCGAGGGAGGGTGGGCGTGTGTGCGCGAGCGAGGGAGGGTGGGCGTGTGTGCGCGAGCGAGGGAGGGTGGGCGTGTGTGCGCGAGCGAGGGAGGGTGGGCGTGTGTGCGCGAGCGAGGGAGGGTGGGCGTGTGTGCGCGAGCGAGGGAGGGTGGGCGTGTGTGCGCGAGCGAGGGAGGGTGGGCGTGTGAGAGCGAGGGAGGGAGGGTGGGCGTGTGAGAGCGAGGGAGGGTGTGTGTGCGTGCGTGTGAGCGAGGGAGGGTGTGTGTGCGCGCGAGCGAGGGAGGGCGGGTGTGTGCGTGGGTGCGAGCGAGGGTGGGTGTGTGTGTGTGTGCGCGAGCGGGAGGGAGGGCGGGGGTGTGTGTGTGCGCGAGCGCGGGTGTGTGTGTGGGTGCGAGCGAGGGTGGGTGTGTGTGTGTGTGCGCGAGCGGGAGGGAGGGCGGGGGTGTGTGTGTGCGCGAGCGCGGGTGTGTGTGTGGGTGCGAGCGAGGGTGGGTGTGTGTGTGTGTGCGCGAGCGGGAGGGAGGGAGCGAGTGTGTGTGTGCGCGAGCGCGAGCGAGGGTGGGTGTGTGTGTGTGCGCGAGCGCGAGCGAGGGTGCGTGTGTGTGTGTGCGCGAGCGCGAGCGAGGGTGGGTGTGTGTGTGTGCGCGAGCGCGAGCGTGGGTGGGTGTGTGTGTGTGCGCGAGCGCGAGCGAGGGTGGGGGTGTGTGTGTGCGCGAGCGCGAGCGAGGGTGGGTGTGTGTGTGGGTGCGAGCGAGGGTGGGTGTGTGTGTGTGTGCGCGAGCGGGAGGGAGGGAGCGAGTGTGTGTGTGCGCGAGCGCGAGCGAGGGTGGGTGTGTGTGTGTGCGCGAGCGAGGGTGTGTGTGTGTGTGTGCGCGAGCGCGAGCGAGGGTGGGGGTGTGTGTGTGCGCGAGCGCGAGCGAGGGTGGGTGTGTGTGTGTGTGCGCGAGCGGGAGGGAGGGAGCGAGTGTGTGTGTGCGCGAGCGCGAGCGAGGGTGGGCGTGTGTGTGTGCGCGAGCGCGAGCGAGGGTGGGCGTGTGTGTGTGCGCGAGCGCGAGCGAGGGTGGGCGTGTGTGTGTGCGCGAGCGCGAGCGTGGGTGGGCGTGTGTGTGTGCGCGAGCGCGAGCGAGGGTGGGCGTGTGTGTGTGCGCGAGCGCGAGCGAGGGTGGGCGTGTGTGTGTGCGCGAGCGCGAGCGAGGGTGGGCGTGTGTGTGTGAGCGAGGGAGGGTGGGCGTGTGTGTGTGAGCGAGGGAGGGTGGGCGTGTGTGTGGGTGCGAGCGAGGGTGGGCGTGTGTGTGTGTGCGCGAGCGGGAGGGAGGGAGCGAGTGTGTGTGTGCGCGAGCGCGAGCGAGGGTGGGTGTGTGTGTGTGCACGAGCGCGAGCGAGGGTGTGTGTGTGTGTGTGTGCGCGAGCGCGAGCGAGGGTGGGTGTGTGTGTGTGTGCGAGCGCGAGCGAGGGTGGGGGTGTGTGTGTGCGCGAGCGCGAGCGAGGGTGGGTGTGTGTGTGGGTGCGAGCGAGGGTGGGTGTGTGTGTGTGTGCGCGAGCGGGAGGGAGGGAGCGAGTGTGTGTGTGCGCGAGCGCGAGCGAGGGTGGGTGTGTGTGTGTGCGCGAGCGCGAGCGAGGGTGTGTGTGTGCGCGAGCGCGAGCGAGGGTGGGTGTGTGTGTGTGCGCGAGCGCGAGCGTGGGTGGGCGTGTGTGTGTGCGCGAGCGCGAGCGAGGGTGGGCGTGTGTGTGTGCGCGAGCGCGAGCGAGGGTGGGCGTGTGTGTGTGCGCGAGCGCGAGCGAGGGTGGGCGTGTGTGTGTGCGCGAGCGCGAGCGAGGGTGGGCGTGTGTGTGTGAGCGAGGGAGGGTGGGCGTGTGTGTGTGAGCGAGGGAGGGTGGGCGTGTGTGTGGGTGCGAGCGAGGGTGGGCGTGTGTGTGTGTGCGCGAGCGGGAGGGAGGGAGCGAGTGAGTGTGTGCGCGAGCGCGAGCGAGGGTGGGTGTGTGTGTGTGCACGAGCGCGAGCGAGGGTGTGTGTGTGTGTGTGTGCGCGAGCGCGAGCGAGGGTGGGTGTGTGTGTGTGCGCGAGCGCGAGCGTGGGTGGGTGTGTGTGTGTGCGCGAGCGCGAGCGAGGGTGGGCGTGTGTGTGTGCGCGAGCGCGAGCGAGGGTGGGCGTGTGTGTGTGCGCGAGCGCGAGCGAGGGTGGGCGTGTGTGTGTGAGCGAGGGAGGGTGGGCATGTGTGTGTGAGCGAGGGAGGGTGGGCCTGTGTGCGTGAGCGAGGGAGGGTGGGCGTGTGTGCGTGAGCGAGGGAGGGTGGGCGCGTGTGCGTGAGCGAGGGAGGGTGGGCGTCTGTGCGTGAGCGAGGGAGGGTGGGCGTCTGTGCGTGAGCGAGGGAGGGTGGGCGCGTGTGCGTGAGCGAGGGAGGGTGGGCGCGTGTGCGTGAGCGAGGGAGGGTGCGTGCGTGTGCGTGAGCGAGGGAGGGTGCGTGCGCGAGCGCGAGGGAGGGCGGGAGTGTGTGTGTGCGCGAGCGCGAGCGAGGGTGGGCGTGTGCGTGCGAGCGAGGGAGGGTGGGCGTGTGTGTGCGAGAGGGAGTGTGTGTGTGCGCGAGCGCGAGCGAGGGTGGGAGTGAGTGTGTGCGCGAACGAGGGTGGGTGGGCGTGTGTGTGCGAGCGAGGGAGGGTGGGCGTGTGTGTGTGAGCGAGCGAGTGTGCGTGCGCGAGCGCGAGGGAGGGCGGGATTGTGTGTGTGCGCGAGCGCGAGCGAGGGTGGGAGTGTGTGTGTGCGCGAGCGCGAGCGAGGGTGGGCGTGTGCGTGCGAGCGAGGGAGGGTGGGCGTGTGTGTGCGAGAGGGAGTGTGTGTGTGCGCGAGCGCGAGCGAGGGTGGGAGTGTGTGTGTGCGCGAGCGCGAGCGAGGGTGGGCGCGTGTGTGTGAGCGAGGGAGGGTGGGCGCGTGTGTGTGAGCGAGGGAGGGTGGGCGCGTGTGTGTGAGCGAGGGAGGGTGCGTGCGTGTGTGTGAGCGAGGGAGGGTGCGTGCGTGTGCGTGAGCGAGGGAGGGTGCGTGAGCGAGGGAGGGTGCGTGCGCGAGCGCGAGGGAGGGCGGGAGTGTGTGTGTGCGCGAGCGCGAGCGAGGGCGGGAGTGTGTGTGTGCGCGAGCGCGAGCGAGGGTGGGCGTGTGCGTGCGAGCGAGGGAGGGTGGGCGTGTGTGTGCGAGAGGGAGTGTGTGTGTGCGCGAGCGCGAGCGAGGGTGGGAGTGAGTGTGTGCGCGAACGAGGGTGGGTGGGCGTGTGTGTGCGAGCGAGGGAGGGTGGGCGTGTGTGTGTGAGCGAGGGAGGGTGGGCGTGTGTTTGTGAGCGAGCGAGTGTGCGTGCGCGAGCGCGAGGGAGGGCGGGAGTGTGTGTGTGCGCGAGCGCGAGCGAGGGTGGGAGTGTGTGTGTGCGCGAGCGCGAGCGAGGGTGGGCGTGTGCGTGCGAGCGAGGGAGGGTGGGCGTGTGTGTGCGAGAGGGAGTGTGTGTGTGCGCGAGCGCGAGCGAGGGTGGGAGTGTGTGCGTGCGCGAGCGAGGGTGGGTGGGCGTGCGTGCGTGCGCGAGCGAGGGAGGGTGGGCGTGCGTGCGCGAGCGAGGGAGGGTGGGCGTGCGTGCGCGAGCGAGGGAGGGTGGGCGTGCGTGCGTGAGCGAGGGAGGGTGGGCGTGCGTGTGCGGGAGGGAGTGTGTGTGTGCGCGAGCGCGAGCGAGGGTCGGAGTGTGTGTGTGCGCGAGCGCGAGCGAGGGTGGGAGTGTGTGTGTGCGCGAGCGCGAGCGAGGGTGGGTGTGTGCGTGCGAGCGAGGGAGGGTGGGTGTCTGCGTGCGAGCGAGGGAGGGTGGGCGTGTGTGTGGGTGCGAGCGAGGGTGGGCGTGTGTGTGTGTGCGCGAGCGGGAGGGAGGGAGCGAGTGTGTGTGTGCGCGAGCGCGAGCGAGGGTGGGTGTGTGTGTGTGCACGAGCGCGAGCGAGGGTGTGTGTGTGTGTGTGTGCGCGAGCGCGAGCGAGGGTGGGTGTGTGTGTGTGCGCGAGCGCGAGCGTGGGTGGGTGTGTGTGTGTGCGCGAGCGCGAGCGAGGGTGGGCGTGTGTGTGTGCGCGAGCGCGAGCGAGGGTGGGCGTGTGTGTGTGCGCGAGCGCGAGCGAGGGTGGGCGTGTGTGTGTGAGCGAGGGAGGGTGGGCATGTGTGTGTGAGCGAGGGAGGGTGGGCGTGTGTGCGTGAGCGAGGGAGGGTGGGCGTGTGTGCGTGAGCGAGGGAGGGTGGGCGCGTGTGCGTGAGCGAGGGAGGGTGGGCGTCTGTGCGTGAGCGAGGGAGGGTGGGCGTCTGTGCGTGAGCGAGGGAGGGTGGGCGCGTGTGCGTGAGCGAGGGAGGGTGGGCGCGTGTGCGTGAGCGAGGGAGGGTGCGTGCGTGTGCGTGAGCGAGGGAGGGTGCGTGCGCGAGCGCGAGGGAGGGCGGGAGTGTGTGTGTGCGCGAGCGCGAGCGAGGGTGGGCGTGTGCGTGCGAGCGAGGGAGGGTGGGCGTGTGTGTGCGAGAGGGAGTGTGTGTGTGCGCGAGCGCGAGCGAGGGTGGGAGTGAGTGTGTGCGCGAACGAGGGTGGGTGGGCGTGTGTGTGCGAGCGAGGGAGGGTGGGCGTGTGTGTGTGAGCGAGCGAGTGTGCGTGCGCGAGCGCGAGGGAGGGCGGGATTGTGTGTGTGCGCGAGCGCGAGCGAGGGTGGGAGTGTGTGTGTGCGCGAGCGCGAGCGAGGGTGGGGCGTGTGCGTGCGAGCGAGGGAGGGTGGGCGTGTGTGTGCGAGAGGGAGTGTGTGTGTGCGCGAGCGCGAGCGAGGGTGGGAGTGTGCGCGAGCGCGAGCGAGGGTGGGAGAGTGTGTGTGTGCGCGAGCGCGAGCGAGGGTGGGCGCGTGTGTGTGAGCGAGGGAGGGTGGGCGCGTGTGTGTGAGCGAGGGAGGGTGGGCGCGTGTGTGTGAGCGAGGGAGGGTGCGTGCGTGTGTGTGAGCGAGGGAGGGTGCGTGCGTGTGCGTGAGCGAGGGAGGGTGCGTGAGCGAGGGAGGGGTGCGTGCGCGAGCGCGAGGGAGGGCGGGAGTGTGTGTGTGCGCTGAGCGCGAGCGAGGGCGGGGAGTGTGTGTGTGCGCGAGCGCGAGCGAGGGTGGGCGTGTGCGTGCGAGCGAGGGAGGGTGGGCGTGTGTGTGCGAGAGGGAGTGTGTGTGTGTGCGCGAGCGCGAGCGAGGGTGGGAGTGAGTGTGTGCGCGAACGAGGGTGGGTGGGCGTGTGTGTGCGAGCGAGGGAGGGTGGGCGTGTGTGTGTGAGCGAGGGAGGGTGGGCGTGTGTTTGTGAGCGAGCGAGTGTGCTGTGCGCGAGCGCGAGGGAGGGCGGGAGTGTGTGTGTGCGCGAGCGCGAGCGAGGGTGGGAGTGTGTGTGTGCGCGAGCGCGAGCGAGGGTGGGCGTGTGCGTGCGAGCGAGGGAGGGTGGGCGTGTGTGTGCGAGAGGGAGTGTGTGTGTGCGCGAGCGCGAGCGAGGGTGGGAGTGTGTGCGTGCGCGAGCGAGGGTGGGTGGGCGTGCGTGCGCGAGCGAGGGAGGGTGGGCGTGCAGTGCGCGAGCGAGGGAGGGTGGGCGTGCGTGCGCGAGCGAGGGAGGGTGGGCGTGCGTGCGCGAGCGAGGGAGGGTGGGCGTGCGTGCGCGAGCGAGGGAGGGTGGGCGTGCGTGCGCGAGCGAGGGAGGGTGGGCGTGCGTGTGCGGGAGGGAGTGTGTGTGTGCGCGAGCGCGAGCGAGGGTCGGAGTGTGTGTGTGCGCGAGCGCGAGCGAGGGTGGGAGTGTGTGTGTGCGCGAGCGCGAGCGAGGGTGGGTGTGTGCGTGCGAGCGAGGGAGGGTGGGTGTCTGCGTGCGAGCGAGGGAGGGTGGGTGTGTGCGTGCGAGCGAGGGAGGGTGGATGTGTGCGTGCGAGCCAGGGAGGGTGGGCGTGTGTGTGCGAGGGAGGGAGGGTGGGTGCGTGCGAGCGCGGGAGGGTGGGTGCGTGCGAGCGCGGGAGGGTGGGTGCGTGCGAGCGAGGGATGGTGGGTGCGTGCGAGCGAGGGAGGGTGGGTGCGTGCGTGTGTGCGAGCGAGCGAGGGAGGGTGGGTGCGTGCGTGTGTGCGAGCGAGCGAGGGAGGGTGGGTGCGGGCGTGCGAGTGAGGGACTGTGGGTTGCGTGCGAGGGAGGGAGGGTGTGTGCGTGCGAGCGAGGGAGGGTGGGTGTGTGCGGGAGGGAGGGTGGGTGTGTGTGTGCGGGAGGGATGGAGGGAGTGTGTGTGTGTGCGAGCGCGAGCGAGGGTGGGTGTGTGTGTGCGCGCGAGGGAGGATGGGTGTGTGTGTGTGCGAGCGAGGGAGGATGTGTGTGTGCGAGCGAGGGATGGTGGGTGTGTGTGTGCGAGCGAGGGAGGGTGGGTGTGTGTGTGCGAGCGTGGGTGGGTGTGTGTGTGTGCGCGAGCGCGAGCGAGGGTGGGCGTGTGTGTGTGCGCGAGCGCGAGCGAGGGTGGGCGTGTGTGTGTGCGCGAGCGCGAGCGAGGGTGGGCGTGTGTGTGTGAGCGAGGGAGGGTGGGCATGTGTGTGTGAGCGAGGGAGGGTGGGCGTGTGTGCGTGAGCGAGGGAGGGTGGGCGTGTGTGCGTGAGCGAGGGAGGGTGGGCGCGTGTGCGTGAGCGAGGGAGGGTGGGCGCCTGTGCGTGAGCGAGGGAGGGTGGGCGTCTGTGCGTGAGCGAGGGAGGGTGGGCGCGTGTGCGTGAGCGAGGGAGGGTGGGCGCGTGTGCGTGAGCGAGGGAGGGTGCGTGCGTGTGCGTGAGCGAGGGAGGGTGCGTGCGCGAGCGCGAGGGAGGGCGGGAGTGTGTGTGTGCGCGAGCGCGAGCGAGGGTGGGCGTGTGCTTGCGAGCGAGGGAGGGTGGGCGTGTGTGTGCGAGAGGGAGTGTGTGTGTGCGCGAGCGCGAGCGAGGGTGGGAGTGAGTGTGTGCGCGAACGAGGGTGGGTGGGCGTGTGTGTGCGAGCGAGGGAGGGTGGGCGTGTGTGCGCGAGCGAGGGAGGGTGGGCGTGTGTGCGCGAGCGAGGGAGGGTGGGCGTGTGTGCGCGAGCGAGGGAGGGTGGGCGTGTGTGCGCGAGCGAGGGAGGGTGGGCGTGTGTGCGCGAGCGAGGGAGGGTGGGCGTGTGTGCGCGAGCGAGGGAGGGTGGGCGTGTGAGAGCGAGGGAGGGAGGGTGGGCGTGTGAGAGCGAGGGAGGGTGTGTGTGCGTGCGTGTGAGCGAGGGAGGGTGTGTGTGCGCGCGAGCGAGGGAGGGCGGGTGTGTGCGTGGGTGCGAGCGAGGGTGGGTGTGTGTGTGTGTGCGCGAGCGGGAGGGAGGGCGGGGGTGTGTGTGTGCGCGAGCGCGGGTGTGTGTGTGGGTGCGAGCGAGGGTGGGTGTGTGTGTGTGTGCGCGAGCGGGAGGGAGGGCGGGGGTGTGTGTGTGCGCGAGCGCGGGTGTGTGTGTGGGTGCGAGCGAGGGTGGGTGTGTGTGTGTGTGCGCGAGCGGGAGGGAGGGAGCGAGTGTGTGTGTGCGCGAGCGCGAGCGAGGGTGGGTGTGTGTGTGTGCGCGAGCGCGAGCGAGGGTGCGTGTGTGTGTGTGCGCGAGCGCGAGCGAGGGTGGGTGTGTGTGTGTGCGCGAGCGCGAGCGTGGGTGGGTGTGTGTGTGTGCGCGAGCGCGAGCGAGGGTGGGGGTGTGTGTGTGCGCGAGCGCGAGCGAGGGTGGGTGTGTGTGTGGGTGCGAGCGAGGGTGGGTGTGTGTGTGTGTGCGCGAGCGGGAGGGAGGGAGCGAGTGTGTGTGTGCGCGAGCGCGAGCGAGGGTGGGTGTGTGTGTGTGCGCGAGCGAGGGTGTGTGTGTGTGTGTGCGCGAGCGCGAGCGAGGGTGGGGGTGTGTGTGTGCGCGAGCGCGAGCGAGGGTGGGTGTGTGTGTGTGTGTGTGCGAGCGGGAGGGAGGGAGCGAGTGTGTGTGTGCGCGAGCGCGAGCGAGGGTGGGCGTGTGTGTGTGCGCGAGCGCGAGCGAGGGTGGGCGTGTGTGTGTGCGCGAGCGCGAGCGAGGGTGGGCGTGTGTGTGTGCGCGAGCGCGAGCGTGGGTGGGCGTGTGTGTGTGCGCGAGCGCGAGCGAGGGTGGGCGTGTGTGTGTGCGCGAGCGCGAGCGAGGGTGGGCGTGTGTGTGTGCGCGAGCGCGAGCGAGGGTGGGCGTGTGTGTGTGAGCGAGGGAGGGTGGGCGTGTGTGTGTGAGCGAGGGAGGGTGGGCGTGTGTGTGGGTGCGAGCGAGGGTGGGCGTGTGTGTGTGTGCGCGAGCGGGAGGGAGGGAGCGAGTGTGTGTGTGCGCGAGCGCGAGCGAGGGTGGGTGTGTGTGTGTGCACGAGCGCGAGCGAGGGTGTGTGTGTGTGTGTGCGCGAGCGCGAGCGAGGGTGGGTGTGTGTGTGTGTGCGAGCGCGAGCGAGGGTGGGGGTGTGTGTGTGCGCGAGCGCGAGCGAGGGTGGGTGTGTGTGTGGGTGCGAGCGAGGGTGGGTGTGTGTGTGTGTGCGCGAGCGGGAGGGAGGGAGCGAGTGTGTGTGTGCGCGAGCGCGAGCGAGGGTGGGTGTGTGTGTGTGCGCGAGCGCGAGCGAGGGTGTGTGTGTGCGCGAGCGCGAGCGAGGGTGGGTGTGTGTGTGTGCGCGAGCGCGAGCGTGGGTGGGCGTGTGTGTGTGCGCGAGCGCGAGCGAGGGTGGGCGTGTGTGTGTGCGCGAGCGCGAGCGAGGGTGGGCGTGTGTGTGTGCGCGAGCGCGAGCGAGGGTGGGCGTGTGTGTGTGCGCGAGCGCGAGCGAGGGTGGGCGTGTGTGTGTGAGCGAGGGAGGGTGGGCGTGTGTGTGTGAGCGAGGGAGGGTGGGCGTGTGTGTGGGTGCGAGCGAGGGTGGGCGTGTGTGTGTGTGCGCGAGCGGGAGGGAGGGAGCGAGTGAGTGTGTGCGCGAGCGCGAGCGAGGGTGGGTGTGTGTGTGTGCACGAGCGCGAGCGAGGGTGTGTGTGTGTGTGTGTGCGCGAGCGCGAGCGAGGGTGGGTGTGTGTGTGTGCGCGAGCGCGAGCGTGGGTGGGTGTGTGTGTGTGCGCGAGCGCGAGCGAGGGTGGGCGTGTGTGTGTGCGCGAGCGCGAGCGAGGGTGGGCGTGTGTGTGTGCGCGAGCGCGAGCGAGGGTGGGCGTGTGTGTGTGAGCGAGGGAGGGTGGGCATGTGTGTGTGAGCGAGGGAGGGTGGGCCTGTGTGCGTGAGCGAGGGAGGGTGGGCGTGTGTGCGTGAGCGAGGGAGGGTGGGCGCGTGTGCGTGAGCGAGGGAGGGTGGGCGTCTGTGCGTGAGCGAGGGAGGGTGGGCGTCTGTGCGTGAGCGAGGGAGGGTGGGCGCGTGTGCGTGAGCGAGGGAGGGTGGGCGTGTGTGCGTGAGCGAGGGAGGGTGCGTGCGTGTGCGTGAGCGAGGGAGGGTGCGTGCGCGAGCGCGAGGGAGGGCGGGAGTGTGTGTGTGCGCGAGCGCGAGCGAGGGTGGGCGTGTGCGTGCGAGCGAGGGAGGGTGGGCGTGTGTGTGCGAGAGGGAGTGTGTGTGTGCGCGAGCGCGAGCGAGGGTGGGAGTGAGTGTGTGCGCGAACGAGGGTGGGTGGGCGTGTGTGTGCGAGCGAGGGAGGGTGGGCGTGTGTGTGTGAGCGAGCGAGTGTGCGTGCGCGAGCGCGAGGGAGGGCGGGATTGTGTGTGTGCGCGAGCGCGAGCGAGGGTGGGAGTGTGTGTGTGCGCGAGCGCGAGCGAGGGTGGGCGTGTGCGTGCGAGCGAGGGAGGGTGGGCGTGTGTGTGCGAGAGGGAGTGTGTGTGTGCGCGAGCGCGAGCGAGGGTGGGAGTGTGTGTGTGCGCGAGCGCGAGCGAGGGTGGGCGCGTGTGTGTGAGCGAGGGAGGGTGGGCGCGTGTGTGTGAGCGAGGGAGGGTGGGCGCGTGTGTGTGAGCGAGGGAGGGTGCGTGCGTGTGTGTGAGCGAGGGAGGGTGCGTGCGTGTGCGTGAGCGAGGGAGGGTGCGTGAGCGAGGGAGGGTGCGTGCGCGAGCGCGAGGGAGGGCGGGAGTGTGTGTGTGCGCGAGCGCGAGCGAGGGCGGGAGTGTGTGTGTGCGCGAGCGCGAGCGAGGGTGGGCGTGTGCGTGCGAGCGAGGGAGGGTGGGCGTGTGTGTGCGAGAGGGAGTGTGTGTGTGCGCGAGCGCGAGCGAGGGTGGGAGTGAGTGTGTGCGCGAACGAGGGTGGGTGGGCGTGTGTGTGCGAGCGAGGGAGGGTGGGCGTGTGTGTGTGAGCGAGGGAGGGTGGGCGTGTGTTTGTGAGCGAGCGAGTGTGCGTGCGCGAGCGCGAGGGAGGGCGGGAGTGTGTGTGTGCGCGAGCGCGAGCGAGGGTGGGAGTGTGTGTGTGCGCGAGCGCGAGCGAGGGTGGGCGTGTGCGTGCGAGCGAGGGAGGGTGGGCGTGTGTGTGCGAGAGGGAGTGTGTGTGTGCGCGAGCGCGAGCGAGGGTGGGAGTGTGTGCGTGCGCGAGCGAGGGTGGGTGGGCGTGCGTGCGCGAGCGAGGGAGGGTGGGCGTGCGTGCGCGAGCGAGGGAGGGTGGGCGTGCGTGCGCGAGCGAGGGAGGGTGGGCGTGCGTGTGCGGGAGGGAGTGTGTGTGTGCGCGAGCGCGAGCGAGGGTCGGAGTGTGTGTGTGCGCGAGCGCGAGCGAGGGTGGGAGTGTGTGTGTGCGCGAGCGCGAGCGAGGGTGGGTGTGTGCGTGCGAGCGAGGGAGGGTGGGTGTCTGCGTGCGAGCGAGGGAGGGTGGGCGTGTGTGTGGGTGCGAGCGAGGGTGGGCGTGTGTGTGTGTGCGCGAGCGGGAGGGAGGGAGCGAGTGTGTGTGTGCGCGAGCGCGAGCGAGGGTGGGTGTGTGTGTGTGCACGAGCGCGAGCGAGGGTGTGTGTGTGTGTGTGTGCGCGAGCGCGAGCGAGGGTGGGTGTGTGTGTGTGCGCGAGCGCGAGCGTGGGTGGGTGTGTGTGTGTGCGCGAGCGCGAGCGAGGGTGGGCGTGTGTGTGTGCGCGAGCGCGAGCGAGGGTGGGCGTGTGTGTGTGCGCGAGCGCGAGCGAGGGTGGGCGTGTGTGTGTGAGCGAGGGAGGGTGGGCATGTGTGTGTGAGCGAGGGAGGGTGGGCGTGTGTGCGTGAGCGAGGGAGGGTGGGCGTGTGTGCGTGAGCGAGGGAGGGTGGGCGCGTGTGCGTGAGCGAGGGAGGGTGGGCGTCTGTGCGTGAGCGAGGGAGGGTGGGCGTCTGTGCGTGAGCGAGGGAGGGTGGGCGCGTGTGCGTGAGCGAGGGAGGGTGCGTGCGTGTGCGTGAGCGAGGGAGGGTGCGTGCGCGAGCGCGAGGGAGGGCGGGAGTGTGTGTGTGCGCGAGCGCGAGCGAGGGTGGGCGTGTGCGTGCGAGCGAGGGAGGGTGGGCGTGTGTGTGCGAGAGGGAGTGTGTGTGTGCGCGAGCGCGAGCGAGGGTGGGAGTGAGTGTGTGCGCGAACGAGGGTGGGTGGGCGTGTGTGTGCGAGCGAGGGAGGGTGGGCGTGTGTGTGTGAGCGAGCGAGTGTGCGTGCGCGAGCGCGAGGGAGGGCGGGATTGTGTGTGTGCGCGAGCGCGAGCGAGGGTGGGAGTGTGTGTGTGCGCGAGCGCGAGCGAGGGTGGGCGTGTGCGTGCGAGCGAGGGAGGGTGGGCGTGTGTGTGCGAGAGGGAGTGTGTGTGTGCGCGAGCGCGAGCGAGGGTGGGAGTGTGCGCGAGCGCGAGCGAGGGTGGGAGTGTGTGTGTGCGCGAGCGCGAGCGAGGGTGGGCGCGTGTGTGTGAGCGAGGGAGGGTGGGCGCGTGTGTGTGAGCGAGGGAGGGTGCGTGCGTGTGTGTGAGCGAGGGAGGGTGCGTGCATGTGCGTGAGCGAGGGAGGGTGCGTGAGCGAGGGAGGGTGCGTGCGCGAGCGCGAGGGAGGGCGGGAGTGTGTGTGTGCGCGAGCGCGAGCGAGGGCGGGAGTGTGCGTGCGAGCGAGGGAGGGTGGGCGTGTGTGTGCGAGAGGGAGTGTGTGTGTGCGCGAGCGCGAGCGAGGGTGGGAGTGAGTGTGTGCGCGAACGAGGGTGGGTGGGCGTGTGTGTGCGAGCGAGGGAGGGTGGGCGTGTGTGTGTGAGCGAGGGAGGGTGGGCGTGTGTTTGTGAGCGAGCGAGTGTGCGTGCGCGAGCGCGAGGGAGGGCGGGAGTGTGTGTGTGCGCGAGCGCGAGCGAGGGTGGGAGTGTGTGTGTGCGCGAGCGCGAGCGAGGGTGGGCGTGTGCGTGCGAGCGAGGGAGGGTGGGCGTGTGTGTGCGAGAGGGAGTGTGTGTGTGCGCGAGCGCGAGCGAGGGTGGGAGTGTGTGCGTGCGCGAGCGAGGGTGGGTGGGCGTGCGTGCGCGAGCGAGGGAGGGTGGGCGTGCGTGCGCGAGCGAGGGAGGGTGGGCGTGCGTGCGCGAGCGAGGGAGGGTGGGCGTGCGTGCGAGAGCGAGGGAGGGTGGGCGTGCGTGCGTGAGCGAGGGAGGGTGGGCGTGCGTGTGCGGGAGGGAGTGTGTGTGTGCGCGAGCGCGAGCGAGGGTCGGAGTGTGTGTGTGCGCGAGCGCAAGCGAGGGTGGGAGTGTGTGTGTGCGCGAGCGCGAGCGAGGGTGGGTGTGTGCGTGCGAGCGAGGGAGGGTGGGTGTCTGCGTGCGAGCGAGGGAGGGTGGGTGTGTGCGTGCGAGCGAGGGAGGGTGGATGTGTGCGTGCGAGCCAGGGAGGGTGGGCGTGTGTGTGCGAGGGAGGGAGGGTGGGTGCGTGCGAGCGCGGGAGGGTGGGTGCGTGCGAGCGCGGGAGGGTGGGTGCGTGCGAGCGAGGGATGGTGGGTGCGTGCGAGCGAGGGAGGGTGGGTGCGTGCGTGTGTGCGAGCGAGCGAGGGAGGGTGGGTGCGTGCGTGTGTGCGAGCGAGCGAGGGAGGGTGGGTGCGGGCGTGCGAGTGAGGGACTGTGGGTTGCGTGCGAGGGAGGGAGGGTGTGTGCGTGCGAGCGAGGGAGGGTGGGTGTGTGCGGGAGGGAGGGTGGGTGTGTGTGTGCGGGAGGGATGGAGGGAGTGTGTGTGTGTGCGAGCGCGAGCGAGGGTGGGTGTGTGTGTGCGCGCGAGGGAGGATGGGTGTGTGTGTGTGCGAGCGAGGGAGGATGTGTGTGTGCGAGCGAGGGATGGTGGGTGTGTGTGTGCGAGCGAGGGAGGGTGGGTGTGTGTGTGCGAGCGAGGGAGGGTGGGTGTGTGTGTGCGCGAGCGAGGGAGGGTGGGTGTGTGTGTGCGAGCGAGGGAGGGTGGGTGTGTGTGTGTGTGCGAGCGCGAGGGTGGGTGTGTGTGTGCGAGCGAGGGTGTGTGTGTGTGTGTGGGAGGGAGGGAGGGAGGGAGTGTGTGTGTGTGGGAGGGAGGGAGGGAGCGTGTGTGTGTGCGAGCGCGAGCGAGGGTGGGTGTGTGTGTGTGTGAGCGAGGGAGGGTGGGTGTGTGTGTGCGGGAGGGTGGGTGTGTGTGTGCGGGAGGGTGGGTGTGTGTGTGCGGGAGGGAGGGAGGGAGGGTGTGTGTGTGTGTGGGAGGGAGGGAGGGTGTGTGTGTGTGGGAGGGAGGGAGGGAGGGTGTGTGTGTGTGGGAGGGAGGGAGGGAGTGTGTGTGTGTGTGGGAGGGAGGGAGGGTGTGTGTGTGTGAGCGAGGGAGGGTGTGTGTGTGAGTCTGAGGGAGGGAGGGTGTGTGTGTGAGAGTGAGGGAGGGAGGGAGGGTGTGTGTGTGAGAGTGAGGGAGGGAGGGAGTGTGTGTGTGTGTGAGAGTGAGGGAGGGAGGGAGGGAGTGTGTTTGTGTGTGGGAGGGAGGGAGGGAGTGTGTTTGTGTGTGGGAGGGAGGGAGGGAGTGTGTGTGTGTGTGTGTGTGTGGGAGGGAGGGAGGGTGTGTGTGTGTGTGTGAGAGCGAGGGAGGGTGTGTGTGTGTGTGTGAGGGAGGGTGTGTGTGTGTGTGCGCGAGCGAGGGAGGGTGGGTGTGTGTGTGCGAGCGAGGGAGGGTGGGTGTGTGTGTGTGTGCGAGCGCGAGGGTGGGTGTGTGTGTGTGTGCGAGCGCGAGGGTGGGTGTGTGTGTGCGAGCGAGGGTGTGTGTGTGTGTGTGGGAGGGAGGGAGGGAGTGTGTGTGTGTGGGAGGGAGGGAGGGAGCGTGTGTGTGTGTGTGTGTGTGAGCGAGGGAGGGTGTGTGTGTGTGTGAGCGAGGGAGGGTGGGTGTGTGTGTGCGGGAGGGTGGGTGTGTGTGTGCGGGAGGGTGGGTGTGTGTGTGCGGGAGGGAGGGAGGGAGGGTGTGTGTGTGTGTGGGAGGGAGGGAGGGTGTGTGTGTGTGAGGGAGGGAGGGAGGGTGGGTGTGTGTGTGGGAGGGAGGGAGCGTGGGTGTGTGTGTGTGTGGGAGGGAGGGAGGGTGGGTGTGTGTGTGTGAGGGAGGGAGCGAGGGTGTGTCTGTGTGAGCGAGGGAGGGTGTGTGTGTGAGAGTGAGGGAGGGACGGAGTGTGTGTGTGTGTGAGTGAGGGAGGGACGGAGTGTGTGTGTGTGTGAGAGTGAGGGAGGGACGGAGTGTGTGTGTGTGTGAGAGTGAGGGAGGGAGTGTGTGTGTGTGTGGGAGGGAGGGAGGGAGGGAGTGGGTGTGTGTGTGTGTGAGGGAGGGAGGGAGGGTGTGTGTGTGTGAGAGTGAGGGAGGGAGGGTGTGTGTGTGTGAGAGTGAGGGAGGGAGGGAGGGTGTGTGTATGTGAGAGTGAGGGAGGGAGTGTGTGTGTGTGTGGGAGGGAGGGAGGGAGTGGGTGTGTGTGTGTGTGAGGGAGGGAGGGAGGGTGTGTGTGAGGGAGGGAGGGTGTGTGTGTGTGAGGGAGGGAGGGAGGGTGGGTGTGTGTGTGGGAGGGAGGGAACGTGGGTGTGTGTGTGTGTGGGAGGGAGGGAGGGTGGGTGTGTGTGTGTGAGGGAGGGAGCGAGGGTGTGTCTGTGTGAGCGAGGGAGGGTGTGTGTGTGAGAGCGAGGGAGGGAGGGAGTGTGTGTGTGAGAGCGAGGGAGGGAGGGAGTGTGTGTGTGAGAGTGAGGGAGGGAGGGAGGGTGTGTGTGAGGGAGGGAGGGAGGGTGTGTGTGAGGGAGGGAGGGTGTGTGTGTGTGAGGGAGGGAGGGTGGGTGTGTGTGTGGGAGGGAGGGAACGTGGGTGTGTGTGTGTGTGGGAGGGAGGGAGGGTGGGTGTGTGTGTGTGAGGGAGGGAGCGAGGGTGTGTCTGTGTGAGCGAGGGAGGGTGTGTGTGTGAGAGCGAGGGAGGGAGGGAGTGTGTGTGTGAGAGCGAGGGAGGGAGGGAGTGTGTGTGTGAGAGCGAGGGAGGGAGGGAGTGTGTGTGCGAGAGCGAGGGAGGGAGGGAGTGTGTGTGCGAGAGCGAGGGAGGGAGGGAGTGTGTGTGCGAGAGCGAGGGAGGGAGGGAGTGTGTGTGCGAGAGCGAGGGAGGGAGGGAGTGTGTGTGCGAGAGCGAGGGAGGGAGGGAGTGTGTGTGCGAGAGCGAGGGAGGGAGGGAGTGTGTGTGCGAGAGCGAGGGAGGGAGGGAGTGTGTGTGCGAGAGCGAGGGAGGGAGGGAGTGTGTGTGCGAGAGCGAGGGAGGGAGTGTGTGTGCGAGAGCGAGGGAGGGAGGGAGTGTGTGTGCGAGAGCGAGGGAGGGAGGGAGTGTGTGTGCGAGAGCGAGGGAGGGAGGGAGTGTGTGTGCGAGAGCGAGGGAGGGAGGGAGTGTGTGTGCGAGAGCGAGGGAGGGAGGGAGTGTGTGTGCGAGAGCGAGGGAGGGAGGGAGTGTGTGTGCGAGAGCGAGGGAGGGAGGGAGTGTGTGTGCGAGAGCGAGGGAGGGAGGGAGTGTGTGTGCGAGAGCGAGGGAGGGAGGGAGTGTGTGTGCGAGAGCGAGGGAGGGAGGGAGTGTGTGTGCGAGAGCGAGGGAGGGAGGGAGGGAGTGTGTGTGCGAGAGCGAGGGAGGGAGGGAGTGTGTGTGCGAGAGCGAGGGAGGGAGGGAGTGTGTGTGCGAGAGCGAGGGAGGGAGGGAGTGTGTGTGCGAGAGCGAGGGAGGGAGGGAGTGTGTGTGCGAGAGCGAGGGAGGGAGGGAGTGTGTGTGCGAGAGCGAGGGAGGGAGGGAGTGTGTGTGCGAGAGCGAGGGAGGGAGGGAGTGTGTGCGCGAGAGCGAGGGAGGGAGGGAGTGTGTGCGCGAGAGCGAGGGAGGGAGGGAGTGTGTGCGCGAGAGCGAGGGAGGGAGGGAGTGTGTGCGCGAGAGCGAGGGAGGGAGGGAGTGTGTGTGCGAGAGCGAGGGAGGGAGGGAGTGTGTGCGCGAGAGGGAGGGAGGGAGTGTGTGCGCGAGAGGGAGGGAGGGAGTGTGTGCGCGAGAGGGAGGGAGGGAGTGTGTGCGCGAGAGGGAGGGAGGGAGTGTGTGCGCGAGAGCGAGGGAGGGAGTGTGTGCGCGAGAGCGAGGGAGGGAGTGTGTGCGCGAGAGCGAGGGAGGGAGTGTGTGCGCGAGAGCGAGGGAGGGAGTGTGTGTGCGAGAGCGAGGGAGGGAGGGAGTGTGTGTGCGAGAGCGAGGGAGGGAGGGAGTGTGTGTGTGTGTGAGGGAGGGAGGGTGTGTGTGTGTGAGAGTGAGGGAGGGAGGGTCTGTGTGTGTGAGAGTGAGGGAGGGAGCGAGGGTGTGTCTGTGTGAGCGAGGGAGGGTGTGTGTGTGAGAGTGAGGGAGGGAGTGTGTGTGTGTGTGGGAGGGAGGGAGGGAGTGGGTGTGTGTGTGTGTGAGGGAGGGAGGGAGGGTGTGTGTGTGTGAGGGAGGGAGGGTGTGTGTGTGTGAGAGTGAGGGAGGGAGGGTGTGTGTGTGTGAGAGTGAGGGAGGGAGGGTGTGTGTGTGTGAGAGTGAGGGAGGGAGCGAGGGTGTGTCTGTGTGAGCGAGGGAGGGTGTGTGTGTGAGAGTGAGGGAGGGAGTGTGTGTGTGTGTGGGAGGGAGGGAGGGGGTGTGTGTGTGTGTGAGGGAGGGAGGGAGGGTGTGTGTGTGTGAGGGAGGGAGGGTGTGTGTGTGTGAGGGAGGGAGGGAGGGTGGGTGTGTGTGTGGGAGGGAGGGAGCGTGGGTGTGTGTGTGTGTGGGAGGGAGGGAGGGTGGGTGTGTGTGTGTGAGGGAGGGAGCGAGGGTGTGTCTGTGTGAGCGAGGGAGGGTGTGTGTGTGAGAGTGAGGGAGGGACGGAGTGTGTGTGTGTGTGAGAGTGAGGGAGGGACGGAGTGTGTGTGTGTGTGAGAGTGAGGGAGGGACGGAGTCTGTGTGTGTGTGAGAGTGAGGGAGGGTGTGTGTGTGTGTGCGAGAGTGAGGGAGGAAGTGTGTGTGTGTGCGAGAGCGAGGGAGGGAGGGAGGGAGTGTGTGTGCGAGAGCGAGGGAGGGAGGGAGTGTGTGTGCGAGAGCGAGGGAGGGAGGGAGTGTGTGTGCGAGAGCGAGGGAGGGAGGGAGTGTGTGTGCGAGAGCGAGGGAGGGAGGGAGTGTGTGTGCGAGAGCGAGGGAGGGAGGGAGGGAGTGTGCGAGAGCGAGGGAGGGAGGGAGGGAGTGTGTTTGTGTGTGGGAGGGAGGGAGGGAGTGTGTTTGTGTGTGGGAGGGAGGGAGGGAGTGTGTGTGTGTGTGTGTGGGAGGGAGGGAGGGTGTGTGTGTGTGTGAGAGCGAGGGAGGGTGTGTGTGTGTGTGTGAGGGAGGGTGTGTGTGTGTGTGTGAGGGAGGGTGTGTGTGTGTGTGTGTGTGTGTGTGTGTGTGTGAGCGAGGGAGGGTGGGTGCGTGTGTGTGTGTGAGCGAGGGAGGGTGTGTGTGTGGGAGGGTGTGTGTGTGGGAGGGTGTGTGTGTGGGAGGGTGTGTGTGTGTGGGAGGGAGGGAGGGTGTGTGTGTGGGAGGGAGGGTGTGTGTGTGTGGGAGGGAGGGAGGGAGGGTGTGTGTGTGTGGGAGGGAGGGTGTGTGTGTGTGAGCGAGGGAGGGTGTGTGTGTGTGAGAGCGAGGGAGGGAGGGAGGGTGTGTGCGAGAGCGAGGGAGGGAGGGAGTGTGTGTGCGGGAGGGAGGGAGGGTGTGTGCGAGAGCGAGGGAGGGAGGGAGTGTGTGTGCGAGAGCGAGGGAGGGAGGGAGTGTGTGTGCGAGAGCGTTGGAGGGAGGGAGTGTGTGTGCGAGAGCGAGGGAGGGAGGGAGTGTGTGTGCGAGAGCGAGGGAGGGAGGGAGGGAGTGTGCGAGAGCGAGGGAGGGAGTGTGTTTGTGTGTGGGAGGGAGGGAGGGAGTGTGTTTGTGTGTGGGAGGGAGGGAGGGAGTGTGTGTGTGTGTGTGTGGGAGGGAGGGAGGGTGTGTGTGTGTGTGTGGGAGGGAGGGAGGGTGTGTGTGTGTGTGTGGGAGGGAGGGAGGGTGTGTGTGTGTGTGTGAGAGGGAGGGTGTGTGTGTGTGTGTGAGGGAGGGTGTGTGTGTGTGTGTGAGGGAGGGTGTGTGTGTGTGTGTGTGTGTGTGTGTGTGTGTGTGTGTGTGTGTGTGAGCGAGGGAGGGTGTGTGTGTGGGAGGGTGTGTGTGTGGGAGGGTGTGTGTGTGGGAGGGTGTGTGTGTGGGAGGGTGTGTGTGTGGGAGGGAGGGAGGGTGTGTGTGTGGGAGGGAGGGTGTGTGTGTGTGGGAGGGAGGGAGGGAGGGTGTGTGTGTGTGGGAGGGAGGGTGTGTGTGTGTGAGCGAGGGAGGGTGTGTGTGTGTGTGAGAGTGAGGGAGGGAGGGTGTGTGTGTGTGAGAGTGAGGGAGGGTGTGTGTGTGTGTGAGAGTGAGGGAGGGAGGGTGTGTGTGTGTGAGAGTGAGGGAGGGAGGGAGGGTGTGTGAGAGTGAGGGAGGGAGGGTGTGTGTGTGTGAGAGTGAGGGAGGGAGGGAGGGTGTGAGAGTGAGGGAGGGAGGGAGGGTGTGAGAGTGAGGGAGGGAGGGAGGGTGTGTGTGTGTGAGAGTGAGGGAGGGAGGGTGTGTGTGTGTGAGAGTGAGGGAGGGAGGGAGGGTGTGTGTATGTGAGAGTGAGGGAGGGAGTGTGTGTGTGTGTGGGAGGGAGGGAGGGAGGGAGTGGGTGTGTGTGTGTGTGAGGGAGGGAGGGAGGGTGTGTGTGTGTGAGGGAGGGAGGGTGTGTGTGTGTGAGGGAGGGAGGGAGGGTGGGTGTGTGTGTGGGAGGGAGGGAGCGTGGGTGTGTGTGTGTGTGGGAGGGAGGGAGGGTGGGTGTGTGTGTGTGAGGGAGGGAGCGAGGGTGTGTCTGTGTGAGCGAGGGAGGGTGTGTGTGTGAGAGTGAGGGAGGGATGGAGTGTGTGTGTGTGTGAGAGTGAGGGAGGGACGGAGTGTGTGTGTGTGTGAGAGTGAGGGAGGGACGGAGTGTGTGTGTGTGTGAGAGTGAGGGAGGGATGGAGTGTGTGTGTGTGTGAGAGTGAGGGAGGGTGTGTGTGTGTGTGTGAGAGTGAGGGAGGAAGTGTGTGTGTGTGTGAGAGCGAGGGAGGGAGGGAGGGAGTGTGTGTGTGAGAGCGAGGGAGGGAGGGAGTGTGTGTGTGAGAGCGAGGGAGGGAGGGAGTGTGTGCGTGAGAGCGAGGGAGGGAGGGAGTGTGTGCGTGAGAGCGAGGGAGGGAGGGAGTGTGTGCGTGAGAGCGAGGGAGGGAGGGAGTGTGTGCGTGAGAGCGAGGGAGGGAGGGAGTGTGTGCGTGAGAGCGAGGGAGGGAGGGAGTGTGTGCGTGAGAGCGAGGGAGGGAGGGAGTGTGTGCGTGAGAGCGAGGGAGGGAGGGAGTGTGTGCGTGAGAGCGAGGGAGGGAGGGAGTGTGTGCGTGAGAGCGAGGGAGGGAGGGAGTGTGTGCGTGAGAGCGAGGGAGGGAGGGAGTGTGTGCGTGAGAGCGAGGGAGGGAGGGTGTGTGTGTGTGCGCGAGCGAGGGTGGGGGTGTGTGTGTGCGCGAGCGCGAGCGAGGGTGGGTGTGTGTGTGGGTGCGAGCGAGGGTGGGTGTGTGTGTGTGTGCGCGAGCGGGAGGGAGGGAGCGAGTGTGTGTGTGCGCGAGCGCGAGCGAGGGTGGGTGTGTGTGTGTGCACGAGCGCGAGCGAGGGTGTGTGTGTGTGTGTGCGCGAGCGCGAGCGAGGGTGGGTGTGTGTGTGTGCGCGAGCGAGGGTGGGTGTGTGTGTGTGCGCGAGCGCGAGCGTG
The DNA here is from genome assembly GCF_030684315.1 of Stegostoma tigrinum. Lineage (NCBI taxonomy): Eukaryota > Metazoa > Chordata > Chondrichthyes > Orectolobiformes > Stegostomatidae > Stegostoma > Stegostoma tigrinum. The sequence continues at coordinate 18,388,342 of NC_081404.1, forward strand.
GGTGGGTGTGTGTGTGTGCGCGAGCGCGAGCGAGGGTGGGCGTGTGTGTGTGCGCGAGCGCGAGCGAGGGTGGGCGTGTGTGCGTGAGCGAGGGAGGGTGGGCGTGTGTGCGTGAGCGAGGGAGGGTGGGCGTCTGTGCGTGAGCGAGGGAGGGTGGGCGCGTGTGCGTGAGCGAGGGAGGGTGGGCGCGTGTGCGTGAGCGAGGGAGGGTGGGCGCGTGTGCGTGAGCGAGGGAGGGTGCGTGCGCGAGCGCGAGGGAGGGCGGGAGTGTGTGTGTGCGCGCGAGCGAGGGTGGGCGTGTGCGTGCGAGCGAGGGAGGGTGGGCGTGTGTGTGCGAGAGGGAGTGTGTGTGTGCGCGAGCGCGAGCGAGGGTGGGAGTGAGTGTGTGCGCGAACGAGGGTGGGTGGGCGTGTGTGTGCGAGCGAGGGAGGGTGGGCGTGTGTGTGTGAGCGAGGGAGGGTGGGCGTGTGTGTGTGAGCGAGCGAGTGTGCGTGCGCGAGCGCGAGGGAGGGCGGGATTGTGTGTGTGCGCGAGCGCGAGCGAGGGTGGGAGTGTGTGTGTGCGCGAGCGCGAGCGAGGGTGGGCGTGTGCGTGCGAGCGAGGGAGGGTGGGCGTGTGTGTGCGAGAGGGAGTGTGTGTGTGCGCGAGCGCGAGCGAGGGTGGGAGTGTGCGCGAGCGCGAGCGAGGGTGGGAGTGTGTGTGTGCGCGAGCGTGAGCGAGGGTGGGCGCGTGTGTGTGAGCGAGGGAGGGTGGGCGCGTGTGTGTGAGCGAGGGAGGGTGGGCGCGTGTGTGTGAGCGAGGGAGGGTGCGTGCGTGTGTGTGAGCGAGGGAGGGTGCGTGCGTGTGCGTGAGCGAGGGAGGGTGCGTGAGCGAGGGAGGGTGCGTGCGCGAGCGCGAGGGAGGGCGGGAGTGTGTGTGAGCGCGAGCGAGGGCGGGAGTGTGTGTGTGCGCGAGCGCGAGCGAGGGTGGGCGTGTGCGTGCGAGCGAGGGAGGGTGGGCGTGTGTGTGCGAGAGGGAGTGTGTGTGTGCGCGAGCGCGAGCGAGGGTGGGAGTGAGTGTGTGCGCGAACGAGGGTGGGTGGGCGTGTGTGTGCGAGCGAGGGAGGGTGGGCGTGTGTGTGTGAGCGAGGGAGGGTGGGCGTGTGTGTGTGAGCGAGCGAGTGTGCGTGCGCGAGCGCGAGGGAGGGCGGGAGTGTGTGCGTGCGCGAGCGCGAGGGAGGGCGGGAGTGTGTGTGTGCGCGAGCGCGAGCGAGGGTGGGAGTGTGTGTGTGCGCGAGCGCGAGCGAGGGTGGGCGTGTGCGTGCGAGCGAGGGAGGGTGGGCGTGTGTGTGCGAGAGGGAGTGTGTGTGTGCGCGAGCGCGAGCGAGGGTGGGAGTGTGTGCGTGCGCGAGCGAGGGTGGGTGGGCGTGCGTGCGCGAGCGAGGGAGGGTGGGCGTGCGTGCGTGAGCGAGGGAGGGTGGGCGTGCGTGCGTGAGCGAGGGAGGGTGGGCGTGCGTGTGCGGGAGGGAGTGTGTGTGTGCGCGAGCGCGAGCGAGGGTCGGAGTGTGTGTGTGCGCGAGCGCGAGCGAGGGTGGGAGTGTGTGTGTGCGCGAGCGCGAGCGAGGGTGGGTGTGTGCGTGCGTGCGAGCGAGGGAGGGTGGGTGTCTGCGTGCGAGCGAGGGAGGGTGGGTGTGTGCGTGCGAGCGAGGGAGGGTGGATGTGTGCGTGCGAGCCAGGGAGGGTGGGTGTGTGCATGCGAGGGAGGGAGGGTGGGTGCGTGCGAGCGCGGGAGGGTGGGTGCGTGCGAGCGCGGCAGGGTGGGTGCGTGCGAGCGAGGGAGGGTGGGTGCGTGCGAGCGAGGGATGGTGGGTGCGTGCGAGCGAGGGAGGGTGGGTGCGTGCGTGTGTGCGAGCGAGCGAGGGAGGGTGGGTGCGTGCGTGTGTGCGAGCGAGCGAGGGAGGGTGGGTGTGGGCGTGCGAGTGAGGGACTGTGGGTGCGTGCGAGGGAGGGAGGGTGTGTGCGTGCGAGCGAGGGAGGGTGGGTGTGTGCGGGAGGGAGGGTGGGTGTGTGTGTGCGGGAGGGATGGAGGGAGTGTGTGTGTGTGCGAGCGCGAGCGAGGGTGGGTGTGTGTGTGCGCGCGAGGGAGGATGGGTGTGTGTGTGTGCGAGCGAGGGAGGATGTGTGTGTGCGAGCGAGGGATGGTGGGTGTGTGTGTGCGAGCGAGGGAGGGTGGGTGTGTGTGTGCGAGCGAGGGAGGGTGGGTGTGTGTGTGCGCGAGCGAGGGAGGGTGGGTGTGTGTGTGCGAGCGAGGGAGGGTGGGTGTGTGTGTGTGTGTGCGAGCGCGAGGGTGGGTGTGTGTGTGCGAGCGAGGGTGTGTGTGTGTGTGTGGGAGGGAGGGAGGGAGGGAGTGTGTGTGTGTGGGAGGGAGGGAGGGAGCGTGTGTGTGTGAGAGAGAGGGAGGGAGTGTGTGTGTGTGCGAGCGCGAGCGAGGGTGGGTGTGTGTGTGTGTGAGCGAGGGAGGGTGGGTGTGTGTGTGCGGGAGGGTGGGTGTGTGTGTGCGGGAGGGTGGGTGTGTGTGTGCGGGAGGGTGGGTGTGTGTGTGCGGGAGGGTGGGTGTGTGTGTGCGGGAGGGTGGGTGTGTGTGTGCGGGAGGGTGGGTGTGTGTGTGCGGGAGGGTGGGTGTGTGTGTGTGGGAGGGAGGGAGGGTGTGTGTGTGTGGGAGGGAGGGAGGGAGGGTGTGTGTGTGTGGGAGGGAGGGAGGGTGTGTGTGTGTGAGCGAGGGAGGGTGTGTGTGTGAGTCTGAGGGAGGGAGGGTGTGTGTGTGAGAGTGAGGGAGGGAGGGAGGGTGTGTGTGTGAGAGTGAGGGAGGGAGGGAGTGTGTGTGTGTGTGAGAGTGAGGGAGGGAGGGAGGGAGTGTGTTTGTGTGTGGGAGGGAGGGAGGGAGTGTGTTTGTGTGTGGGAGGGAGGGAGGGAGTGTGTGTGTGTGTGTGTGTGGGAGGGAGGGAGGGTGTGTGTGTGTGAGCGAGGGAGGGTGTGTGTGTGTGTGAGAGTGAGGGAGGGAGGGTGTGTGTGTGTGAGAGTGAGGGAGGGTGTGTGTGTGTGTGAGAGTGAGGGAGGGAGGGTGTGTGTGTGTGAGAGTGAGGGAGGGAGGGAGGGTGTGTGAGAGTGAGGGAGGGAGGGTGTGTGTGTGTGAGAGTGAGGGAGGGAGGGAGGGTGTGAGAGTGAGGGAGGGAGGGAGGGTGTGAGAGTGAGGGAGGGAGGGAGGGTGTGTGTGTGTGAGAGTGAGGGAGGGAGGGTGTGTGTGTGTGAGAGTGAGGGAGGGAGGGAGGGTGTGTGTATGTGAGAGTGAGGGAGGGAGTGTGTGTGTGTGTGGGAGGGAGGGAGGGAGGGAGTGGGTGTGTGTGTGTGTGAGGGAGGGAGGGAGGGTGTGTGTGTGTGAGGGAGGGAGGGTGTGTGTGTGTGAGGGAGGGAGGGAGGGTGGGTGTGTGTGTGGGAGGGAGGGAGCGTGGGTGTGTGTGTGTGTGGGAGGGAGGGAGGGTGGGTGTGTGTGTGTGAGGGAGGGAGCGAGGGTGTGTCTGTGTGAGCGAGGGAGGGTGTGTGTGTGAGAGTGAGGGAGGGACGGAGTGTGTGTGTGTGTGAGAGTGAGGGAGGGACGGAGTGTGTGTGTGTGTGAGAGTGAGGGAGGGACGGAGTGTGTGTGTGTGTGAGAGTGAGTGAGGGAGGAAGTGTGTGTGTGTGTGTGAGAGCGAGGGAGGGAGGGAGGGAGTGTGTGTGTGAGAGCGAGGGAGGGAGGGAGTGTGTGCGTGAGAGCGAGGGAGGGAGGGAGTGTGTGCGTGAGAGCGAGGGAGGGAGGGAGTGTGTGCGTGAGAGCGAGGGAGGGAGGGAGTGTGTGCGTGAGAGCGAGGGAGGGAGGGAGTGTGTGCGTGAGAGCGAGGGAGGGAGGGAGTGTGTGCGTGAGAGCGAGGGAGGGAGGGAGTGTGTGCGTGAGAGCGAGGGAGGGAGGGAGTGTGTGCGTGAGAGCGAGGGAGGGAGGGAGTGTGTGCGTGAGAGCGAGGGAGGGAGGGTGTGTGTGTGTGCGCGAGCGAGGGTGGGGGTGTGTGTGTGCGCGAGCGCGAGCGAGGGTGGGTGTGTGTGTGGGTGCGAGCGAGGGTGGGTGTGTGTGTGTGTGCGCGAGCGGGAGGGAGGGAGCGAGTGTGTGTGTGCGCGAGCGCGAGCGAGGGTGGGTGTGTGTGTGTGCACGAGCGCGAGCGAGGGTGTGTGTGTGTGTGTGCGCGAGCGCGAGCGAGGGTGGGTGTGTGTGTGTGCGCGAGCGAGGGTGGGTGTGTGTGTGTGCGCGAGCGCGAGCGTGGGTGGGTGTGTGTGTGTGCGCGAGCGCGAGCGAGGGTGGGCGTGTGTGTGTGCGCGAGCGCGAGCGAGGGTGGGCGTGTGTGCGTGAGCGAGGGAGGGTGGGCGTGTGTGCGTGAGCGAGGGAGGGTGGGCGTCTGTGCGTGAGCGAGGGAGGGTGGGCGTCTGTGCGTGAGCGAGGGAGGGTGGGCGCGTGTGCGTGAGCGAGGGAGGGTGGGCGCGTGTGCGTGAGCGAGGGAGGGTGGGCGCGTGTGCGTGAGCGAGGGAGGGTGCGTGCGCGAGCGCGAGGGAGGGCGGGAGTGTGTGTGTGCGCGAGCGCGAGCGAGGGTGGGCGTGTGCGTGCGAGCGAGGGAGGGTGGGCGTGTGTGTGCGAGAGGGAGTGTGTGTGTGCGCGAGCGCGAGCGAGGGTGGGAGTGAGTGTGTGCGCGAACGAGGGTGGGTGGGCGTGTGTGTGCGAGCGAGGGAGGGTGGGCGTGTGTGTGTGAGCGAGGGAGGGTGGGCGTGTGTGTGTGAGCGAGCGAGTGTGCGTGCGCGAGCGCGAGGGAGGGCGGGATTGTGTGTGTGCGCGAGCGCGAGCGAGGGTGGGAGTGTGTGTGTGCGCGAGCGCGAGCGAGGGTGGGCGTGTGCGTGCGAGCGAGGGAGGGTGGGCGTGTGTGTGCGAGAGGGAGTGTGTGTGTGCGCGAGCGCGAGCGAGGGTGGGAGTGTGCGCGAGCGCGAGCGAGGGTGGGAGTGTGTGTGTGCGCGAGCGTGAGCGAGGGTGGGCGCGTGTGTGTGAGCGAGGGAGGGTGGGCGCGTGTGTGTGAGCGAGGGAGGGTGGGCGCGTGTGTGTGAGCGAGGGAGGTGCGTGCGTATGTGTGAGCGAGGGAGGGTGGGCGCGTGTGTGTGAGCGAGGGAGGGTGCGTGCGTGTGTGTGAGCGAGGGAGGGTGCGTGCGTGTGCGTGAGCGAGGGAGGGTGCGTGAGCGAGGGAGGGTGCGTGCGCGAGCGCGAGGGAGGGCGGGAGTGTGTGTGAGCGCGAGCGAGGGCGGGAGTGTGTGTGTGCGCGAGCGCGAGCGAGGGTGGGCGTGTGCGTGCGAGCGAGGGAGGGTGGGCGTGTGTGTGCGAGAGGGAGTGTGTGTGTGCGCGAGCGCGAGCGAGGGTGGGAGTGAGTGTGTGCGCGAACGAGGGTGGGTGGGCGTGTGTGTGCGAGCGAGGGAGGGTGGGCGTGTGTGTGTGAGCGAGGGAGGGTGGGCGTGTGTGTGTGAGCGAGCGAGTGTGCGTGCGCGAGCGCGAGGGAGGGCGGGAGTGTGTGTGTGCGCGAGCGCGAGCGAGGGTGGGAGTGTGTGTGTGCGCGAGCGCGAGCGAGGGTGGGCGTGTGCGTGCGAGCGAGGGAGGGTGGGCGTGTGTGTGCGAGAGGGAGTGTGTGTGTGCGCGAGCGCGAGCGAGGGTGGGAGTGTGTGCGTGCGCGAGCGAGGGTGGGTGGGCGTGCGTGCGCGAGCGAGGGAGGGTGGGCGTGCGTGCGTGAGCGAGGGAGGGTGGGCGTGCGTGCGTGAGCGAGGGAGGGTGGGCGTGCGTGTGCGGGAGGGAGTGTGTGTGTGAGAGGGAGGGAGGGAGTGCGCGTGTGAGAGGGAGGGAGGGAGTGCGCGTGTGAGAGGGAGGGAGGGAGTGCGCGTGTGAGAGGGAGGGAGGGAGTGCGCGTGTGTGAGAGCGAGGGAGGGAGTGCGCGTGTGTGAGAGCGAGGGAGGGAGGGAGTGCGCGTGTGTGAGAGCGAGGGAGGGAGGGAGTGCGCGTGTGTGGGAGGGAGGGAGTGCGCGTGTGTGAGGGAGGGAGTGTGCGAGCGCGTGTGAGAGCGAGGGAGGGATGGAGCGCGTGTGTGTGAGAGCGAGGGAGGGATGGAGCGCGTGTGCGAGCGAGGGAGGGATGGAGCGCGTGTGCGAGCGAGGGAGGGGGTGTGCGTGTGCGAGCGAGGGAGGGATGGAGCGTGTGCGAGCGAGGGAGGGATGGAGCGTGTGCGTGTGAGAGCGAGGGAGGGATGGAGCGTGTGTGCGAGCGAGGGAGGGATGGAGCGTGTGTGCGAGCGAGGGAGGGATGGAGCGTGTGTGCGAGCGAGGGAGGGGGTGTGTGTGTGCGAGCGAGGGAGGGAGGGAGTGTGTGTGTGAGAGCGAGGGAGGGAGGGAGTGCGCGTGTGTGGGAGGGAGGGAGTGCGCGTGTGTGAGGGAGGGAGTGTGCGAGCGCGTGTGAGAGCGAGGGAGGGATGGAGCGCGTGTGTGTGAGAGCGAGGGAGGGATGGAGCGCGTGTGCGAGCGAGGGAGGGATGGAGCGCGTGTGCGAGCGAGGGAGGGGGTGTGCGTGTGCGAGCGAGGGAGGGATGGAGCGTGTGCGAGCGAGGGAGGGATGGAGCGTGTGCGTGTGAGAGCGAGGGAGGGATGGAGCGTGTGTGCGAGCGAGGGAGGGATGGAGCGTGTGTGCGAGCGAGGGAGGGATGGAGCGTGTGTGCGAGCGAGGGAGGGGGGTGTGTGTGTGCGAGCGAGGGAGGGAGGGAGTGCGCGTGTGTGGGAGGGAGGGAGTGCGCGTGTGTGAGGGAGGGAGTGTGCGAGCGCGTGTGAGAGCGAGGGAGGGATGGAGCGCGTGTGTGTGAGAGCGAGGGAGGGATGGAGCGCGTGTGCGAGCGAGGGAGGGATGGAGCGCGTGTGCGAGCGAGGGAGGGGGTGTGCGTGTGCGAGCGAGGGAGGGATGGAGCGTGTGCGAGCGAGGGAGGGATGGAGCGTGTGCGTGTGAGAGCGAGGGAGGGATGGAGCGTGTGTGCGAGCGAGGGAGGGATGGAGCGTGTGTGCGAGCGAGGGAGGGATGGAGCGTGTGTGCGAGCGAGGGAGGGGGTGTGTGTGTGCGAGCGAGGGAGGGAGGGAGTGTGTGTGTGAGAGCGAGGGAGGGAGGGAGTGCGCGTGTGTGGGAGGGAGGGAGTGCGCGTGTGTGAGGGAGGGAGTGTGCGAGCGCGTGTGAGAGCGAGGGAGGGATGGAGCGCGTGTGTGTGAGAGCGAGGGAGGGATGGAGCGCGTGTGCGAGCGAGGGAGGGATGGAGCGCGTGTGCGAGCGAGGGAGGGGGTGTGCGTGTGCGAGCGAGGGAGGGTGGAGCGTGTGCGAGCGAGGGAGGGATGGAGCGTGTGCGTGTGAGAGCGAGGGAGGGATGGAGCGTGTGTGCGAGCGAGGGAGGGATGGAGCGTGTGTGCGAGCGAGGGAGGGATGGAGCGTGTGTGCGAGCGAGGGAGGGGGTGTGTGTGTGCGAGCGAGGGAGGGAGGGAGTGTGTGTGTGAGAGCGAGGGAGGGAGGGAGTGTGTGTGTGAGAGCGAGGAGGGAGGGAGTGTGTGTGTGAGAGGGAGGGAGGGAGGGAGTGTGTGTGTGAGAGCGAGGGAGGAGGGAGTGCGTGTGTGAGAGCGAGCGAGGGAGGGGGTGCGCGTGTGCGAGCGAGGGAGGGAGGGAGTGCGCGTGTGAGAGCGAGGGAGGGAGGGAGTGCGCGTGTGAGAGCGAGGGAGGGAGGAGTGCGCGTGTGAGAGCGAGGGAGGGAGGGAGTGCGCGTGTGAGAGCGAGGGAGGGAGGGAGTGCGCGTGTGAGAGCGAGGGAGGGAGGGGAGTGCGCGTGTGAGAGCGAGGAGGGAGGGAGTGCGCATGTGAGAGGGAGGGAGGGAGTGCGCGTGTGAGGAGGGAGGGAGGGAGTGCGCGTGTGAGAGGGAGGGAGGGAGTGCGCGTGTGAGAGGGAGGGAGGGATGTGCGCGTGTGTGAGAGCGAGGGAGGGAGGGATGTGCGCGTGTGTGAGAGCGAGGGAGGGAGGGAGTGCGCGTGTGTGAGAGCGAGGGAGGGAGGGAGTGCGCGTGTGTGAGAGCGAGGGAGGGAGGGAGGCGCGTGTGTGGGAGGGAGGGAGTGCGCGTGTGTGAGGGAGGGAGTGTGCGAGCGCGTGTGAGAGCGAGGGAGGGATGGAGCGCGTGTGTGTGAGAGCGAGGGAGGGATGGAGCGCGTGTGCGAGCGAGGGAGGGAATGGAGCGCGTGTGCGAGCGAGGGGAGGGGGTGTGCGTGTGCGAGCGAGGGAGGGATGGAGCGTGTGCGAGCGAGGGAGGGATGGAGCGTGTGCGTGTGAGAGCGAGGGAGGGATGGAGCGTGTGTGCGAGCGAGGGAGGGATGGAGCGTGTGTGCGAGCGAGGGAGGGATGGAGCGTGTGTGCGAGCGAGGGAGGGGTGTGTGTGTGCGAGCGAGGGAGGGAGGGAGTGTGTGTGTGAGAGCGAGGGAGGGAGGGAGTGTGTGTGTGAGAGCGAGGGAGGGAGGGAGTGTGTGTGTGAGAGGGAGGGAGGGAGGGAGTGTGTGTGTGAGAGCGAGGGAGGGAGGGAGTGTGTGTGTGAGAGCGAGCGAGGGAGGGGGTGTGTGTGTGCGAGCGAGGGAGGGAGGGAGTGTGTGTGTGAGAGCGAGGGAGGGAGGGAGTGTGTGTGTGAGAGCGAGGGAGGGAGGGAGTGTGTGTGTGAGAGCGAGGGAGGGAGGGAGTGTGTGTGTGAGAGCGAGGGAGGGAGGGAGTGTGTGTGTGAGAGCGAGGGAGGGAGCGTGTGTGTGTGGGAGGGAGGGTGGGTGCGTGTGTGTGAGGGAGGGAGTGTGCGAGCGCGTGTGAGAGCGAGGGAGGGATGGAGCGCGTGTGTGTGAGAGCGAGGGAGGGATGGAGCGCGTGTGCGAGCGAGGGAGGGATGGAGCGGCGTGTGCGAGCGAGGGAGGGGGTGTGCGTGGTGCGAGCGAGGGAGGGATGGAGCGTGTGCGAGCGAGGGAGGGATGGAGCGTGTGCGTGTGAGAGCGAGGGAGGGATGGAGCGTGTGTGCGAGCGAGGGAGGGATGGAGCGTGTGTGCGAGCGAGGGAGGGATGGAGCGTGTGTGCGAGCGAGGGAGGGGGTGTGTGTGTGCGAGCGAGGGAGGGATGGAGCGTGTGTGGTGTGCGAGCGAGGGAGGGGGTGTGCGTGTGTGTGTGCGAGCGAGGGAGGGGGTGTGCGTGTGTGTGTGCGAGCGAGGTAGGGATGGAGCGTGTGTGTGTGCGAGCGAGGGAGGGATGGAGCGTGTGTGTGTGAGAGCGAGGGAGGGATGGAGCGTGTGTGCGAGCGAGGGAGGGATGGAGCGTGTGTGCGAGCGAGGGAGGGGGTGTGTGTGTGCGAGCGAGGGAGGGATGGAGCGTGTGTGTGTGCGAGCGAGGGAGGGATGGAGCGTGTGTGTGTGAGAGCGAGGGAGGGGATGGAGCGTGTGTGCGAGCGAGGGAGGGGGTGTGTGTGTGCGAGCGAGGGAGGGATGGAGCGTGTGTGTGTGTGAGCGAGGGAGGGATGGAGCGTGTGTGCGAGCGAGGGAGGGGTGTGTGTGTGCGAGCGAGGGGAGGGGGATGGAGCGTGTGTGTGTGTGCGAGCGAGGGAGGGGGTGTGGCGTGTGTGTGTGCGAGCGAGGGAGGGCTTGTGCGTGTGTGTGTGCGAGCGAGGGAGGGATGGAGCGTGTGTGTGTGCGAGCGAGGGAGGGATGGAGCGTGTGTGTGTGAGAGCGAGGGAGGGATGGAGCGTGTGTGTGTGTGCGAGCGAGGGGAGGGATGGAGCGTGTGTGCGAGCGAGGGAGGGATGGAGCGTGTGTGCGAGCGAGGGAGGGGGTGTGTGTGTGCGAGCGAGGGAGGGATGGAGCGTGTGTGTGTGCGAGCGAGGGAGGGATGGAGCGTGTGTGTGTGAGAGCGAGGGAGGGATGGAGCGTGTGTGCGAGCGAGGGAGGGATGGAGCGTGTGTGCGAGCGAGGGAGGGGGTGTGTGTGTGCGAGCGAGGGAGGGATGGAGCCTGTGTGTGTGCGAGCGAGGGAGGGGGTGTGCGTGTGTGTGTGCGAGCGAGGGAGGGGGTGTGCGTGTGTATGTGCGAGCGAGGGAGGGATGGAGCGTGTTGTGTGTGTGAGAGCGAGGGAGGGATGGAGCGTGTGTGCGAGCGAGGGAGGGATGGAGCGTGTGTGCGAGCGAGGGAGGGGGTGTGCGTGTGCGAGCGAGCGAGGGATGGAGCGTGTGCGAGCGAGGGAGGGATGGAGCGTGTGCGTGTGAGAGCGAGGGAGGGATGGAGCGTGTTGTGCGAGCGAGGGAGGGATGGAGCGTGTGTGCGAGCGAGGGAGGGATGGAGCGTGTGTGCGAGCGAGGGAGGGGGTGTGTGTGTGCGAGCGAGGGAGGGATGGAGCGTGTGTGTGTGCGAGCGAGGGAGGGGTGTGCGTGTGTGGTGTGCGAGCGAGGGAGGGGGTGTGCGTGTGTGTGTGCGAGCGAGGGAGGGATGGAGCGTGTGTGTGTGTGAGCGAGGGAGGGATGGAGCGTGTGTGTGTGAGAGCGAGGGAGGGAGGGAGTGCGCGTGTGAGAGCGAGGAGGGAGGGAGTGCGCGTGTGAGAGCGAGGGAGGGAGGGAGTGCGCGTGTGAGAGCGAGGGAGGGAGGGAGTGCGCGTGTGAGAGCGAGGGAGGGAGGGAGTGCGCGTGTGAGAGCGAGGGAGGGAGGGAGTGCGCGTGTGAGAGCGAGGGAGGGAGGGAGTGCGCGTGTGAGAGCGAGGGAGGGAGGGAGTGCGCGTGTGAGAGCGAGGGAGGGAGGGAGTGCGCGTGTGAGAGCGAGGGAGGGAGGGAGTGCGCGTGTGAGAGCGAGGGAGGGGAGGGAGTGCGCGTGTGAGAGCGAGGGAGGGAGGGAGTGCGCGTGTGAGAGCGAGGGAGGGAGGAGTGCGCGTGTGAGAGCGAGGAGGGAGGGAAGTGCGCGTGTGAGAGCGAGGGAGGGAGGGAGTGCGCGTGTGAGAGCGAGGGAGGGAGGGAGTGCGCGTGTGAGAGCGAGGGAGGGAGGGAGTGCGCGTGTGAGAGCGAGGGAGGGAGGGAGTGCGCGTGTGAGAGCGAGGGAGGGAGGGAGTGCGCGTGTGAGAGCGAGGGAGGGAGGGGAGTGCGCGTGTGAGAGCGAGGGAGGGAGGAGTGCGCGTGTGAGAGCGAGGGAGGGAGGGAGTGCGCGTGTGAGAGCGAGGGAGGGAGGGAGTGCGCGTGTGAGAGCGAGGGAGGGAGGGAGTGCGCGTGTGAGAGCGAGGGGAGGGAGGGAGTGCGCGTGTGAGAGCGAGGGAGGGAGGGAAGTGCGCGTGTGAGAGCGAGGGAGGGAGGGAGTGCGCGTGTGAGAGCGAGGGAGGGAGGGAGTGCGCGTGTGAGAGCGAGGGAGGGAGGGAGTGCGCGTGTGAGAGCGAGGGAGGGAGGGAGTGCGCGTGTGAGAGCGAGGGAGGGAGGGATGTGCGCGTGTGAGAGCGAGGGAGGGAGGGAGTGCGCGTGTGAGAGCGAGGGGAGGGAGGGAGTGCGCGTGTGAGAGCGAGGGAGGGAGGGAGTGCGCGTGTGAGAGAGGGAGGGAGGGAGTGCGCGTGTGAGAGGGAGGGAGGGAGTGCGCGTGTGAGAGGGAGGGAGGGAGTGCGCGTGTGAGAGGGAGGGAGGGAGGGGTGAGGGGGGGTGCGCGTGTGAGAGGGAGGGGAGGGATGTTGCGCGTGTGTGAGAGCGAGGGAGGGAGTGCGCGTGTGTGAGAGCGAGGGAGGGAGGGAGTGCGCGTGTGTGAGAGCGAGGGAGGGAGGGAGTGCGCGTGTGTGGGAGGGAGGGAGTGCGCGTGTGTGAGGGAGGGAGTGTGCGAGCGCGTGTGAGAGCGAGGGAGGGATGGAGCGCGTGTGTGTGAGAGCGAGGGAGGGATGGAGCGCGTGTGCGAGCGAGGGAGGGATGGAGCGCGTGTGCGAGCGAGGGAGGGGGTGTGCGTGTGCGAGCGAGGGAGGGATGGAGCGTGTGCGAGCGAGGGAGGGATGGAGCGTGTGCGTGTGAGAGCGAGGGAGGGATGGAGCGTGTGTGCGAGCGAGGGAGGGATGGAGCGTGTGTGCGAGCGAGGGAGGGATGGAGCGTGTGTGCGAGCGAGGGAGGGGGTGTGTGTGTGCGAGCGAGGGAGGGAGGGAGTGTGTGTGTGAGAGCGAGGGAGGGAGGGAGTGCGCGTGTGTGTGGAGGGAGGGAGTGCGCGTGTGTGAGGGAGGGAGTGTGCGAGCGCGTGTGAGAGCGAGGGAGGGATGGAGCGCGTGTGTGTGAGAGCGAGGGAGGGATGGAGCGCGTGTGCGAGCGAGGGAGGGATGGAGCGCGTGTGCGAGCGAGGGAGGGGGTGTGCGTGTGCGAGCGAGGGAGGGATGGAGCGTGTGCGAGCGAGGGGAGGGATGGAGCGTGTGCGTGTGAGAGCGAGGGAGGGATGGAGCGTGTGTGCGAGCGAGGGAGGGATGGAGCGTGTGTGCGAGCGAGGGAGGGATGGAGCGTGTGTGCGAGCGAGGGAGGGGGTGTGTGTGTGCGAGCGAGGGAGGGAGGGAGTGTGTGTGTGAGAGCGAGGGAGGGAGGGAGTGCGCGTGTGTGGAGGGAGGGAGTGCGCGTGTGTGAGGGAGGGAGTGTGCGAGCGCGTGTGAGAGCGAGGGAGGGATGGAGCGCGTGTGTGTGAGAGCGAGGGAGGGATGGAGCGCGTGTGCGAGCGAGGGAGGGATGGAGCGCGTGTGCGAGCGAGGGAGGGGGTGTGCGTGTGCGAGCGAGGGAGGGATGGAGCGTGTGCGAGCGAGGGAGGGATGGAGCGTGTGCGTGTGAGAGCGAGGGAGGGATGGAGCGTAGTGTGCGAGCGAGGGAGGGATGGAGCGTGTGTGCGAGCGAGGGAGGGATGGAGCGTGGTGTGCGAGCGAGGGAGGGGGTGTGTGTGTGCGAGCGAGGGAGGGAGGGAGTGTGTGTGTGAGAGCGAGGGAGGGAGGGGAGGTGCGCGTGTGTGGGAGGGAGGGAAGTGCGCGTGTGTGAGGGAGGGAGTGTGCGAGCGCGTGTGAGAGCGAGGGAGGGATGGAGGGCGTGTGTGTGAGAGCGAGGGAGGGATGGAGCGCGTGTGCGAGCGAGGGAGGGATGGAGCGCGTGTGCGAGCGAGGGAGGGGGTGTGCGTGTGCGAGCGAGGGAGGGATGGAGCGTGTGCGAGCGAGGGAGGGATGGAGCGTGTGCGTGTGAGAGCGAGGGAGGGATGGAGCGTGTGTGCGAGCGAGGGAGGGATGGAGCGTGTGTGCGAGCGAGGGAGGGATGGAGTGTGTGTGCGAGCGAGGGAGGGGGTGTGTGTGTGCGAGCGAGGGAGAGTGTGTGTGTGATAGCGAGGGAGGGAGGGAGTGTGTGTGTGAGAGCGAGGGAGGGAGGGAGTGTGTGTGTGAGAGGGAGGGAGGGAGGGAGTGTGTGTGTGAGAGCGAGGGAGGGAGGGAGTGCGTGTGTGAGAGCGAGCGAGGGAGGGGAGGGGTGCGCGTGTGCGAGCGAGGGAGGGAGGGAGTGTGCGCGTGTGAGAGCGAGGGAGGGAGGAGTGCGCGTGTGAGAGCGAGGGAGGGAGGGAGTGCGCGTGTGAGAGCGAGGGAGGGAGGGAGTGCGCGTGTGAGAGCGAGGGAGGGAGGGAGTGCGCGTGTGAGAGCGAGGGAGGGAGGGAAGTGCGCGTGTGAGAGCGAGGGAGGGAGGGAGTGCGCGTGTGAGAGCGAGGGAGGGAGGGAGTGCGCGTGTGAGAGGGAGGGAGGGAGTGCGCGTGTGAGAGGGAGGGAGGGAGTGCGCGTGTGAGAGGGAGGGAGGGAGTGCGCGTGTGAGAGGGAGGGAGGGAGTGCGCGTGTGTGAGAGCGAGGGAGGGAGGGAGTGCGCGTGTGTGAGAGCGAGGGAGGGAGGGAGTGCGCGTGTGTGAGAGCGAGGGAGGGAGGGAGTGCGCGTGTGTGAGAGCGAGGGAGGGAGGGAGTGCGCGTGTGTGGGAGGGAGGGAGTGCGCGTGTGTGAGGGAGGGAGTGTGCGAGCGCGTGTGAGAGCGAGGGAGGGATGGAGCGCGTGTGTGTGAGAGCGAGGGAGGGATGGAGCGCGTGTGCGAGCGAGGGAGGGATGGAGCGCGTGTGCGAGCGAGGGAGGGGGGTGTGCGTGTGCGAGCGAGGGAGGGATGGAGCGTGTGCGAGCGAGGGAGGGATGGAGCGTGTGCGTGTGAGAGCGAGGGAGGGATGGAGCGTGTGTGCGAGCGAGGGAGGGATGGAGCGTGTGTGCGAGCGAGGGAGGGATGGAGCGTGTGTGCGAGCGAGGGAGGGGGTGTGTGTGTGCGAGCGAGGGAGGGAGGGAGTGTGTGTGTGAGAGCGAGGGAGGGAGGGAGTGTGTGTGTGAGAGCGAGGGAGGGAGGGAGTGTGTGTGTGAGAGGGAGGGAGGGAGGGAGTGTGTGTGTGAGAGCGAGGGAGGGAGGGAGTGTGTGTGTGAGAGCGAGCGAGGGAGGGGGTGTGTGTGTGCGAGCGAGGGAGGGAGGGAGTGTGTGTGTGAGAGCGAGGGAGGGAGGGAGTGTGTGTGTGAGAGCGAGGGAGGGAGGGAGTGTGTGTGTGAGAGCGAGGGAGGGAGGGAGTGTGTGTGTGAGAGCGAGGGAGGGAGGGAGTGTGTGTGTGAGAGCGAGGGAGGGAGGGAGTGTGTGTGTGAGAGCGAGGGAGGGAGCGTGTGTGTGTGGGAGGGAGGGTGGGTGCGTGTGTGTGAGGGAGGGAGTGTGCGAGCGCGTGTGAGAGCGAGGGAGGGATGGAGCGCGTGTGTGTGAGAGCGAGGGAGGGATGGAGCGCGTGTGCGAGCGAGGGAGGGATGGAGCGCGTGTGCGAGCGAGGGAGGGGGTGTGCGTGTGCGAGCGAGGGAGGGATGGAGCGTGTGCGAGCGAGGGAGGGATGGAGCGTGTGCGTGTGAGAGCGAGGGAGGGATGGAGCGTGTGTGCGAGCGAGGGAGGGATGGAGCGTGTGTGCGAGCGAGGGAGGGATGGAGCGTGTGTGCGAGCGAGGGAGGGGGTGTGTGTGTGCGAGCGAGGGAGGGATGGAGCGTGTGTGTGTGCGAGCGAGGGAGGGGGTGTGCGTGTGTGTGTGCGAGCGAGGGAGGGGGTGTGCGTGTGTGTGTGCGAGCGAGGTAGGGATGGAGCGTGTGTGTGTGCGAGCGAGGGAGGGATGGAGCGTGTGTGTGTGAGAGCGAGGGAGGGATGGAGCGTGTGTGCGAGCGAGGGAGGGATGGAGCGTGTGTGCGAGCGAGGGAGGGGGGTGTGTGTGTGCGAGCGAGGGAGGGATGGAGCGTGTGTGTGTGCGAGCGAGGGAGGGATGGAGCGTGTGTGTGTGAGAGCGAGGGAGGGATGGAGCGTGTGTGCGAGCGAGGGAGGGGGTGTGTGTGTGCGAGCGAGGGAGGGATGGAGCGTGTGTGTGTGAGAGCGAGGGAGGGAGGGAGTGCGCGTGTGAGAGCGAGGGAGGGAGGGAGTGCGCGTGTGAGAGCGAGGGAGGGAGGGAGTGCGCGTGTGAGAGCGAGGGAGGGAGGGAGTGCGCGTGTGAGAGCGAGGGAGGGAGGGAGTGCGCGTGTGAGAGCGAGGGAGGGAGGGAGTGCGCGTGTGAGAGCGAGGGAGGGAGGGAGTGCGCGTGTGAGAGCGAGGGAGGGAGGGAGTGCGCGTGTGAGAGCGAGGGAGGGAGGGAGTGCGCGTGTGAGAGCGAGGGAGGGAGGGAGTGCGCGTGTGAGAGCGAGGGAGGGAGGGAGTGCGCGTGTGAGAGCGAGGGAGGGAGGGAGTGCGCGTGTGAGAGCGAGGGAGGGAGGGAGTGCGCGTGTGAGAGCGAGGGAGGGAGGGAGTGCGCGTGTGAGAGCGAGGGAGGGAGGGAGTGCGCGTGTGAGAGCGAGGGAGGGAGGGAGTGCGCGTGTGAGAGCGAGGGAGGGAGGGAGTGCGCGTGTGAGAGCGAGGGAGGGAGGGAGTGCGCGTGTGAGAGCGAGGGAGGGAGGGAGTGCGCGTGTGAGAGCGAGGGAGGGAGGGAGTGCGCGTGTGAGAGCGAGGGAGGGAGGGAGTGCGCGTGTGAGAGCGAGGGAGGGAGGGAGTGCGCGTGTGAGAGCGAGGGAGGGAGGGAGTGCGCGTGTGAGAGCGAGGGAGGGAGGGAGTGCGCGTGTGAGAGCGAGGGAGGGAGGGAGTGCGCGTGTGAGAGCGAGGGAGGGAGGGAGTGCGCGTGTGAGAGCGAGGGAGGGAGGGAGTGCGCGTGTGAGAGCGAGGGAGGGAGGGAGTGCGCGTGTGAGAGCGAGGGAGGGAGGGAGTGCGCGTGTGAGAGCGAGGGAGGGAGGGAGTGCGCGTGTGAGAGCGAGGGAGGGAGGGAGTGCGCGTGTGAGAGCGAGGGAGGGAGGGAGTGCGCGTGTGAGAGCGAGGGAGGGAGGGAGTGCGCGTGTGAGAGCGAGGGAGGGAGGGAGTGCGCGTGTGAGAGCGAGGGAGGGAGGGAGTGCGCGTGTGAGAGGGAGGGAGGGAGTGCGCGTGTGAGAGGGAGGGAGGGAGTGCGCGTGTGAGAGGGAGGGAGGGAGTGCGCGTGTGAGAGGGAGGGAGGGAGTGCGCGTGTGAGAGGGAGGGAGGGAGTGCGCGTGTGTGAGAGCGAGGGAGGGAGTGCGCGTGTGTGAGAGCGAGGGAGGGAGGGAGTGCGCGTGTGTGAGAGCGAGGGAGGGAGGGAGTGCGCGTGTGTGGGAGGGAGGGAGTGCGCGTGTGTGAGGGAGGGAGTGTGCGAGCGCGTGTGAGAGCGAGGGAGGGATGGAGCGCGTGTGTGTGAGAGCGAGGGAGGGATGGAGCGCGTGTGCGAGCGAGGGAGGGATGGAGCGCGTGTGCGAGCGAGGGAGGGGGTGTGCGTGTGCGAGCGAGGGAGGGATGGAGCGTGTGCGAGCGAGGGAGGGATGGAGCGTGTGCGTGTGAGAGCGAGGGAGGGATGGAGCGTGTGTGCGAGCGAGGGAGGGATGGAGCGTGTGTGCGAGCGAGGGAGGGATGGAGCGTGTGTGCGAGCGAGGGAGGGGGTGTGTGTGTGCGAGCGAGGGAGGGAGGGAGTGTGTGTGTGAGAGCGAGGGAGGGAGGGAGTGCGCGTGTGTGGGAGGGAGGGAGTGCGCGTGTGTGAGGGAGGGAGTGTGCGAGCGCGTGTGAGAGCGAGGGAGGGATGGAGCGCGTGTGTGTGAGAGCGAGGGAGGGATGGAGCGCGTGTGCGAGCGAGGGAGGGATGGAGCGCGTGTGCGAGCGAGGGAGGGGGTGTGCGTGTGCGAGCGAGGGAGGGATGGAGCGTGTGCGAGCGAGGGAGGGATGGAGCGTGTGCGTGTGAGAGCGAGGGAGGGATGGAGCGTGTGTGCGAGCGAGGGAGGGATGGAGCGTGTGTGCGAGCGAGGGAGGGATGGAGCGTGTGTGCGAGCGAGGGAGGGGGTGTGTGTGTGCGAGCGAGGGAGGGAGGGAGTGTGTGTGTGAGAGCGAGGGAGGGAGGGAGTGCGCGTGTGTGGGAGGGAGGGAGTGCGCGTGTGTGAGGGAGGGAGTGTGCGAGCGCGTGTGAGAGCGAGGGAGGGATGGAGCGCGTGTGTGTGAGAGCGAGGGAGGGATGGAGCGCGTGTGCGAGCGAGGGAGGGATGGAGCGCGTGTGCGAGCGAGGGAGGGGGTGTGCGTGTGCGAGCGAGGGAGGGATGGAGCGTGTGCGAGCGAGGGAGGGATGGAGCGTGTGCGTGTGAGAGCGAGGGAGGGATGGAGCGTGTGTGCGAGCGAGGGAGGGATGGAGCGTGTGTGCGAGCGAGGGAGGGATGGAGCGTGTGTGCGAGCGAGGGAGGGGGTGTGTGTGTGCGAGCGAGGGAGGGAGGGAGTGTGTGTGTGAGAGCGAGGGAGGGAGGGAGTGCGCGTGTGTGGGAGGGAGGGAGTGCGCGTGTGTGAGGGAGGGAGTGTGCGAGCGCGTGTGAGAGCGAGGGAGGGATGGAGGGCGTGTGTGTGAGAGCGAGGGAGGGATGGAGCGCGTGTGCGAGCGAGGGAGGGATGGAGCGCGTGTGCGAGCGAGGGAGGGGGTGTGCGTGTGCGAGCGAGGGAGGGATGGAGCGTGTGCGAGCGAGGGAGGGATGGAGCGTGTGCGTGTGAGAGCGAGGGAGGGATGGAGCGTGTGTGCGAGCGAGGGAGGGATGGAGCGTGTGTGCGAGCGAGGGAGGGATGGAGTGTGTGTGCGAGCGAGGGAGGGGGTGTGTGTGTGCGAGCGAGGGAGGGAGGGAGTGTGTGTGTGAGAGCGAGGGAGGGAGGGAGTGTGTGTGTGAGAGCGAGGGAGGGAGGGAGTGTGTG
Source organism: Stegostoma tigrinum (assembly GCF_030684315.1). Classification (NCBI taxonomy): domain Eukaryota; kingdom Metazoa; phylum Chordata; class Chondrichthyes; order Orectolobiformes; family Stegostomatidae; genus Stegostoma; species Stegostoma tigrinum. The sequence continues at coordinate 18,406,750 of NC_081404.1, forward strand.
TGTGAGAGGGAGGGAGGGAGGGAGTGTGTGTGTGAGAGCGAGGGAGGGAGGGAGTGCGTGTGTGAGAGCGAGCGAGGGAGGGGGTGCGCGTGTGCGAGCGAGGGAGGGAGGGAGTGCGCGTGTGAGAGCGAGGGAGGGAGGGAGTGCGCGTGTGAGAGCGAGGGAGGGAGGGAGTGCGCGTGTGAGAGCGAGGGAGGGAGGGAGTGCGCGTGTGAGAGCGAGGGAGGGAGGGAGTGCGCGTGTGAGAGCGAGGGAGGGAGGGAGTGCGCGTGTGAGAGCGAGGGAGGGAGGGAGTGCGCGTGTGAGAGCGAGGGAGGGAGGGAGTGCGCGTGTGAGAGGGAGGGAGGGAGTGCGCGTGTGAGAGGGAGGGAGGGAGTGCGCGTGTGAGAGGGAGGGAGGGAGTGCGCGTGTGAGAGGGAGGGAGGGAGTGCGCGTGTGTGAGAGCGAGGGAGGGAGGGAGTGCGCGTGTGTGAGAGCGAGGGAGGGAGGGAGTGCGCGTGTGTGAGAGCGAGGGAGGGAGGGAGTGCGCGTGTGTGAGAGCGAGGGAGGGAGGGAGTGCGCGTGTGTGGGAGGGAGGGAGTGCGCGTGTGTGAGGGAGGGAGTGTGCGAGCGCGTGTGAGAGCGAGGGAGGGATGGAGCGCGTGTGTGTGAGAGCGAGGGAGGGATGGAGCGCGTGTGCGAGCGAGGGAGGGATGGAGCGCGTGTGCGAGCGAGGGAGGGGGTGTGCGTGTGCGAGCGAGGGAGGGATGGAGCGTGTGCGAGCGAGGGAGGGATGGAGCGTGTGCGTGTGAGAGCGAGGGAGGGATGGAGCGTGTGTGCGAGCGAGGGAGGGATGGAGCGTGTGTGCGAGCGAGGGAGGGATGGAGCGTGTGTGCGAGCGAGGGAGGGGGTGTGTGTGTGCGAGCGAGGGAGGGAGGGAGTGTGTGTGTGAGAGCGAGGGAGGGAGGGAGTGTGTGTGTGAGAGCGAGGGAGGGAGGGAGTGTGTGTGTGAGAGGGAGGGAGGGAGGGAGTGTGTGTGTGAGAGCGAGGGAGGGAGGGAGTGTGTGTGTGAGAGCGAGCGAGGGAGGGGGTGTGTGTGTGCGAGCGAGGGAGGGAGGGAGTGTGTGTGTGAGAGCGAGGGAGGGAGGGAGTGTGTGTGTGAGAGCGAGGGAGGGAGGGAGTGTGTGTGTGAGAGCGAGGGAGGGAGGGAGTGTGTGTGTGAGAGCGAGGGAGGGAGGGAGTGTGTGTGTGAGAGCGAGGGAGGGAGGGAGTGTGTGTGTGAGAGCGAGGGAGGGAGCGTGTGTGTGTGGGAGGGAGGGTGGGTGCGTGTGTGTGAGGGAGGGAGTGTGCGAGCGCGTGTGAGAGCGAGGGAGGGATGGAGCGCGTGTGTGTGAGAGCGAGGGAGGGATGGAGCGCGTGTGCGAGCGAGGGAGGGATGGAGCGCGTGTGCGAGCGAGGGAGGGGGTGTGCGTGTGCGAGCGAGGGAGGGATGGAGCGTGTGCGAGCGAGGGAGGGATGGAGCGTGTGCGTGTGAGAGCGAGGGAGGGATGGAGCGTGTGTGCGAGCGAGGGAGGGATGGAGCGTGTGTGCGAGCGAGGGAGGGATGGAGCGTGTGTGCGAGCGAGGGAGGGGGTGTGTGTGTGCGAGCGAGGGAGGGATGGAGCGTGTGTGTGTGCGAGCGAGGGAGGGGGTGTGCGTGTGTGTGTGCGAGCGAGGGAGGGGGTGTGCGTGTGTGTGTGCGAGCGAGGTAGGGATGGAGCGTGTGTGTGTGCGAGCGAGGGAGGGATGGAGCGTGTGTGTGTGAGAGCGAGGGAGGGATGGAGCGTGTGTGCGAGCGAGGGAGGGATGGAGCGTGTGTGCGAGCGAGGGAGGGGGTGTGTGTGTGCGAGCGAGGGAGGGATGGAGCGTGTGTGTGTGCGAGCGAGGGAGGGATGGAGCGTGTGTGTGTGAGAGCGAGGGAGGGATGGAGCGTGTGTGCGAGCGAGGGAGGGGGTGTGTGTGTGCGAGCGAGGGAGGGATGGAGCGTGTGTGTGTGTGAGCGAGGGAGGGATGGAGCGTGTGTGCGAGCGAGGGAGGGGGTGTGTGTGTGCGAGCGAGGGAGGGATGGAGCGTGTGTGTGTGCGAGCGAGGGAGGGGGTGTGCGTGTGTGTGTGCGAGCGAGGGAGGGCTTGTGCGTGTGTGTGTGCGAGCGAGGGAGGGATGGAGCGTGTGTGTGTGCGAGCGAGGGAGGGATGGAGCGTGTGTGTGTGAGAGCGAGGGAGGGATGGAGCGTGTGTGTGTGCGAGCGAGGGAGGGATGGAGCGTGTGTGCGAGCGAGGGAGGGATGGAGCGTGTGTGCGAGCGAGGGAGGGGGTGTGTGTGTGCGAGCGAGGGAGGGATGGAGCGTGTGTGTGTGCGAGCGAGGGAGGGATGGAGCGTGTGTGTGTGAGAGCGAGGGAGGGATGGAGCGTGTGTGCGAGCGAGGGAGGGATGGAGCGTGTGTGCGAGCGAGGGAGGGGGTGTGCGTGTGCGAGCGAGGGAGGGATGGAGCGTGTGCGAGCGAGGGAGGGATGGAGCGTGTGCGTGTGAGAGCGAGGGAGGGATGGAGCGTGTGTGCGAGCGAGGGAGGGATGGAGCGTGTGTGCGAGCGAGGGAGGGATGGAGCGTGTGTGCGAGCGAGGGAGGGGGTGTGTGTGTGCGAGCGAGGGAGGGATGGAGCGTGTGTGTGTGCGAGCGAGGGAGGGGGTGTGCGTGTGTGTGTGCGAGCGAGGGAGGGGGTGTGCGTGTGTGTGTGCGAGCGAGGGAGGGATGGAGCGTGTGTGTGTGTGAGCGAGGGAGGGATGGAGCGTGTGTGTGTGAGAGCGAGGGAGGGATGGAGCGTGTGTGCGAGCGAGGGAGGGATGGAGCGTGTGTGCGAGCGAGGGAGGGGGTGTGTGTGTGCGAGCGAGGGAGGGATGGAGCGTGTGTGTGTGCGAGCGAGGGAGGGATGGAGCGTGTGTGTGTGCGAGCGAGGGAGGGATGGAGCGTGTGTGTGTGAGAGCGAGGGAGGGATGGAGCGTGTGTGCGAGCGAGGGAGGGATGGAGCGTGTGTGCGAGCGAGGGAGGGGGTGTGTGTGTGCGAGCGAGGGAGGGATGGAGCGTGTGTGTGTGTGAGCGAGGGAGGGATGGAGCGTGTGTGCGAGCGAGGGAGGGGGTGTGTGTGTGCGAGCGAGGGAGGGATGGAGCGTGTGTGTGTGCGAGCGAGGGAGGGGGTGTGCGTGTGTGTGTGCGAGCGAGGGAGGGGGTGTGCGTGTGTGTGTGTGAGCGAGGGAGGGATGGAGCGTGTGTGTGTGTGAGCGAGGGAGGGATGGAGCGTGTGTGTGTGAGAGCGAGGGAGGGATGGAGCGTGTGTGCGAGCGAGGGAGGGATGGAGCGTGTGTGCGAGCGAGGGAGGGGGTGTGTGTGTGCGAGCGAGGGAGGGATGGAGCGTGTGTGTGTGCGAGCGAGGGAGGGATGGAGCGTGTGTGTGTGCGAGCGAGGGAGGGATGGAGCGTGTGTGTGTGAGAGCGAGGGAGGGATGGAGCGTGTGTGCGAGCGAGGGAGGGATGGAGCGTGTGTGCGAGCGAGGGAGGGGGTGTGTGTGTGCGAGCGAGGGAGGGATGGAGCGTGTGTGTGTGTGAGCGAGGGAGGGATGGAGCGTGTGTGTGTGCGAGCGAGGGAGGGATGGAGCGTGTGTGCGAGCGAGGGAGGGGGTGTGTGTGTGTGTGTGTGCGAGCGAGGGAGGGGGTGTGTGTGTGCGAGCGAGGGAGGGGGTGTGTGTGTGCGAGCGAGGGAGGGGGTGTGTGTGTGCGAGCGAGGGAGGGATGGAGCGTGTGTGTGTGCGAGCGAGGGAGGGATGGAGCGTGTGTGTGTGTGAGCGAGGGAGGGGGTGTGCGTGTGTGTGTGTGAGCGAGGGAGGGATGGAGCGTGTGTGTGTGTGAGCGAGGGAGGGATGGAGCGTGTGTGTGTGAGAGCGAGGGAGGGATGGAGCGTGTGTGCGAGCGAGGGAGGGATGGAGCGTGTGTGCGAGCGAGGGAGGGGGTGTGTGTGTGCGAGCGAGGGAGGGGGTGTGTGTGTGCGAGCGAGGGAGGGATGGAGCATGTGTGTGTGCGAGCGAGGGAGGGGGTGTGCGTGTGTGTGTGCGAGCGAGGGAGGGGGTGTGCGTGTGTGTGTGCGAGCGAGGGAGGGGGTGTGCGTGTGTGTGTGTGGGCGAGGGAGGGATGGAGCGTGTGTGTGTGAGAGCGAGGGAGGGATGGAGCGTGTGTGCGAGCGAGGGAGCGATGGAGCGTGTGTGCGAGCGAGGGAGGGGGTGTGTGTGTGCGAGCGAGGGAGGGATGGAGCGTGTGTGTGTGCGAGCGAGGGAGGGGGTGTGCGTGTGTGTGTGTGAGCGAGGGAGGGGGTGTGCGTGTGTGTGTGTGAGCGAGGGAGGGATGGAGCGTGTGTGTGTGTGAGCGAGGGAGGGATGGAGCGTGTGTGTGTGAGAGCGAGGGAGGGATGGAGCGTGTGTGCGAGCGAGGGAGGGATGGAGCGTGTGTGCGAGCGAGGGAGGGGGTGTGTGTGTGCGAGCGAGGGAGGGATGGAGCGTGTGTGTGTGTGAGCGAGGGAGGGATGGAGCGTGTGTGTGTGTGAGCGAGGGAGGGATGTAGCGTGTGTGCGAGCGAGGGAGGGGGTGTGTGTGTGTGTGTGTGCGAGCGAGGGAGGGGGTGTGTGTGTGCGAGCGAGGGAGGGGGTGTGTGTGTGCGAGCGAGGGAGGGATGGAGCATGTGTGTGTGCGAGCGAGGGAGGGATGGAGCGTGTGTGTGTGTGAGCGAGGGAGGGGGTGTGCGTGTGTGTGTGTGAGCGAGGGAGGGATGGAGCGTGTGTGTGTGTGAGCGAGGGAGGGATGGAGCGTGTGTGTGTGAGAGCGAGGGAGGGATGGAGCGTGTGTGCGAGCGAGGGAGGGATGGAGCGTGTGTGCGAGCGAGGGAGGGGGGTGTGTGTGTGCGAGCGAGGGAGGGGGTGTGTGTGTGCGAGCGAGGGAGGGGGTGTGTGTGTGCGAGCGAGGGAGGGATGGAGCGTGTGTGTGTACGAGCGAGGGAGGGATGGAGCGTGTGTGTGTGTGAGCGAGGGAGGGGGTGTGCGTGTGTGTGTGTGAGCGAGGGAGGGATGGAGCGTGTGTGTGTGTGAGCGAGGGAGGGATGGAGCATGTGTGTGTGAGAGCGAGGGAGGGATGGAGCGTGTGTGCGAGCGAGGGAGGGATGGAGCGTGTGTGCGAGCGAGGGTGGGGGTGTGTGTGTGCGAGCGAGGGAGGGATGGAGCGTGTGTGTGTGTGAGCGAGGGAGGGGGTGTGCGTGTGTGTGTGTGAGCGAGGGAGGGATGGAGCGTGTGTGTGTGTGAGCGAGGGAGGGATGGAGCGTGTGTGTGTGTGAGCGAGGGAGGGATGGAGCGTGTGTGTGTGTGAGCGAGGGACGGGGTGTGCGTGTGTGTGTGTGAGCGAGGAGGGATGGAGCGTGTGTGTGTGTGAGCGAGGGAGGGATGGAGCGTGTGTGTGTGAGAGCGAGGGAGGGATGGAGCGTGTGTGTGTGAGAGCGAGGGAGGGATGGAGCGTGTGTGCGAGCGAGGGAGGGATGGAGCGTGTGTGCGAGCGAGGGAGGGGGTGTGTGTGTGCGAGCGAGGGAGGGATGGAGCGTGTGTGTGTGTGTGAGCGAGGGAGGGGGTGTGCGTGTGTGTGAGCGAGGGAGGGATGGAGCGTGTGTGTGTGTGAGCGAGGGAGGGATGGAGCGTGTGTGTGTGAGAGCGAGGGAGGGATGGAGCGTGTGTGCGAGCGAGGGAGGGATGGAGCGTGTGTGCGAGCGAGGGAGGGATGGAGCGTGTGTGCGAGCGAGGGAGGGATGGAGCGTGTGTGCGAGCGAGGGAGGGGGTGTGTGTGTGCGAGCCAGGGAGGGATGGAGCGTGTGTGTGTGTGAGCGAGGGAGGGATGGAGCGTGTGTGTGTGTGAGCGAGGGAGGGATGGAGCGTGTGTGCGAGCGAGGGAGGGGGTGTGTGTGTGTGTGTGTGCGAGCGAGGGAGGGGGTGTGTGTGTGCGAGCGAGGGAGGGGGTGTGTGTGTGCGAGCGAGGGAGGGATGGAGCGTGTGTGTGTGCGAGCGAGGGAGGGATGGAGCGTGTGTGTGTGTGAGCGAGGGAGGGGGTGTGCGTGTGTGTGTGTGAGCGAGGGAGGGATGGAGCGTGTGTGTGTGTGAGCGAGGGAGGGGTGTGTGTGTGTGAGCGAGGGAGGGGGTGTGCGTGTGTGTGTGTGAGCGAGGGAGGGATGGAGCGTGTGTGTGTGTGAGCGAGGGAGGGATGGAGCGTGTGTGTGTGTGAGCGAGGGAGGGATGGAGCGTGTGTGTGTGAGAGCGAGGGAGGGATGGAGCGTGTGTGCGAGCGAGGGAGGGATGGAGCGTGTGTGCGAGCGAGGGAGGGGGTGTGTGTGTGCGAGCGAGGGAGGGATGGAGCGTGTGTGTGTGTGAGCGAGGGAGGGGGTGTGCGTGTGTGTGTGTGAGCGAGGGAGGGATGGAGCGTGTGTGTGTGTGAGCGAGGGAGGGATGGAGCGTGTGTGTGTGAGAGCGAGGGAGGGATGGAGCGTGTGTGCGAGCGAGGGAGGGATGGAGCGTGTGTGCGAGCGAGGGAGGGGGTGTGCGTGTGCGAGCGAGGGAGGGATGGAGCGTGTGTGTGTGTGAGCGAGGGAGGGATGGAGCGTGTGTGTGTGTGAGCGAGGGAGGGATGGAGCGTGTGTGCGAGCGAGGGAGGGGGTGTGTGTGTGTGTGTGTGTGCGAGCGAGGGAGGGGGTGTGTGTGTGCGAGCGAGGGAGGGGGTGTGTGTGTGCGAGCGAGGGAGGGATGGAGCGTGTGTGTGTGCGAGCGAGGGATGGATGGAGCGTGTGTGTGTGTGAGCGAGGGAGGGGGTGTGCGTGTGTGTGTGTGAGCGAGGGAGGGATGGAGCGTGTGTGTGTGTGAGCGAGGGAGGGATGGAGCGTGTGTGTGTGTGAGCGAGGGAGGGATGGAGCGTGTGTGTGTGTGAGCGAGGGAGGGATGGAGCGTGTGTGTGTGAGAGCGAGGGAGGGATGGAGCGTGTGTGTGTGAGAGCGAGGGAGGGATGGAGCGTGTGTGCGAGCGAGGGAGGGATGGAGCGTGTGTGCGAGCGAGGGAGGGGGTGTGTGTGTGCGAGCGAGGGAGGGATGGAGCGTGTGTGTGTGTGAGCGAGGGAGGGGGTGTGCGTGTGTGTGTGTGAGCGAGGGAGGGATGGAGCGTGTGTGTGTGTGAGCGAGGGAGGGATGGAGCGTGTGTGTGTGAGAGCGAGGGAGGGATGGAGCGTGTGTGCGAGCGAGGGAGGGATGGAGCGTGTGTGCGAGCGAGGGAGGGGGTGTGTGTGTGCGAGCGAGGGAGGGATGGAGCGTGTGTGTGTGTGAGCGAGGGAGGGATGGAGCGTGTGTGTGTGTGAGCGAGGGAGGGATGGAGCGTGTGTGCGAGCGAGGGAGGGGGTGTGTGTGTGTGTGTGTGTGCGAGCGAGGGAGGGGGTGTGTGTGTGTGTGTGAGCGAGGGAGGGGGTGTGTGTGTGTGAGCGAGGGAGGGGGTGTGTGTGTGTGTGAGCGAGGGAGGGGGTGTGTGTGTGTGAGCGAGGGAGGGATGGAGCGTGTGTGTGTGTGAGCGAGGGAGGGATGGAGCGTGTGTGTGTGTGAGCGAGGGAGGGATGGAGCGTGTGTGTGTGTGAGCGAGGGAGGGATGGAGCGTGTGTGTGTGTGAGCGAGGGAGGGGGTGTGCGTGTGTGTGTGTGAGCGAGGGAGGGATGGAGCGTGTGTGTGTGTGAGCGAGGGAGGGATGGAGCGTGTGTGTGTGAGAGCGAGGGAGGGATGGAGCGTGTGTGTGTGAGAGCGAGGGAGGGATGGAGCGTGTGTGTGTGAGAGCGAGGGAGGGATGGAGCGTGTGTGTGTGAGAGCGAGGGAGGGATGGAGCGTGTGTGTGTGAGAGCGAGGGAGGGATGGAGCGTGTGTGCGAGCGAGGGAGGGATGGAGCGTGTGTGCGAGCGAGGGAGGGGGGTGTGTGTGTGTGAGCGAGGGAGGGATGGAGCGTGTGTGTGTGTGAGCGAGGGAGGGATGGAGCGTGTGTGTGTGTGAGCGAGGGAGGGATGGAGCGTGTGTGTGTGTGAGCGAGGGAGGGATGGAGCGTGTGTGTGTGTGAGCGAGGGAGGGATGGAGCGTGTGTGTGTGGGAGCGAGGGAGGGATGGAGCGTGTGTGCGAGCGAGGGAGGGATGGAGCGTGTGTGCGAGCGAGGGAGGGGGTGTGTGTGTGTGAGCGAGGGAGGGATGGAGCGTGTGTGTGTGTGAGCGAGGGAGGGATGGAGCGTGTGTGCGAGCGAGCGAGGGGGTGTGTGTGTGTGTGTGTGCGGGCGAGGGAGGGGGTGTGTGTGTGTGTGTGAGCGAGGGAGGGGGTGTGTGTGTGTGAGCGAGGGAGGGATGGAGCGTGTGTGTGTGTGAGCGAGGGAGGGATGGAGCGTGTGTGTGTGTGAGCGAGGGAGGGGGTGTGCGTGTGTGTGTGTGAGCGAGGGAGGGGGTGTGCGTGTGTGTGTGTGTGAGCGAGGGAGGGATGGAGCGTGTGTGTGTGTGAGCGAGGGAGGGATGGAGCGTGTGTGTGTGAGAGCGAGGGAGGGATGGAGCGTGTGTGCGAGCGAGGGAGGGATGGAGCGTGTGTGCGAGCGAGGGAGGGATGGAGCGTGTGTGCGAGCGAGGGAGGGGGTGTGTGTGTGTGAGCGAGGGAGGGATGGAGCGTGTGTGTGTGTGAGCGAGGGAGGGATGGAGCGTGTGTGTGTGTGAGCGAGGGAGGGATGGAGCGTGTGTGCGAGCGAGGGAGGGGGTGTGTGTGTGTGTGTGTGCGAGCGAGGGAGGGGGTGTGTGTGTGTGTGTGTGAGCGAGGGAGGGGGTGTGTGTGTGTGAGCGAGGGAGGGGGTGTGTGTGTGTGTGTGTGAGCGAGGGAGGGATGGAGCGTGTGTGTGTGAGAGCGAGGGAGGGATGGAGCGTGTGTGCGAGCGAGGGAGGGATGGAGCGTGTGTGCGAGCGAGGGTGGGGGTGTGTGTGTGCGAGCGAGGGAGGGATGGAGCGTGTGTGTGTGTGAGCGAGGGAGGGGGTGTGCGTGTGTGTGTGTGAGCGAGGGAGGGATGGAGCGTGTGTGTGTGTGAGCGAGGGAGGGATGGAGCGTGTGTGTGTGTGAGCGAGGGACGGGGTGTGCGTGTGTGTGTGTGAGCGAGGGAGGGATGGAGCGTGTGTGTGTGTGAGCGAGGGAGGGATGGAGCGTGTGTGTGTGAGAGCGAGGGAGGGATGGAGCGTGTGTGTGTGAGAGCGAGGGAGGGATGGAGCGTGTGTGTGTGAGAGCGAGGGAGGGATGGAGCGTGTGTGCGAGCGAGGGAGGGATGGAGCGTGTGTGCGAGCGAGGGAGGGGGTGTGTGTGTGCGAGCGAGGGAGGGATGGAGCGTGTGTGTGTGTGTGAGCGAGGGAGGGGGCGTGCGTGTGTGTGAGCGAGGGAGGGATGGAGCGTGTGTGTGTGAGAGCGAGGGAGGGATGGAGCGTGTGTGCGAGCGAGGGAGGGATGGAGCGTGTGTGCGAGCGAGGGAGGGATGGAGCGTGTGTGCGAGCGAGGGAGGGATGGAGCGTGTGTGCGAGCGAGGGAGGGATGGAGCGTGTGTGCGAGCGAGGGAGGGGGTGTGTGTGTGCGAGCGAGGGAGGGATGGAGCGTGTGTGTGTGTGAGCGAGGGAGGGATGGAGCGTGTGTGTGTGTGAGCGAGGGAGGGATGGAGCGTGAGTGCGAGCGAGGGAGGGGGTGTGTGTGTGTGTGCGAGCGAGGGAGGGGGTGTGTGTGTGCGAGCGAGGGAGGGGGTGTGTGTGTGCGAGCGAGGGAGGGGGTGTGTGTGTGCGAGCGAGGGAGGGATGGAGCGTGTGTGTGTGCGAGCGAGGGAGGGATGGAGCGTGTGTGTGTGTGAGCGAGGGAGGGGGTGTGCGTGTGTGTGTGTGAGCGAGGGAGGGATGGAGCGTGTGTGTGTGTGAGCGAGGGAGGGATGGAGCGTGTGTGTGTGAGAGCGAGGGAGGGATGGAGCGTGTGTGCGAGCGAGGGAGGGATGGAGCGTGTGTGCGAGCGAGGGAGGGGGTGTGTGTGTGCGAGCGAGGGAGGGATGGAGCGTGTGTGTGTGTGAGCGAGGGAGGGGGTGTGCGTGTGTGTGTGTGAGCGAGGGAGGGATGGAGCGTGTGTGTGTGTGAGCGAGGGAGGGATGGAGCGTGTGTGTGTGAGAGCGAGGGAGGGATGGAGCGTGTGTGCGAGCGAGGGAGGGATGGAGCGTGTGTGCGAGCGAGGGAGGGGGTGTGTGTGTGCGAGCGAGGGAGGGATGGAGCGTGTGTGTGTGTGAGCGAGGGAGGGATGGAGCGTGTGTGTGTGTGAGCGAGGGAGGGATGGAGCGTGTGTGCGAGCGAGGGAGGGGGTGTGTGTGTGTGTGTGTGTGCGAGCGAGGGAGGGGGTGTGTGTGTGTGTGTGAGCGAGGGAGGGGGTGTGTGTGTGTGAGCGAGGGAGGGGGTGTGTGTGTGTGAGCGAGGGAGGGGGTGTGTGTGTGTGAGCGAGGGAGGGATGGAGCGTGTGTGTGTGTGAGCGAGGGAGGGATGGAGCGTGTGTGTGTGTGAGCGAGGGAGGGATGGAGCGTGTGTGTGTGTGAGCGAGGGAGGGATGGAGCGTGTGTGTGTGTGAGCGAGGGAGGGGGTGTGCGTGTGTGTGTGTGAGCGAGGGAGGGATGGAGCGTGTGTGTGTGTGAGCGAGGGAGGGATGGAGCGTGTGTGTGTGAGAGCGAGGGAGGGATGGAGCGTGTGTGTGTGAGAGCGAGGGAGGGATGGAGCGTGTGTGTGTGAGAGCGAGGGAGGGATGGAGCGTGTGTGTGTGAGAGCGAGGGAGGGATGGAGCGTGTGTGTGTGAGAGCGAGGGAGGGATGGAGCGTGTGTGTGTGAGAGCGAGGGAGGGATGGAGCGTGTGTGTGTGAGAGCGAGGGAGGGATGGAGCGTGTGTGCGAGCGAGGGAGGGATGGAGCGTGTGTGCGAGCGAGGGAGGGGGTGTGTGTGTGTGAGCGAGGGAGGGATGGAGCGTGTGTGTGTGTGAGCGAGGGAGGGATGGAGCGTGTGTGTGTGTGAGCGAGGGAGGGATGGAGCGTGTGTGTGTGTGAGCGAGGGAGGGATGGAGCGTGTGTGTGTGTGAGCGAGGGAGGGATGGAGCGTGTGTGTGTGTGAGCGAGGGAGGGATGGAGCGTGTGTGTGTGGGAGCGAGGGAGGGATGGAGCGTGTGTGCGAGCGAGGGAGGGATGGAGCGTGTGTGCGAGCGAGGGAGGGGGTGTGTGTGTGTGAGCGAGGGAGGGATGGAGCGTGTGTGTGTGTGAGCGAGGGAGGGATGGAGCGTGTGTGCGAGCGAGGGAGGGGGTGTGTGTGTGTGTGTGTGCGAGCGAGGGAGGGGGTGTGTGTGTGTGTGTGAGCGAGGGAGGGGGTGTGTGTGTGTGAGCGAGGGAGGGATGGAGCGTGTGTGTGTGTGAGCGAGGGAGGGATGGAGCGTGTGTGTGTGTGAGCGAGGGAGGGGGTGTGCGTGTGTGTGTGTGAGCGAGGGAGGGGGTGTGCGTGTGTGTGTGTGTGAGCGAGGGAGGGATGGAGCGTGTGTGTGTGAGAGCGAGGGAGGGATGGAGCGTGTGTGCGAGCGAGGGAGGGATGGAGCGTGTGTGCGAGCGAGGGAGGGGGTGTGTGTGTGCGAGCGAGGGAGGGATGGAGCGTGTGTGTGTGTGAGCGAGGGAGGGGGTGTGCGTGTGTGTGTGTGAGCGAGGGAGGGATGGAGCGTGTGTGTGTGTGAGCGAGGGAGGGATGGAGCGTGTGTGTGTGAGAGCGAGGGAGGGATGGAGCGTGTGTGCGAGCGAGGGAGGGATGGAGCGTGTGTGCGAGCGAGGGAGGGGGTGTGTGTGTGCGAGCGAGGGAGGGATGGAGCGTGTGTGTGTGTGAGCGAGGGAGGGATGGAGCGTGTGTGCGAGCGAGGGAGGGGGTGTGTGTGTGTGTGTGTGCGAGCGAGGGAGGGGGTGTGTGTGTGTGTGTGTGAGCGAGGGAGGGGGTGTGTGTGTGTGAGCGAGGGAGGGTGTGTGTGTGTGTGAGCGAGGGAGGGAGGGGGTGTGTGTGTGTGAGCGAGGGAGGGATGGAGCGTGTGTGTGTGTGAGCGAGGGAGGGATGGAGCGTGTGTGTGTGTGAGCGAGGGAGGGATGGAGCGTGTGTGCGAGCGAGGGAAGGGGTGTGTGTGTGAGAGCGAGGGAGGGATGGAGCGTGTGTGTGTGTGAGCGAGGGAGGGATGGAGCGTGTGTGTGTGTGAGCGAGGGAGGGATGGAGCGTGTGTGTGTGTGAGCGAGGGAGGGATGGAGCGTGTGTGTGTGTGAGCGAGGGAGGGATGGAGCGTGTGTGCGAGCGAGGGAGGGGGTGTGTGTGTGTGTGTGTGTGCGAGCGAGGGAGGGGGTGTGTGTGTGTGTGTGTGAGCGAGGGAGGGGGTGTGTGTGTGTGAGCGAGGGAGGGGGTGTGTGTGTGTGAGCGAGGGAGGGATGGAGCGTGTGTGTGTGTGAGCGAGGGAGGGATGGAGCGTGTGTGTGTGTGAGCGAGGGAGGGATGGAGCGTGTGTGTGTGTGAGCGAGGGAGGGATGGAGCGTGTGTGTGTGTGAGCTTGGGAGGGGGTGTGCGTGTGTGTGTGTGAGCGAGGGAGGGGGTGTGCGTGCGTGTGTGTGTGTGAGCGAGGGAGGGATGGAGCGTGTGTGTGTGAGCGAGGGAGGGATGGAGCGTGTGTGTGTGAGCGAGGGAGGGATGGAGCGTGTGTGTGTGAGCGAGGGAGGGATGGAGCGTGTGTGTGTGAGAGCGAGGGAGGGATGGAGCGTGTGTGCGAGCGAGGGAGGGATGGAGCGTGTGTGCGAGCGAGGGAGGGGGTGTGTGTGTGTGAGCGAGGGAGGGATGGAGCGTGTGTGTGTGTGAGCGAGGGAGGGATGGAGCGTGTGTGTGTGTGAGCGAGGGAGGGATGGAGCGTGTGTGCGAGCGAGGGAGGGGGTGTGTGTGTGTGTGTGTGCGAGCGAGGGAGGGGGTGTGTGTGTGTGTGTGTGAGCGAGGGAGGGGGTGTGTGTGTGTGAGCGAGGGAGGGGGTGTGTGTGTGTGAGCGAGGGAGGGATGGAGCGTGTGTGCGAGCGAGGGAAGGGGTGTGTGTGTGTGAGCGAGGGAGGGATGGAGCGTGTGTGTGTGTGAGCGAGGGAGGGATGGAGCGTGTGTGTGTGTGAGCGAGGGAGGGATGGAGCGTGTGTGTGTGTGTGAGCGAGGGAGGGATGGAGCGTGTGTGCGAGCGAGGGAGGGGGTGTGTGTGTGTGTGTGTGCGAGCGAGGGAGGGGGTGTGTGTGTGTGTGTGTGAGCGAGGGAGGGGGTGTGTGTGTGTGAGCGAGGGAGGGGGTGTGTGTGTGTGAGCGAGGGAGGGATGGAGCGTGTGTGTGTGTGAGCGAGGGAGGGATGGAGCGTGTGTGTGTGTGAGCTTGGGAGGGGGTATGCGTGTGTGTGTGTGAGCGAGGGAGGGGGTGTGCGTGTGTGTGTGTGAGCGAGGGAGGGATGGAGCGTGTGTGTGTGAGCGAGGGAGGGATGGAGCGTGTGTGTGTGAGAGCGAGGGAGGGATGGAGCGTGTGTGCGAGCGAGGGAGGGATGGAGCGTGTGTGCGAGCGAGGGAGGGGGTGTGTGTGTGTGAGCGAGGGAGGGATGGAGCGTGTGTGTGTGTGAGCGAGGGAGGGATGGAGCGTGTGTGCGAGCGAGGGAGGGGGTGTGTGTGTGTGTGTGTGCGAGCGAGGGAGGGGGTGTGTGTGTGTGTGTGTGAGCGAGGGAGGGGGTGTGTGTGTGTGAGCGAGGGAGGGGGTGTGTGTGTGTGAGCGAGGGAGGGGGTGTGTGTGTGTGAGCGAGGGAGGGATGGAGCGTGTGTGTGTGTGAGCGAGGGAGGGGGTGTGCGTGTGTGTGTGTGAGCGAGGGAGGGATGGAGCGTGTGTGTGTGTGAGCGAGGGAGGTATGGAGCGTGTGTGTGTGTGAGCGAGGGAGGGATGGAGCGTGTGTGTGAGAGCGAGGGAGGGATGGAGCGTGTGTGCGAGCGAGGGAGGGATGGAGCGTGTGTGCGAGCGAGGGAGGGGGTGTGTGTGTGCGAGCGAGGGAGGGGGTGTGTGTGTGTGAGCGAGGGAGGGATGGAGCGTGTGTGTGTGTGAGCGAGGGAGGGATGGAGCGTGTGTGCGAGCGAGGGAGGGGGTGTGTGTGTGTGTGTGTGTGCGAGCGAGGGAGGGTGTGTGTGTGTGTGTGTGAGCGAGGGAGGGGGTGTGTGTGTGCGAGCGAGGGAGGGGGTGTGTGTGTGCGAGCGAGGGAGGGGGTGTGTGTGTGCGAGCGAGGGAGGGGGTGTGTGTGTGCGAGCGAGGGAGGGGGTGTGTGTGTGCGAGCGAGGGAGGGATGGAGCGTGTGTGTGTGTGAGCGAGGGAGGGATAGAGCGTGTGTGTGTGTGTGAGCGAGGGAGGGGGTGTGCGTGTGTGTGTGTGAGCGAGGGAGGGATGGAGCGTGTGTGTGTGTGAGCGAGGGAGGGATGGAGCGTGTGTGTGTGAGAGCGAGGGAGCGATGGAGCGTGTGTGCGAGCGAGGGAGGGATGGAGCGTGTGTGCGAGCGAGGGAGGGGGTGTGTGTGTGTGAGCGAGGGAGGGATGGAGCGTGTGTGTGTGTGAGCGAGGGAGGGATGGAGCGTGTGTGCGAGCGAGGGAGGGTGTGTGTGTGTGTGCGAGCGAGGGAGGGGGTGTGTGTGTGTGTGTGAGAGCGAGGGAGGGGGTGTGTGTGTGTGAGCGAGGGAGGGGGTGTGTGTGTGTGAGCGAGGGAGGGATGGAGCGTGTGTGTGTGTGAGCGAGGGAGGGATGGAGCGTGTGTGTGTGTGAGCGAGGGAGGGGGTGTGCGTGTGTGTGTGTGAGCGAGGGAGGGATGGAGCGTGTGTGTGTGAGAGCGAGGGAGGGATGGAGCGTGTGTGTGTGAGAGCGAGGGAGGGATGGAGCGTGTGTGCGAGCGAGGGAGGGATGGAGCGTGTGTGCGAGCGAGGGAGGGGGTGTGTGTGTGTGAGCGAGGGAGGGATGGAGCGTGTGTGTGTGTGAGCGAGGGAGGGATGGAGCGTGTGTGCGAGCGAGGGAGGGATGGAGCGTGTGTGCGAGCGAGGGAGGGGGTGTGTGTGTGTGAGCGAGGGAGGGATGGAGCGTGTGTGTGTGCGAGCGAGGGAGGGGGTGTGTGTGTGTGTGTGTGTGAGCGAGGGAGGGGGTGTGTGTGTGTGAGCGAGGGAGGGGGTGTGTGTGTGTGAGCGAGGGAGGGATGGAGCGTGTGTGTGTGTGAGCGAGGGAGGGATGGAGCGTGTGTGTGTGTGAGCGAGGGAGGGATGGAGCGTGTGTGTGTGTGAGCGAGGGAGGGATGGAGCGTGTGTGTGTGTGAGCGAGGGAGGGATGGAGCGTGTGTGTGTGTGAGCGAGGGAGGGGGTGTGCGTGTGTGTGTGTGAGCGAGGGAGGGATGGAGCGTGTGTGTGTGTGAGTGATGGAGGGATGGAGCGTGTGTGTGTGAGAGCGAGGGAGGGATGGAGCGTGCGTGCGAGCGAGGGAGGGATGGAGCGTGTGTGCGAGCGAGGGAGGGGGTGTGTGTGTGTGAGCGAGGGAGGGATGGAGCTTGTGTGTGTGTGAGCGAGGGAGGGATGGAGCGTGTGTGCGAGCGAGGGAGGGGGTGTGTGTGTGTGTGTGTGTGCGAGCGAGGGAGGGGGTGTGTGTGTGTGTGTGTGAGCGAGGGAGGGGGTGTGTGTGTGTGAGCGAGGGAGGGATGGAGCGTGTGTGTGTGTGAGCGAGGGAGGGATGGAGCGTGTGTGTGTGTGAGCGAGGGAGGGGGTGTGCGTGTGTGTGTGTGAGCGAGGGAGGGATGGAGCGTGTGTGTGTGTGAGCGAGGGAGGGATGGAGCGTGTGTGTGTGAGAGCGAGGGAGGGATGGAGCGTGTGTGCGAGCGAGGGAGGGATGGAGCGTGTGTGCGAGCGAGGGAGGGGGTGTGTGTGTGTGAGCGAGGGAGGGATGGAGCGTGTGTGTGTGTGAGCGAGGGAGGGATGGAGCGTGTGTGCGAGCGAGGGAGGGGGTGTGTGTGTGTGTGTGTGCGAGCGAGGGAGGGGGTGTGTGTGTGTGCGTGTGAGCGAGGGAGGGGGTGTGTGTGTGTGAGCGAGGGAGGGATGGAGCGTGTGTGTGTGTGAGCGAGGGAGGGATGGAGCGTGTGTGTGTGTGAGCGAGGGAGGGATGGAGCGTGTGTGTGTGTGAGCGAGGGAGGGGGTGTGCGTGTGTGTGTGTGAGCGAGGGAGGGATGGAGCGTGTGTGTGTGTGAGCGAGGGAGGGATGGAGCGTGTGTGTGTGTGAGCGAGGGAGGGATGGAGCGTGTGTGTGTGTGAGCGAGGGAGGGATGGAGCGTGTGTGTGTGTGAGCGAGGGAGGGATGGAGCGTGTGTGTGTGAGAGCGAGGGAGGGATGGAGCGTGTGTGCGAGCGAGGGAGGGATGGAGCGTGTGTGCGAGCGAGGGAGGGGGTGTGTGTGTGTGAGCGAGGGAGGGATGGAGCGTGTGTGTGTGTGAGCGAGGGAGGGATGGAGCGTGTGTGCGAGCGAGGGAAGGGGTGTGTGTGTGTGTGTGTGTGTGAGCGAGGGAGGGTGTGTGTGTGTGAGTGTGAGCGAGGGAGGGTGTGTGTGTGTGTGTGTGTGAGCGAGGGAGGGTGTGTGTGTGAGCGAGGGAGGGTGTGTGTGTGTGTGTGTGAGCGAGGGAGGGTGTGTGTGTGTGTGTGTGAGCGAGGGAGGGTGTGTGTGTGTGTGTGAGCGAGGGAGGGTGTGTGTGTGTGTGTGAGCGAGGGAGGGTGTGTGTGTGTGAGCGAGGGAGGGTGTGTGTGTGTGTGTGTGAGCGAGGGAGGGTGTGTGTGTGTGTGAGCGAGGGAGGGTGTGTGTGTGTGTGAGCGAGGGAGAGCGTGTGTGTGTGTGAGCGAGGGAGGGTGTGTGTGTGTGAGCGAGGGAGGGTGTGTGTGTGTGTGTGTGTGAGCGAGGGAGGGTGTGTGTGTGTGTGTGAGCGAGGGAGGGTGTGTGTGTGTGTGTGTGTGAGCGAGGGAGGGTGTGTGTGTGTGTGAGCGAGGGAGGGAGGGAGGGTGTGTGTGTGTGTGAGAGAGTGAGGGATGGAGGGTGTGTGTGTGTGTGAGAGAGTGAGGGATGGAGTGTGTGTGTGTGTGAGAGCGAGGGAGGGAAGGTGTGTGTGTGTGTCTGTGAGAGTGAGGGAGGGAGGGCGTGTGTGTGTCTGTGAGAGTGAGGGAGGGAGGGCGTGTGTGTGTGTGTGTGTGTGAGCGAGGGAGGGTGTGTGTGTGTGTGTGAGCGAGGGAGGGTGTGTGTGTGTGTGTGAGCGAGGGAGGGTGTGTGTGTGTGTGTGTGAGCGAGGGAGGGTGTGTGTGTGTGTGAGAGAGTGAGGGATGGAGTGTGTGTGTGTGAGAGCGAGGGAGGGAAGGTGTGTGTGTGTGTCTGTGAGAGTGAGTGAGGGAGGGAGTGTGTGTGTGTGTGTCTGTGAGAGTGAGGGAGGGAGTGTGTGTGTCTGTGAGAGTGAGGGAGGGAGTGTGTGTGTCTGTGAGAGTGAGGGAGGGAGTGTGTGTGTGTGTTTGTGTGTGTGTGTGTGTGAGAACGAGGGAGGGATGGTGTGTGTGTGTGAGTGAGGGAGGGAGTGTGTGTGTGTGTGTGTGTGTGTGTGTGTGTGTGTGTGTGTCTGTGAGAGTGAGGGAGGGAGGGTGTATGTGTGTGTGTGTGTGTCTGTGAGAGTGAGGGAGGGAGTGTGTGTGTGTGTCTGTGAGAATGAGGGAGGGAGTGTGTGTGTGAGCGAGGGAGGGAGGGAGGGAGTGTGTGTGTGTGTGTGAGAACGAGGGAGGGAGGGTGTGTGTGTGTGTGTGAGAGCGAGGGTGATTTTGTGTGTGTGTGTGTGTCTGTGAGAGTGAGGGAGGGAGGGTGTGTGTGTGTGTCTGTGAGAGTGAGGGAGGGAGTGAGGGAGGGTGTGTGTGTGTCTGTGAGAGTGAGGGAGGGAGTGTGTGAGAGTGAGGGAGGGTGTGTGTGTGTCTGTGAGAGTGAGGGAGGGTGTGTGTGTGTCTGTGAGAATGAGGGAGCGTGTGTGTGTGTCTGTGAGAGTGAGGGAGGGAGTGTGTGTGTGTGTGTGTGTGTGAGAGCGAGGGAGGGAGGGTGTGTGTGTGTGAGAGCGAGGGAGGGAGTGTGTGTGTGTGTGTGTGTCTGTGAGAGTGATGGAGGCAGTGTGTGTGTGTGCGTGAGAGTGTGTGTGTGTGTCTGTGAGAGTGAGTGAGGGAGGGAGTGCGTGTGTGTGTGAGAGCGAGGGAGATTTTGTGTGTGTGTGTGTCTGTGACAGTGAGGGAGGGTGTGTGTGAGATTGAGGGAGGGTGCGTGTGTGTGTGAGAGTGAGGGAGGGTGCGTGTGTGTGTGAGAGTGAGGGAGGGTGCGTGTGTGTGTGAGAGTGAGGGAGGGTGCGTGTGTGTGTGAGAGTGAGGGAGGGTGCGTGAGTGAGGGATGGTGCGTGTGTGTGTGAGTGAGGGAGGGGGTGCGTGTGTGTGTGAGAGTGAGGGAGGGTGTGTGTGTGTGAGAGTGAGGGAGGGTGTGTGTGTGTGAGAGTGAGGGAGGGTGTGTGTGTGAGAGTGAGGGAGGGTGTGTGTGTGTGTGTGTGTGAGAGTGAGGGAGGGTGCGTGTGTGTGTGTGTGTGAGAGTGAGGGAGGGTGCGTGTGTCTGTTTGTGTGTGTGTGTGTGTGTGTGTGTGTGCGCCCCAGGGTGGGTGTGTGTGTGTGTGTGTGTGTGTGTGTGTGTGTTAGGGAGGGAGTGTGTGTGTGTGTGTGTGTGTGTGTGTGTGAGAGAGTGAGGGAGGGTGTGTTGTGTGTGAGAGTGTGGGAGGGTAGGTGTGTGTGTGAAAGAGTGAGGGAGGGTGTGTGTGTGTGAGAGAGAGTGATGGAGTGTGTGTGTGTGTGTGTGTGGGAGAGTGAGGGAGGGTGTGTGTGTGTGTGAGTGAGAGAGTGAGGGAGGGTGTGTGTGTGTGAGAGAGAGTGAGGGAGTGTGTGTGTGTGTGTGTGTGTGGGAGAGTGAGGGAGGGTGTGTGTGTGTGTGAGAGAGTGAGGGAGGGTGTGTGTGTGTGTGTGAGAGAGTGAGGGAGGGTGTGTGTGTGTGTGAGGGAGAGTGAGGGAGGGTGTGTGTGTGTGTGTGAGAGTGAGGGAGGGTGTGTGTGTGTGTGAGAGAGTGAGGGAGTGTGTGTGTGTGTGAGAGAGTGAGGGAGGGTGTGTGTGTGTGTGAGAGAGTGAGGGAGGGTGTGTGTGTGTGTGAGAGAGTGAGGGAGGGTGTGTTTGTGTGTGAGAGAGTGAGGGAGGGTGTGTTTGTGTGTGAGAGAGTGAGGGAGGGTGTGTGTGTGTGTGAGGGAGGGAGGGTGTGTGTGTGTGTGTGAGGGAGGGAGGGAGTGAGGGAGGGTGTGTGTGTGTGTGTGAGGGAGGGAGGGAGTGAGGGAGGGTGTGTGTGTGTGTGTGAGGGAGGGAGTGAGGGAGGGTGTGTGTGTGTGAGCGAGGGAGGGAGTGAGGGAGGGTGTGTGTGTGTGGGAGGGAGTGAGGGAGGGTGTGTGTGTGTGGGAGGGAGTGAGGGACGGTGTGTGTGTGTGTGAGGGAGTGAGGGAGGGTGTGTGTGTGTGTGAGGGAGGGAGGGAGGGTGTGTGTGTGTGTGAGGGAGGGAGGGAGTGTGTGAGGGTGTGTGTGTGAGGGAGGGAGGGAGTGTGTGTGTGTGTGAGAGTGAGGGAGGGAGGGAGTGTGTGTGTGTGTGTGTGAGGGCGTGTGTGTGTTTTTGTGTGTGAGAATGCGGGAGGGTGTGTGTGTGTGTGTGAGTGAGGGTGTGTGTGTGTGTGTGTGTGTGAGAGTGCGGGAGGGTGAGTGAGAGTGCGGGAGGGTATGTGTGTGAGAGTGAGGCCGGGTGTGTGTGTGTGAGTGAGGCTGTGTGTGTGTGAGAGTGAGGGACGTGGTGTGTGCGTGTGTGTGTGTGTGTGAGAGAGAGAGAGAGAGTGAGGGACTGTGTGTGAGAGAGTGAGGGAGGGGGTGTGTGTGTGAGGGAGGGTGTCAGGGTGTGTGTGTGAGAGCGAGGGAGGGGGTGTGTGAGTGTGTGTGTGAGGGAGGGTGTGTCTGTGTGTGAGGGACGGTGTGTATGTGTGTGTGAGTGAGGGAGAGTGAGCGAGTGAGTGTGTGTGTTCTGAGGTGTCTGACCCTGATAGAGATGTGTGTCTCCGAGAATGAGACTGATTCTAAACAGTAGTTCGTGGTAAGTCTGATTGTGCGATGAAACTTGTTGATATCGCTGTGTAGTTGTTTTGATGATCCCTTGCCAGGAGTCCAAAGGCAAAAATGTATCTCGTGTATACTGTTGGCCAGAGGTTCTGTGCAGCAAAGAAGTCTTGTTTGAACCTGTGAATGAAAGTGTTGGCATGTTGGGGAACACACTTGGTTGTCCTGGCTGTTCTGTGTGCCTGGATGAAGAACTGGTTGTTGAACGTGTAGACGTTGTCGTCAAGGATGAAGTGGATGAGTCGTAGGATGTTGTCCTGAAATTGATAGTTGGTGGTGTTGAGTATTGAGGCAGTTGCGGTGATGCCGTTGTCATAGGGTTGCTGGTGTAGAGTGCCAAAACGTCTGTTGTGACAAGGAGTGTTCTTGGTTTGACTGGTCTGTGGGTGCTGAGTTTTGTGAGACATCTGTAGTGTCACGACATATGCTGGGAGTTCCTTGTACAATGTATTTTAACATGCCCTTGATATAGCCAGAGAGGTTCTCACACAGGGTCTGATTGCCTGAAACAATGGAACATCCAGGTGTAATGGGAACTGCAGATGCTGGAGAATCCAAGATAATAAAGTGTGAAGTTGGATGAACACAGCAGGCCAAGCAGCATCTCAAGAGCACAAAAGCTGACGTTTCGGGCCTAGACCCTTCATCAGAGAGGGGGATGGGGGTGAGGGTTCTGGAATAAATAGGGAGAGATGGGGAGGCGGACCGAAGATGGAGAGAAAAGAAGATAGGTGGAGAGGAGAGTATAGGTGGGGAGGTGGGGAGGGGAGAGGTCAGTCCAGGGAAGACAGACAGGTCAAGGAGGTGGGATGAGGTTAATAGGTAGGAGATGGAGGTGCGGCTTGCGGTGGGAGGAAGGGATGGGTGAGAGGAAGAACAGGTTAGGGAGGCAGAGACAGGTTGGACTGGTTTTGGGATGCAGTGGGTGGAGGGGAAGAGCTGGGCTGGTTGTGTGGTGCAGTGGGGGGAGGGGACGAACTGGGCTGGTTTTGGGATGCAGTGGGGGAAGGGGAGATTTTGAAGCTGGTGAAGTACACATTGCTACCATCGGGCTGCAGGGTTCCCAAGCGGAATATGAGTTGCTGTTCCTGCAACCTTCGGGTGGCATCATTGTGGCACTGCAGGAGCCCCATGATGGACATGTCATCTAGAGAATGGGAGGGGGAGTGGAAATGGTTTGCGACTGGGAGGTGCAGTTGTTTATTGCGAACCGAGCGGAGGTGTTCTGCAAAGCGGCCCCCAAGCCTCAGCTTGGTTTCCCCAATGTAGGGGAAGCCACACTGGGTATAATGGATACAGTATACCACATTGGCAGATGTGCAGGTGAACCTCTGCTTAATATGGAAGGTCATCTTGGGGCCTGGGATAGGGGTGAGGGAGGAGGTGTGGGGACAAGTGTAGCCTTTCCTGTGGTTGCAGGGGAAGGTGCCGGTTGTGGTGGGGTTTGGAGGGCAGTGTGGAGCGAACAAGGGAGTCACGGAGAGAGTGGTCTCTCCGGAAAGCAGACAAGGGTGGGGATGGAAAAATGTCTTGGGTGGTGGGGTCGGATTGTAGATGGCGGAAGTGTTGGAGGATGATGCGTTGTATCTGGAGGTTGGTAGGGTGGTGTGTGAGAACGAGGGGGATCCTCTTTGGGCTGTTGTGGCGGGGGCGGGGTGTGAGGGATGTGTTGCGGGAAATGCGGGAGACGTGGTCAAGGGCATTCTCGACCACTGTGGGGGGCAATGTTGCGGTCCTTGAAGAACTTGGACATCTGGGATGTGCGGGAGTGGAATGCCTCATCGTGGGAGCAGATGCAGCGGAGGCAGAGGAATTGGGAATAGGGGATGGAATTTTTGCAGGAGGGTGGGTGGGAGGAGGTGTACTCTGGGTAGCTGTGGGAGTCGGTGGGCTTGAAATGGACATCAGTTACAAGCTAGTAGCCTGAGATGGAGACTGAGAGGTCCAGGAAGGTGAGGGATGTGCTGGAGATCCCCCATCCCCCTCTCTGATGAAGGGTCTAGGTCTGAAACGTCAGCTTTTGTGCTCCTGAGATGCTGCTTGGCCTGCTGTGTTCATCCACCTTCACACTTTATTATCTTGAACATCCAGGTGTGTTGGCTTTGTATATCTTTGGAAGGCTGTCTCATGAACACACACCTCCCCCCGCGAACACAAACACACCTCCCCCTGTGCGCGTGTGCGCGCGCACACACACACACACACACACACACACACACACACACACACACACACACACACACTCTCTCTCCCACCTTGCACGTGCAGACTGTGTCTCTCCCCTCCTCTCTCACAATCTTCACCCCCCCCCGTCATGTGCGTGCACACACACACTCTCCCCTCTTTCTCTAGTTCTCTTTCTCCTCTCCGTGTCTCTCTCTCACGCATGCACGTGCACGAATCTGTGGAGTAAATTTGTATTTACAGATACATTTTACTTTGTTCAAAATGCACAGAATTTATAGATAGTCAATGTGGTGTTTTATTAGTTCCTACTTTAGAAATAAAACTGGCCTGACTCCAAACAGATTCTAAACAAGGTCTCACATCTAACATGCACTGTCTGACCTAAAATGTCACCTTTTCTTTACACCAATAAAACTTTAGTTCTCTCAGGACCATGACTTGAAAGGAATTCAGCAGTTTACATATACATATTAATCAATTAAAACCCTCTAACTGATTAAAGATTTAACAGCATCTTAGGTTTGTTTAGTACATCCTCATCAATGGTGTGAACCTTAGAAATTCTGTGTCTGATACTGCCTCTCTCACTGACACCTGGAGAACTGAGGCTCCGAAAGCTTATGTTTTCAAGTAAATCTGTTGGACTATAACCTGGTGTCGTGTGATTTCTGACCCTGCCGAGTCCAGATTAGGCTGTACACTTGGATTGCTGTTACTCAGTAGACCATTAGCAGAGTTCGCTGCTTTTTAGAATGTCTTATTATTTGTTGAAGTAAGTTACCTGTTTTAGGTTCCATATAAATTGAAGGAGATCGATGCAGAATTTGACAGCTACAATCAAATCCCTGAGTCTCCTATTGGAAGGGAGGAAGAGCCTCATCTGTACATGGTGCCAAAGAAATATCGAAAGGTCTGACTGAAAAATTATTATAAGAGTTGCTTGGTAGTACAGTACTTGAATATACTGAACAGAGAGACACATTGTTGAAACTTTTCAACTTGCACTCATCAGGGCGTGCACAAGAGTGCCAAATTTCAGATAATCACTACAGCTTGTGCTGAAGGAGGAAATGGTGCTGATTGAATGAGTCATTGCCAAAGAAAGAGGAACCAGGAACTATAGGTTCCCCAAGCTCTTAGGTAATTCAGTGAAGATTCAATGCTTAGCCATATACCTTCTGTTTGAAGAATGTTTGCTATGTGTTTTGCCTCTAGCAAGTATAAATGAGCCAAGTTATGAACTCAACTGATTATCTTAGATGACAAAGTGTGGAGCTGGATGAACACAGCAGGCCAAGCAGCATCTCAGTAGCACAAAAGCTGACGTTTCGGGCCTCGACCCTTCTTCAGAGAGGGGGATGGGGAGAGGGAACCGGAATAAATAGGGAGAGGGGGGAAGCGGACCGAAGATGGAGAGAAAAGAAGATAGGTAGAGAGGAGAGTATAGGTGAGGAGGTAGGGAGAGGATAGGTCAGTCCAGGGAAGACGGACAGGTCAAGGAGGTGGGATGAGGTTAGTAGGTGGGAGATGGAGGTGCCGCTTGGGGTGAGAGGAAGAACAGGTTAGGGAAGCAGGGACAGGCTGGGCTGATTTTGGGATGCAGTGGGGGGAGGGGACCAGCCGGGCTGGTTTTGTGATGCAGTGGGAGGAGGGGAGATTTTGAAGCTTGTGAAATCCACATTGATACCATTGTGCTGCAGGGTTCCCAAGCGGAATATGAGTTGCTGTTCCTGCAACCTTCGGGTGGCATCATTGTGGCACTGCAGGAGGCCCATGATGGACATGTCATCTAAGGAATGGGAGGGGGAGTGGAAATGGTTCGCAACTGGGAGGTGCAGTTGTTTATTGTGAACCGAGCGGAGGTGTTGTGCAACGCGGTCCCCAAGCCTCCATTTGGTTTCCCCAATGTAGAGGAAGCCACACCGGGTACAATGGATACATTATCACTGATTATCTTAAATTGGTTGTGAATGCAACTTTTTTTAAAAAATTCAGTCACGTGATGTGGGCATTGCTGGCTAGGCAGCATTTATTGTCCATGAGACAGTTAAGAGTCAACCACATTGCTGTGGGTCTGGAGTCACATATAGGCCAGACCAGATAAGGATGGCTGTTTCCTTTGCTAAAAGATATTAATGAACCAGATGGGTTTTTCCCCAATCTTTGGCAAAGAATTCATGATCATCATTAGATTCTTATTTTTTGAATTCAAGTTCCACCATCTGCTGTGACCGGATTCGAACCCAGGTCCCCAGAATATTATTTGGGTCTTTGGACTACCAGTCCAGCGATAATACCAGTAGGCCATTACCTCCCCAAAGTACTAGAATATTTGGATTGCAAGAGAAAGTGTCTTTTGGATTTTGCCAGCGTGGTGTGGCAGAGTACAGTCTGTACTCTACCTGTTACATACAGCCAAAGGGACGCGCTGCTTGATTTAATCAGCTGATTGCTGGGATGTGCAGCCTACGTATCTAGCATTTCACTATCACTGGAATTCATATATGGCATTTTTCATTTGTGTGATATGCAGAATGTCTTTTTATACTGACGGCAACATCCTAAGTGAAAAAAGTTCTGTATGCTTAGCCACGACATGCCAATCAATCAGCATGTACTCTTCCATAGTACAAGTTACTGTGATTATTTTGATATTTGGCATTCTTATGTTTGTCTTGATGAATGGAAGATGAAAAGCTTTAGCGACGTGGCTCTCTTTCTAGCAGCATTCAAAAAATCTCCACAGTGTTGAGATTTATAGCTATATTAACATAGCCAAAACATTAAAGAAAACTAGATATCGAATGGCATGCTTTAAAAAGGTTAACTAACATTTGAGCTCAAATTGCCCTAGTGGTATGAACTGTTATTCCAAATATAGAGGTGTCATAAGCACAGAAACAGGCCCTTTGATCCCACTTGTCTACACTGACCAGATATCCTCAATTAATCTAGTCCCAATTGCCAGCATTTGGCTTATATCCCTCTTAAACCTTTCCTATTCATGTCCCCATCCACATGCCTTTTAAATGTTGTAATTGTACCAGCCTCCACCGCTTCACTGGCAGCTCATTCCATATGTGCACCACCTTCAGTACAAAAATGTTGCCCCTCAGGTCTATTTTACATCTTTCCCCTCTCATCTTAAATCTATGCTGTCTAGTTTTGAAATCACCGATCCTGGGGACAAGATCTTGACTATTCACCCTGTCTGTACCCCTCATGATTTTACAAACCTGTGTAAGGTCACCCCGCAACTTCCAATGCTTCAAGCAAAATAGCCCCAGCCTATCAGCCTGTCAGCCTCTCTCTATAGCTCAAACCCTCCAACCCCAGCCACATCTTTGTAAGTATTTTCTGCACCCTTTCAAGTTTAACAACATCTTTCCTATAGCAGGGAGACCAGAACTGAATGTAGTATTCCAAAAGTTGCCTAACCAATGTCCTGTACAGCTGCAACATGACATACTGACTCCTGACTCCTATACTCAATGCACTGACCAATAATAGCAAGTGTACCAAATCCTTTCTTCACTGTCCTGTCTACCTGCGTCTCTGCCTTCAAGGAACTATGAACCTGCGTCCCAAGGTCTCTTTGTTCGGCCCACTTCCCATAGCCCCATCATTAAGTGTATTAAGTCTTGCCCTGATTTACCTTAACAAAATGCAACACCTCACGTTTATCGAAATTAAACTCCATCTGCCAATCCTCAGCCCATCGGCCCATCTGATCAAGGCCCTGTTGTGTTTTGAGGTAACCTTCTTCACTGTATACTACACCTCCAATTTTGGTGTCATCTGCAAACTTAACCATTCTTCATATATTAATGACCAAATCATTTATCTCAATGACAAAAAGCAGTGGATGCAGCACTGATCTTTGCAGCACACTGCTGGTTGCAGGCCTCCAGTCTGAAAAACAGCCCTCCACCACCACCCTCGGTCTTCTTGTTTCAAGCCAGTTTTGTTTCCCTGGATACCATGTGATCTCACTTTATTAACCAGTCTACCATGCAGAACCTTGTTGAATGCCTTGCTGAAGTCCATATAGATAATGTCCACCGCTTTACCTTCATTAATCTTCTTTGTTACCTCTTCAAAAAACTCAATCAGATCAGAGAGAAAGCTGAGTTAATGTTTTGAGTCTGAGGACCCTTCTTCTGAATGTTCTTTCTCTCCACAAATGCTGCCAGACCTGCTGAGCTTTCCCTGCCATTTCTGTTTTTGTTAAAGGATTCATCAAATTCCGCCTTAAAATATATTTAAAAGTTAAGTGTCCATTGCCTTTTGAGGAAGGGAATTTTAAAGAGACAATCCTGTGTGAGAAAAAATGTTTCCTTGTTTGCCTCAGATGGGTGACCATTTATTTTTAAACAATGACCCCTAGTTCTAGTCTCCCACAAGAAGAAACATTCTTTTCATATCCACCCGGCTAAGTCCCCTCAGCATTTTGTGCGTTTCAATTAAGTCTCTGGTAATTGTCGTATTCTTGAGTTCCTCTCTCTCTTTTAAATCCTGATGTGTAGCTATTTGTGGAATGCTACTTGCATCCTCTCTAGTGACTGAAAATATCAATTTCTTTTTCCATAGACTCATTTTCCATAGGACCAGCACTTTGTTTACTCTTTTCTTTATGAAATATTTGAAGACACTCTACCTATCTGCTTTTTATATTTTTGGCTAACTTTTTTTCAATTGTCTAATTTTTCCTTCCTTATTAGTCTTTTTGTAATTCCTTGCTGTTTCTTATATTCTGTCCAATTTTCTGACCTGCCTCCTACCTTTGGACAATTATATGTCTTTTCTTTGAGGTTGATGCTACCTTTGATTTTTTTCAGTTAACCAAATATGGCAAGATCCTCCCATTTTTATAGTCCATTTCCTCTCTTATTAAAGCAAGCATTTCATTTGTCTTCTCTAATACCTGCTGAACTTGTATGCTAGCTGTTTGTGACTTGTGCATGAGGGCTTCCAATTTCATCTGTGCTCGGGCTTTCCAGAATCTTTCTGTTTATCTCTGTCTCTCTATTGCAGGAATATTCAGCTCCTGCCAAAGTGCATTACCTCTCATGTCCTCGTGTTCCACATTTTCCATGCTTTCAGTTAACATATCTTTGTCCCCCTCTGGAGATCTTTTGTGCCACCACTTGCCTTCCCACCTATATTTGTGTTGTCCGCAAACTTAGCAATGGTATATTCATTTCCATCATCCAAGTTATTCATATATATTCTACATAATTGTGGCCCCAGCATTGATTGCTTTGGCACACCACTCATTACAGGCTGCCCCCTTTTCCCAACTTCCTGCCTCCTGTTTATTTGCCAATCCTCTGTCCCTGCTAATCTACAACCCATGGGCTCTTATCTTATGAAATGACCTTGGATGTGGTACCTTATTGTGCACCATTTGGAATAAAAATATTTTGCCACTACTCATTCTCCTTGATATAGCCAGCTTGTTACCACCTCAGAGAATGCTAAAAAGTTTATCAGGCAATATTTCCCATTCATGAAGCCATATTGATCTACTTGATTATATTTTGCATTTCTAAATTATATTACATCCTTTTATGTTAGATTGTAACAGCACAGCCCAAGAAAGCTGGAACGTTAAACTGGGCGGGAGGACATATGTATTAGTACCCTTATATCTTTCCATACTGTTCTTTAGCAATATGAATCACCAAACATCCCAGGCCTGTGTGGGTGTGTGTGAGTGACTGAGACTAAGTTTGACACACAGCCAGTTTTCCCCTCCTCCTCCTCTTGCCTTCAGAAAGCTAAAACTGCAATGCAAGCTGTTTTCAAGTGAATTCCACTGAGGCCAGCTCAGAGTGTGACCCATCAGAGGCTACGAAGGTCAGTGCAAGTTAAACTCAGTTCCTTAGCTTAGCAATAGCCCCCACTCCTTTCCCTAAAGATCAAGACTTGGAACCCAGTTTTTTTTACCCCATACCTCTGCTTTTTAATCAAAAAGGCAAAATAAGGTTTTATTTAATAACTCTGCTGCATTGCACTTTTTGATAGTAATTTTATTCATTTTTATTTAAATTTGTCAATTTATTTATTTGGATTTTTTTCTGTGAAGTTCATGTTTCCTGTTGTACCAAAGTCTATCCTTCTGAAATGTGCTCATTCACCCCCACCACCACCACCACCTGTAAGGGAGACAGAAACTGGAATGTGCCTCCTCAGTGCAAAAAAAGCAGAACAGCTCCGGTCTTAGTGTACCTCTGCTTCTTGCATCTGCTGTTCAGTCTGGTGTTTGATAAATCTCTGGTCACTTGCCCTTCCGTTTTAATATCATTGTTATATTGTTATGACATTTTTGCCATGTTGAAATCATTGTTTTGTATGCTGTCTGCCCTGGAATAAGAAGATTGTACAGTCTTGAAATCTTCTTGAACAGAAGCTCACAGGAGAGGGCATGTGTCATTGAGGGATATTGTCTTGAATTTTGAGTTTTGTAAGGGAGCAAATATTTCTGGAAGTGTTGGTTGTATCCTCAAGTTAAACTAGAACTTTAGATCTTTCATTAACCTTGAAATTTGTATCAAGCCTTTGGGTCTACACCTTTTACAACCAGAAATGTGCAATTGCTTGTGTTAAGTATCAGTTTAATGATGAAGAATTATTTGAAATATTTGATCTCTGCCTGCATTATTCAGCTGTTTGATTGTACATGTTTCTGTTTAGGTCACTATAAAATACTCAAAACTTGGTTTAGAAGACTTTGATTTCAAACACTACAACAAGACGCTGTTTGCAGGTCTGGAGCCACACATTCCCAATGCTTACTGCAACTGTATGATTCAGGTCAGGGACACTCTTCCCATCTCTCATTGCCTTCTCATTCTCCACACTTCTATTATCTTCTGATTGTAAGTTAATCAAAATCTATAAAATTAGCTAATATATATAAAGCTAAGATGGTAAAGTTGTCATGGTCTTACCTGACCGTAGGGCTGCTCTCTTATTAGAGAGAGTTGACTCGTGGTTTAACCTGAGGACCACCACATTATCAGGAGAGGGGAGAGGTTGAGAAGGAGAGTCCTTCATGGTAACCTCAGCCAGTGCTGGAATTAAACCCACGCTGGTGTGTTATCTGCATCTCAAACCAGCCATCCAATTAACTGAACCTTAAAACCCTTGATTTTAACAAGTAAGGAACTGACCTTACATCTCATCATTCTGTTGTACCATATATTGATATCTGTTGTATCATATATTGATGCTGTTTTTGTCTAATTCAAGAAATATGATTTTAAGAATGCTTTATGTACATTTGTGAGCATGCAAGTGATAATTCATCTTGCATAATGTTTAGAATGGGGAATATTTGAATTCAAACTGTTGTTACTTCTAGTTTTTTTTTCAAAGCTATGTTTAGTTTACATTACTGAACTGCCTGAGGTTGGAATAAGCAACGGAAACTACGTTGTATTGTGTTTTTATCACATTAGATATTGAATACATTTTTTAAAAATTGTTTTCAAATGCTATTTATCTACTGTGAATTGATGGCCTGGTTCTATGGAACGAATATATGAAGCCACAAAGGGCAGATGTGGTTTTGTGCTCATGATTTCCTACTCCACTGCTATTTCCCAGTTCTCATTGGGGAACTTGAAATGATTAAGGAGTAAACAAAGTCTAGGTGTTGCCCTGTATGCAGGAAGAAAGTGGGAAATCAGTAGGCTAATCAACCACAACCACACCAGAATACATCCTCGTCGATGGTTGTACATTAGACAGACAGGCTAGAGAGAAAATTATTAATCAATTCTAGGAGCAGATGAGACCCCATGGTTTACAATTTAACTTCTTGGCTAACTTGTTAGGTATCTAAGTAAAATGATTTTGTCATCTCAGTCCAATTTCTTCTGGCCTTGGCTCCAGAAACATTAGATTAAATTGTCAATATCATTCCCAAAGGTCAGAAAAGAAGAAAAATTCTGCATACTTGTGGTGATAAGGCATACTACTTAGATAGGGTAGGGGCACGTTTCTCCATATCTAATTTGGGAGTATTTGATGAAACAGTGAGTACCTGATATGGAAATTGTTTCATTTCCTAGAAATAGCATCTTTCACACTGCATGATTTACAGTTTTAAGCTAGATTTCTGTGATAGTTTTGTGATTTATCTTAAATTTCAGTATGTTGATGTGTGCGTTTTCTTTTTGTCTGTCATTGCCTGTCCATTTTAGGTACTGTATCTGCTGGAGCCCATCCGCTGCCATGTTCAGAATCATCTATGTCAGAAGGAATTTTGCTTGGGCTGTGAACTTGGATTCCTATTTCATATGCTTGATCTTTCACGAGGCGACCCGTGTCAGGTAAATGATTACTGAGCCAGTTTGGCTCTTCTAAGATAGATTTTTCGCCTGCCTGATGTTCCTTCAATTTTTTTTGAGTGAGCAGGCAATTTGTTAAGTGTGCAGCCCTTTAAATCTTTTAATACCATCAGGCATGGTGATTTAAAGGGGCCTGTATAGGGACTTTTAAGTTGTACAGCTTAGAGGGAACATTACTTGTGTCCACTTGGGTTAGATCTTTGATCATGCCAAATGTTGTGGATTGTTCCAAATGTACCTTGTTAACCAGAGTTGCTGACTACTTCTTGCATATTTTGAACAACTGGCAAAAAACTATAATTGCTGGAAATGTTAAACAGAAAATACTGCAAACTCGTTGAAATTATCAGTGTCTGAAGAAACAGCAAATAAGTACTTTTAAAAAAAACACTTTCTTTGTTTGTTCTCAGAAGAGACAAAATACAAAAATTAAAGCTGATCTAAAGGTTTTTCTATTCTCAATTCTTTTCCTTCTGTGATGAAAGGTATAAGTATGTATGGATTTTTAGAAACAAACACAGAAACTACTGGAGAAACTCAGCAGGTATGGCAGCATTTGTGGAGAGAGAAACAGAGTTAATGTTTCGAGTGCAGTGTGATTCTTCAGAACTGTCTTTGGGAATGAGGTTGAAAATCTAATCAATTTTGGAGTTTGGATTTCAAAATAGTGTCATCTTTTGCGAAGCATTTTTAAAAAAAAAAGTCAAACAGTCCTTCTGAAACAGTGACCTAATCAAGTGTATTGCCAAAGCTTTTATTCATTTCTTTTTGTAAATGCCTGTTGTTTTGTTTAAAACAAAACTCCGCAGCCTTGTGTGACTATATTTTGTTGCCTGACTGCCATGTTAACTGAATTATTTTTTTCAGAAAAGGATCTATCAGGCCATATTTCACTCTGGGATCTGACTTGCCTAGTGGTACCATCAGCTGGGATCATCTTTTTTTTCTCTCCTTTAGAAATTTTCCCCTCTTTAAAATGGTAATAAAATAGTTTATGATTAAAATGTTTGAACATTTGATGATGAAGTCCAGTCACAAATGCATTAGTTAGCCGTAGTTTAATGTTTCATTGGGAATTATCGTCCTGAAATACATGATTTAATTAACATGGGAGATTGAGTTTTGGAACGAGTTTTGTTTGTGATGTCCAGTGACACAAACTGCAGACAAGTTGCCTAAGTAATAGGAAATAGCATCATCAATAGCCAGAGATTATAGTAACCTAATATTCTGCAATTTGATGAAGGGTCCCGCTTCAATTTTTAAGAACAGATCGCCACTGTTTCTATATGATCTTTGCAATTAAGTTTCATTTTAGAGCAATGTTAGCCTCTTATTTTCTTTCCTGTCATATCTCTGCAGCCACCTACAGGTCAGAGAATGGCTCAACCAATTGTAGGCCGTGACTGTCCAATTTCTTCAGAACAAACACAGACCAGTAGAAAGATGATTTTCTCTAGATTTCCTTCTGTACCTGTGCCTGTGGTGAAACTCAAACCTCTCAACTTAGTATAGCATTGTTTTTGTGATTGTGCACATAAAAAGGATTTTTAAAATTAAAGATCTACAGCACCGAGACATTGAATAGCTACTCAAGTGGTTATTTACTTTGTAATTACATTAGAGAGCCTGCAAACAAAAATATTAGTCACAAATACATGATATGCCGCTATAATCCTTGGGCAGCACGGTGGCTCAGTGGTTAGCACTGCTGCCTATCAGTACCATGGACCCTGGTTCAATTCCACCCTTGGGCGACTGTCTGTGTGCAGTTTTTACATTCTCCCCGTGTCTGCGTGGGTTTTCTCCAGGTGCTCTGGTTTCCTCCCACAGTCCACAGATGTGCAGGCTAGGTGGTTGGACCATGCTAAATTGGGGGATGTGTAGATTAGGTGGGTTACAGGGGGCGATAGGTCTGGCTGGGATGTTCTGAGCGTCAGTTTGGACTCTTGGGCGGAAGGGTCTGTTTCCACACTGTACGGATTCTATGATTCTGTGATTGGAAGCAGCAATTATCTGTCTAACCTTTTCACATTGTACAATACAACACTGACTGTATTTTGGCAGTGTTGCTATCATTTAAAGTTTTTGCTGTAAGCTGTGTTCCAAACTCGGGTTAAAGCAAACTATGATGAATGGAATCTTATGTAAGTTTCTGTAATTTTTTTTATATTTCACAAAGTAGCCTCAAATCTTGAACAGTTGTGATTTGAATGTGGCACTAATCTTGATTTCTTCCCATATGGTATGCTGTATACTGTTTGCACGTATTATATTTCACATTACAGTTGCATAATTGTTAATGCTAAAAACTACTTTGCAAATGATAATGGTACTACTAATTTCAACTGCAATGTGCTACTAAACTTAACAGCACCACCTGCAGTTTTACAGTGGAACTATTGTTCTGTCATTTTTTTCCCCCTGTCAGTCTATTGATTTTGTATGTTGTTTAATTTTGGGAGTCATTGTTTTCTCCAAGGTGATACACCCAGCAATGGAATATCAGAACTTCAGTGGATTTGAAAATCTGATAACTGAGTCTCTAGGGCCTGCAGTATTCTTGGATACTGCTCATGATTGACTAGCCACCTGTCTTATGCCTGGATGAATAGAAGGATGAATTTATGGCTGGAATTCTTCTTTTTGACAACATATAGCCAGAAAAGTCCCAGGAACCCAATGGTCCCATCTAACAGTTGAATTCTCATTGTTTGAATATGTCCAAACTTTACATATGATTGTACGAATTAGGGTCATGTTGCCCCTTGCCATTTGGTATGAACATGGCCCATCTGGTTACTCACATTCTCACCTACTCATAACCTTTCAATTCCTTGTTTATCAAGCATCTGTTATTTCGGGCTAAAAAATATTGAAGGGTCCAGACCTGAAACACCAACTTTCCTACTCATCTGATGCTGCCTGGCCTGCTGTGGTCATCCAGCTCCCCACTGTGTTATCAAAGACTCTAGTTGTGCCATATTTGAGGAAGAGAGTTCCAAAGACTCAATCAACTGAAAGAAAAAAGAATCTCACTTTTAAATAGACCACTACTTATTTTTAAACAGTGATCTCTAGTGCTAAATTCCGCCATAAGCAGAAACATCACCACATCCACCCTGTTAAGAACACTCAAGATCTTGTATGTTTCAATCAAGTTGCTACTTATTCTTCTTAACACCAGGGGATACGAGCCTAACTTGTCCAACATTTCCTCATTAGACAACTTGCCAATTTCAGGCATAAATATTAGTTGAACTGCTTCCAATGTGTGTACATGCTTTCTTAAACATGAAGACCTGTATACTATTTACAGTATTTCATATATGCTCTCAGCAGTGCCCTGTATAACTGAAGCATAAACTTCCTACTTTTGTATTCTGTTTCCTTGCAATAAATGCTAACATTCTATTAGGTTTCCTAATTACTTACTCTACCTTTGCACAAACTTGTGATTCATGCACTTCGATCCGCCACATCTCAGAGCTCTGCAATCTGTCACAGTTTAGATCATTTTTTAAAACTTTTTCCTGCCAAATGGACAATTTCACATTTTCCATGTTATACTCCATTTGCCACTTCCACTCACTCTTGGTAACCTTCTTGTATGCCTTTCACAGCTTACTTTCCTGCTTACCTTTGTGTTATCAGCAAATTTAGCAGCCATACTTTTGCCCCCTTCATCCAAGTCATTTAAATAATTGTAAAGCAATGAGGCCCCAGCACTGCAACGATTTCGTCATCTTCTTTGGGTTCTCTGTTGACTGAAGGGTCTGATGTATGATATCTATGGATATCCAGAAAACTTAGAATTTGTGTTGTTGGTGTTTGAGGGAGTTTCTGCGCCTGCACTGTCTCTATCTTTCTCTGGGTCTGTCAGACATGGTGACTTTGGTGTAGGTGGTCCTCACGTTTTCCCAAGAAAGATGGTGTGCAATGCAGCAAAATCTCAACAAACAAGATAAGCGCACTCTTTCTTAAAAAAAAGCCTTAACAAGGGCCCTAATGCTTCCAGCTAGTGCTACATGTACTGCAGTGCAGCCTTCTATGGTTAAACTCCCTACAATAACGCTGAGCAGACTTGACACTCCCTAATCTTTTGACTATTGGCAATCTTTGAATTTGGGAAATTGAGTATTTCGCCCCAGTAAGGCGAGAGCGTGCGTATATTGGGGAAGGAGGTTGTTGTGTGTCTTTCTGAGCAGTTTGTTTTGGAGAAACTTCTGCGTGGGCATTTTTTTTTGTAGTTGATGAATGACTGACTAAAACCAAAAAACATTTTGAAGTATGTTTAAATGATTAAGGAAGGCAATCTAGAAAATGCTTATAAATGCTCATTTTTGAGTTATGCTATCTCAGCTAATAAAAAAACATCATTAGTAGAAACGCACAAAGTAGCTAAAGATCAGGAAATATTTTCATTCCATCCTAGGTGATCCATTAATACAGAAACCTTCTATCATGGCATCCAACAGGCTTTTGAAAAATGTGTCAACTTACCCAGATTTAAACCCACTAGAAACTTGCAGAATCTTAAAGAGATTGGAAAGGTCCATATTTTGGGTGTAGACATCTCCGATTAGAAGCTAATTATTAGAGTTCAAAAAGGAAGGGGGAGGAAACAATTCTGCTTTCCAGCACTTGAAGCCTATTTCCCTTTATGTTACTATCATGGTTTACTTTGAAATAGAGATACTCACATGAAGTAAATGGTAATGGTGTTCTTTTTATGCTGTTGAAATTCAGATTGAGTACTTCTATATAGCCACCTATTTCTTTTGAAACTAGCAAGTTTGACTTGTAAGCTCCGAATGAATGAAAACTAGGAGAAAAGCAACATTCTGTTTCTCTTCTCTTTTTCCTTTACTCTGTTAGGCCAGCAATTTCCTTCGTGCTTTCCGAACTATTCCAGAAGCATCAGCTTTGGGATTGATCTTGGCTGATTCTGATGAAGCAACTGGGAAGGTGAATTTAGGCCGACTCATACAGAGCTGGAATCGGTTTATATTGACGCAACTACACCAAGAGACACAGGAGCAGGAGGGCCCACAGGCCTATCGAAGTGTCATGGGGAGGTAATGTAGACTTAAACTAGAACTTCTACAGATTTATTAATTCTGGTACAGAACAGGAAATATGCAATAATATGTGCTTTTAAAGGATAATCACATTCTAGAGGATCTTTGAGATTCTCCACAATTGTAACATTACAGAGCAGCAATTTCTGAACAAAAATGCTGTTTAATAATTTGTTTTGTCTAGTGGGCTGTTGATAGTTTCTGCGATAAATGGTATAGACTTTATACTTTGTAATGCAAGTGTCTCAGCATCAAAACATGACCTCTCTCCAGGTTTCATGCTCCTATTTCCATCCTTCATTCGCATGAGTTCTAAATCTCAGCCCCATTTTCTGTGTGTGTGTGTTTGTGT
Organism: Stegostoma tigrinum; assembly: GCF_030684315.1. Lineage (NCBI taxonomy): Eukaryota > Metazoa > Chordata > Chondrichthyes > Orectolobiformes > Stegostomatidae > Stegostoma > Stegostoma tigrinum. The sequence goes on from NC_081404.1 coordinate 18,443,128, forward strand.
GTGTGTGTGTGTGTGTGTGTGTGGGTGGGGGGTGGGGGGGGGGGAAGGGGAGGGGTAGCGCGGCACATGGCTTTTACATGATTAATGGTTAAAGTAAACATGAGCCTAATTGCTATTTGTATGAAGTAGAATATATACCATACTATTTAAATGCAATATTCTAAAACATTATCACTTTTTAATTTCAGTACGTTTGGATCCTCTGGTGAATCTGTGATTGGGAAGCTGTTTGGTTGTGAAGTTGAGAACTGTAGTACTTGCCGCTGTGGAAAAGAAACTGTTCGCGTTTCTTCAAGTCTGCTTTTCACTTTACAGTATCCTGATATGAAAAATGCTGGTGAGTAATGCTTAGAGAATGATGGGTCTCACAAATTGCCTCATCTTTTCCTTGCAGTTCAGGATATCTTTATACTTTTGACACATTCAAGCACGATGTCTGGAGGATGATGGGCATTCTCAAAGCTTCATATTGATAAATCTGATCTTTAAAGGCATTTCTTGAAATGAGTTGGAATATATTTTGTAAGTAATACACAGCATTTTGCACTCTGCTGCACTCCCTTTATAGCTGCAAAGTTTGATTACTGTAATGGGACAAAAGCTTATTCCTATTGAGTTCTTTCTGACTTTGGATCATAGAGTAGTGCAGCTCTGTGGCAATTTGGCCCACATAGCTTCTATTAGGTTAATTTTCTCAATAGGCTAGTAACTACTTGTAAAATTTCCAAGTTCTCTTTAAGGGTGAAACATTAACAGTAAAATACTTGTACTATTCTTTGTACTTTGCTAAAGGGTGATATAAATTTTACAGGTGATATAATTAACCCTGAAGTGCAGTTGTCTCAAAATTATCTACTATCTGAAATATTTTGAAAAGTCTTAGATCATAGATCAGATCCGAGAATCCCTACAGTGTGGAAACAGGCCCTTCAGCCCAACAAGTCCATTGTTTGCACTTCTGTCACCTTGTCATATTTATAAATTCATAATGCCTATATTTATAATGAAAGGTCTGCATAAGAACTTAGCAAACTGTGATTATACTTTCCTATGTGTGGTCAGTTTAGTGTCTCAATTCAGAGTCTCCAAGCTTTTCAGCTTGTACTGTAGAGAAAATTCAAGGTACCAATAAACTCTGTCTCATTTCCAAATTGCCACATGCTTTGCTATTAAGCCACAAATAACCAGAAATCAAAGTATTACATTGAAATGGTAATGCATTATTTTAAGATGAGAGCTAAATTTCACGTATACTTACTGGTTTGGTTATCTCCTACTTCATCTGAAGATTGTCCTCCCATGTCTGCATTCTGGGAGATTATCTAATAATATGGTAGAAATTCCTTATTAGTCACTTGCTTTTTATAGTACTTTTGTTTTTGTTTTTTGATTTAACTCCCATTAAATTAGAATCAAAGAACTACAGAACATCTAAATCAGAGGCAAGGATAGTAGCCAGAAAACTATTGGAGAAACTATGAAGGGCAAGACTGTAAATTTGAGTTTGGTTTTTGAGTTAGTACCCTGAGAGTTTTCTGCATGTCTGAAGTTAATTTTTAACTTGTAAGTATTTCTGTTGTTATGGCAATTTCTTTTAAGCAGTTTTTGAGGCCTGTCTTTAGAGTGAACAGATTTATATGCACCACCAATGGATTTTATTTTTGTTTACCTTGGGATGTTTTGCAACACAGCAAGGTAAGTAAAAAGGCCTTGAGGCTTTTTAGAAAGTTGGAACTTCTTTAAAGAAGAGTAAGGTAGCACCCATATCTTTGGAGAGGGAGGCTTCTGGTATCACTTTTTGAATTTTGAGCAGTCCTGTCAAATTCTTGGACTAGAATGGCTGTGTAGATCGGTGCTCCTGAATAAGGGAGTATATACAGTGAGCTAGTTACATTAAAGTGAAGAGTGAGTGATAGTCCCAGACCAGAAGTGCTGTGATAAAATCCTGAAGCGGTTACTTAGAACTGAGTACATTTAAGTTCAGGCATATAGAACTTTTCACTGTGCTGCTAGATAGAGGGACTCCGGTGTGAGTATTGTACTAGTGGTACTTTGGGTACTGGACCAGAGGCATGTTTTGGGTACTGTACAAAAGCCATTTTTTCTTTTCAATTTATAGCAGAATGTTTTGCGATTATACTTTTGCTGTGTGTTTAAAACAGCTTTGATTTTGTATTATAAGTAGATGTTTTGGTTTATTCTATTTTATCTTCATTTCTTTTATTAGTCAACTTTTTGTTGTTGAAACATGATGTGCAGCATTGTGTGCTCATGTTTCGGTGAGAGACTACTTTGTTAATGCTAAAACAAATCAAAATTTGAGTTATCAAGCCAGATTCCTGTCTGGGATCTGACTTGTCTGGTAATATCATCAGCTTGGGATCATAACACGTGTGAGAATAACCAATTTTGAATGATCAGTCGAAGAACCTATCATTGGTCATTTTAAAAAGCACCAACCAAATCACTCAGTTTGAAACAAACTATTCCCTATGTTTTTGCTCTTCCTGAAAATTCTAATATCAGAAATAAGATTTTGAACAAGACAGAAATAGAAGATTATCTTCTGTAAAGAAGAAAGATAAAATCTAAAACAGGCAGGAGTTGGTATTGTGAGAAGTTAAATCTGTCTTCTTTGTCTGTTCTGAGTTCAAAGCTGCTTGAAAAATTATAAATTGATTGACCTCAATCTTGGACTGAATAAACTCATGAAATGCGTTTTGACTTTAGACAAAAGTATTCGACAGTATGAGTTTGCTGAAGTACTGAAGCGAAGTATTTGCCTTGAACAGAATACCCAGGCCTGGTGCGAAAACTGTGAGAAATACCAACCTACGGTTAGTATGTTTTGTATTCATTTTATTAATAGGATGCTAAATATGGAGGAGATAAAAGTAACACGACAAATAGTTATTGTGAACGAATCAGTTCATTGCATTCAAATGTGTATGAAGAGAAGTTTTATGATGAAATAGAACTACTGATGAAAGTGTATGTCTGAATTATGTCTGAAAGCATTTAACATTTGGACTGAGGGAAGTTTACAGCTGGTGAGGCCTTGGTTTATTCACCAGGAGCTGTGATTTAAGTGAAAATTACACCATGACTGATGTAATGTGTCACGTGTAATGAATACTGGACCAAATTGGAAGAGAGTAACTTGATGAACAGGAGCAGACTATGGTGTGAAAAAAATCAAAGAAATTTTCAGAGATAATGGGAACCGCAGATGCTGGAGAATCCAAGATAATAAAATGTGAGGTTGGATGAACACAGCAGGCCAAGCAGCATCTCAGGAGCACAAAAGCTGACGTTTCGGGCCTAGACCCTTCTTCAGAAATTTTCAGGCAGTTTATCTAATTACTTTTAGAATATCTTAACTATACTGTGTTTGCATAATGAAATAATATTGTACGTAGAATCATAGAACAGTTACAGCACAAAAGAGAGCGATTTGGCCTGAGCTGTCTGTACTCGGCTTCTGAAGAATCAAGTCACCTTGTGTTAGCCCCATGCTGCCTTCCAATATCCCTGAACATTCTTCCTTTTCAGCCATGTGTTCCACAGTGTAATGGTAAGTACTTTGGACTCTAAATCCAGCAACCCGAGTTCAAATTTCAATGAAGTCCAAATTGAGGAAAGATTTGCAGGGCTATGGGAAAAGACAAGGGAGTAGCAGCAGTCTAGCCTCAAGGATCATATGCCATCTATCTTACCTGACACTGCAAGCTTAGTAAAACAAATTATTTTGAATGCTGGAGATCTGAAACACAACCAGAAATTCAGCAGGTCAGGCAGCATCTCTGGGGGAAGAAAAGCAGAGTTAACATTTTGCTTCTCGTGACTCTATTAGAACTGTTAGCAGTTTGGAAAAGGTGGTATGAATGTTGAAGCCAAAGCTAGGTGGCGGGGGGGGAGAAGAGGTGAGCAGATAGGTGAAGATGGAGCCCAGAGAAAGAGAGATGTGAAAGGGGTAGGTAAACAAGGAGATTATAAATAGCAAGCCAGGAGAGAAAAAAATTGCTGATTAAGTGATAATAAGAGCTAAGAGTAGGAGAAAATGGGTGAGCAGTGCTGAATATGCTGTGATAACGGGCCTAGGAGTATGTGAGAGTGGGTGACTGCGCTAAAAGCAGTCCATGTCATAACAGGACTGGGTGTGGGGTGGATAAAAATTATGAAAGGATAGAATCAGACTGTAAAGTTATTGAACTCGATGTTGAGTCCGAGAGGCTGCACGGTCCTCAAGCATAAAATGAAATGCTGTTCTCCCAGCCTGCGCTGAGGCTTTCTGGAATAGTGCAGCAGGCCTGCAACAAAAATATTGGCCTGGGGGCATTGTGATGTGTTGAAGTGGCACGTAACTGGAAGCTCTGGTCATTTTTGCAGACAAAATGCAGGTGTTCTCTTCCTATCTCCCTGGGCCATGACCCCACCTTTGAGCATTAGGCCATTGTGGCCACAACTGTCACCAATCTCTTCTCATCTGGGATCTCCCCATGCCAGCCTCCCAGTTCTTAGTCCCCCAACCACTTCTACCTTCTCCCCAAAACCCACAGACAGGATTGCCTGGGCAGACCCATTGTTTCTGCCTGTTCCTGCCCCACAACTTATTTCTCCTACTTTGACTCTATTTTTCTCCCCCTATCTAGTCCCTCCCCACTTATATATGTGATTCTTCTGACACTTTCTGTCAATTTCAAAAGTTCTAGTTTGTGGTCAGCAGTCACCTCCTCTTCAGCATGGATGTGTAATCCCTCTACACATCCATCGCCCTTCAGGATGGTCTTAGGGCTTTCCACTTCTTCCTGGGAAGAAGGCCTGAATCGTCCCCAACACCACTCTTCACCTTCCTGGTCAAGCTTGCCCTCACTTTGGGCAACTTCTCCCTTAAAGCCTCTCATTTTTTTCATGTCAAAGGTGTGAATGTTTGTACCTGCGTTGTCCCCAGTAATGCCTGTCTCTTTGTGGGGTACAGGGAACATCTATCTTATTCTCCCAGTTTCTGTACCTCTATTGCATCTGTTTTGACGATGCCACTTCCCACAAGGGCCCTCCAAAATGTCCACCTTTTTCCTCAACCGAGGATTCCCTGCTACTCTGGTTGACTGGGCCCTTAGCCCTGTTCAACACATCTCCCACACTTCTGCTCTCACCCTTTCCAACCACCCCCCCCCCCCCCCCATAACAACGATAAGGTCCTTGGTTCCTCGCTTAGCACCCCATCAGCCTCCTCATCCAAAGGATTGTAAGATGTCACTTCTGTTACCTCCAACGAGATGCTATGATTAGACACACATTCCTGTCCCCTCCCTTTTCAGCATCCACACAGACTGTTCCCTCTGGGACAATCTGGTTCACTCCTCCTTTCCTAACATAATCTCATACCCCTACGACACCTTCCCATGCAATCGTAGAAGGTGTAATACCTGTCTGTTTACCTCCTCCTCCATTGGTCCCGCATACCTTCCAGTTGAACCAGTGATTTACCTCTTACTTCACGTTCAGTCTAGTGTACTGTGTTCTCTGTTCACAATGTGGTCTGCTGTCATCTCATTATCTGCTTGGGGACTGTGCATCCTCTAGGTCTCAACATCAAGTTCAATGGCTTCAGAGCCTGATTCTGTCCTTCCATGATTTTACCCACCCAGTACCCAAGTATGTTATGACATTGGGCCACTGTGCTAAAAGTAACCCTTCTCATGTACTCCTAGGCCCATTGCCAATGATATTGGTTGTATCCAGCAGAGCTCACTCATTTTCTCCTACTCTTAGCTCTTGCTATCACTTCTTCAGCTTTTTTTTCCTGTCCTGACCTGCTATCCATTATCTCCTTGTTTACCTACGCCTTTCATATCTATCTTTCTCTGGGCTCCATCTCCAGCTATCTGCCCTCTACTTCTTCCCCTGCCACCCCAACTTCAGTTTCACCATCAATACCACCTTTTCCTCGCTGCTAACAGTTCTGATGAAGAGTTAACAGATGCAAAAGGTTAACTGTGCTTTTTTCCCCACAGGTGCTGCCAGACCACCTGAGTTTCTCCAGAAATTTATGCTTTTACTTCAAGTTTAGTCTTGTGGATGTGTTCTGTTGTCAGAGATGCCATCCTTTGTGTAAGATGTTGAAGTGAAGTCCTATTTGCCTGTTCCACTGCTTGCACTGCAACTGGTGAAAATGTGTCAATTGGATTCTGTTAGCCGAGAAGTACAGGAAATGTGGACTTCTGGATAATGTAGCTAATGGAAAGATTTTGATGCATTTAGTTTGGATTCCTATTGTAGGAATTAAAACAAAGCTGTGTACATTCAGCATTGAGGAATAAAGATTCTTTACTTTTGAAAGTCCACATTGCTTGATTGATTACTTCAGTTTACAACTTTGTCAAGACGTCTGAGTGTACATTTTATATTTAAATATAGCGGGAACATTGTAGCCTGTCTACAGAAAATAACAATTGGTTCCAAAAATTTCTAAAAACAAGCTTGTCTTATTTGCTTGCAATGCTATGAAGTAACAGGGTGTAGCCTACAATTACACTCATGGGATGCTTGTGGTTTTTCAACCAAGTCGAACCTATTGTATACATTTGTGGCATTTTCTCAAATAAGTTGTGTGCACTGTTACAAATCAACCTATTACATTTTCAGAAATACAAACAGAAAATGCTGAAAATATTCAGCAGTTCTGTCAGCATCTGTGGAGAGAATGACAGAGTTTACTTTTAGTATGTTGACCTTTCATCAGAACTGAATGAAAGTTCATGCTGATTGGACATTGTATTCTGTTCCAGGTTCAAACCAGAAATATTCGATGCTTACCTGATGTTCTTGTTATTAACTGTGAAGTGAACAGCAGAAAGGAAGCTGAATTCTGGAAATGCCAAGCTGAGGTCTGTAAAGAGGAATCAATTGTTGTCACTTCAAAATGTCATACTTTAAACATGTCCCAGTATAACTTTGTGTTTACTTCCATCTTTTCCAGATTTGGGTATTGAGTTCTCTCTTTTAAGGAGTTTCTGAAAGTAAACAAAACAAAAATTTTGAAAAAATACAAAAATAATAATGTGCATTTATCTCGTACCTTGCCTTATGGTGTTCAAAATGCTTTACAACCAGTTTGGTGATGAGGAAAGGGCATGACTCCAACATTATCTCTGGTTGAAGAGAATGCCACTACTGGCAAACTTAGAGCATCTCTTTAGTGGCTAGTGACGGTAGATGTTTGACAGCAGCTTTCCTGTTAGAATGAAATGTGATGCTGTGGTAAGTTTTTGAACAAAGACTGGCACTGTCCCACAGAAAAGGAAGAAACAAAGGATGGCTCATTCTTAGACTACATTGTTGCATCTCCAGCTGGCCAATTCAAAACAGTATACTGAATGCTTCAGAGCTGATTGTCTGGCTTAAGAGAAAGCTAAGAAAAGCTGAGCAAAATAAAGTAACCTTTTTGAAGTTTCCTTCCAAAAGGACAGCAAATCAATAAAACTAATCAATATCACATGCACTAGTTGAAAAGCAAGGGAATTTCTTTTAATACTCATACCATGCTGATGACTAGCCTAAAGCAATGAATTATTTACGAATTTAATTGCTGACCTTTTACTTCGGCTGTAACTCTTTACCCCACATCCCATCGTAAACTTTTATCAACATCACCTTTGTGTTTATAGGTCTAACTTACAGCAGTATATCTTGTATTGGACAGTACGTTGTTGCTCTCCTGAATCCAAGAAGGATAGTCCTGTGAGGTACTAGGTTCATTTCAATCATGGCCATTCGCAAATATAATACCTGGTCCTGGCATATAGACCTTGCATTATCCGAGTGAATTATTGTAGTAATCTCATGATGTTGTACCTGGTCCTGGCATATAGACCTTGCATTATCCGAGTGAATTATTGTAGTAATCTCATGATGTTGTAAGGACTGGAGATATTTTACATATTTTATAAACAGCCTGTTCAGAGAAGCTATGACACGCATTTGGAGCAAATGGGACATGATCCCAGACCTTATGACTTAAGAACATCACCACTGCATCACAAGAACCCCGTCCTGGACATACCTTAGATATTTACAAAATAATCTGTTCAGAGATGTTACTACCCATCATAGGAGCAGGTAGGACATGAACCTGGCCTTCTGGCACAGAGGTAAGGGCATGTATTATGCAACAAGACTCCAACCGAGACATGCATTAGATATTTTCTAATCAACCTGTTCAGAGATGTTATTATATTCTTCTGTGGTAGGTGGGACTTGAGCCTGGGCCTCCTGGACATATCTCAGATAGTTTTAATCAACATGTTCAGTTCTGTTATTACACCCCTCTATAGCAGGTGGAACTTGAACCTGGGCCTTCTGGCCTAGGAATAGGGACACTACCACTGCACCGCCAGACCTCCCCTGAACATAGTGTAGATTGTATTTAACCAAACTGCTCATATATGTATTACACATCTCCGGAGCAGGTGGGACGTGAAACCTTGGCTCAGGGGTAGGGACATTGCCACTGCAGAACAAGAGTTCTCCCTGAACGTTTTTTTAAAATCTAACTATTTTTCTAATCAACCTGCTCAGAGATATTATTGCACACTTCTGGAGTAGGAACAGACGTAGACAACACAGCCTCTAAAGCCTCTTGATCCATTCAATTAGATCATGCCCAATCTATAACGTAAAAACTCCAACAACAAATTCATTAGAACTATCTTCACCACACGTGTATTAAGAATGTGGAATTCACTACCGTTGGTAGTGGTTGAAGTGAACAGTAGAGATGCATTTAAGGGGAAACTAGACAAGAGTATGAAGGAGAAAGGAATAGATGGTTACCATGGTATATTTAGATGATAAAGATGAGAGGAAGCTTAAGTGCAGAAAAAACTGGTTGTGTTGAATGACCTGTTTCTATGCTGTATGTGCTATACTATTTCAATTGTCTTGGCATCCACTGTCTTGGGAAGAGAATACCTATTCTTGCAATCCTTTGTGCAATAAAGTGCTTCTCTATTTCATGGCAAAACAGCCTAACTGTAACTGAAGACAATGCCCCCCCTTGTTCGAGGTTACGTCAGGCAAGGAAATAATTTATATAAAAACAGAATACTGCAGATGTTGGAAATCTGAAACAGACACAGCAAATGCTCAAGAAACTCAGCAGGTCTGGCAGCATCTGCGGAGAGAGAAACAGTAACCATTTTGAGTACTGTATAACTCTTTAAAGGAAATAGTTTACCTGGGAGTACTTATTGTATCAAATCTCTTGATTTTAAATGCATTGATTAGATCATTGCTCATCCTTCTATAATCAAGTAATTATAGATGTATTTTAATCAACCTGTTCGGAGATGTTATGACACACCTCTGAAGCAGGTAGGACTTGAACCCATGCCTGCTTGCTCAAAATAATTATATGCTCAGTTGAAGCAACTTGTTTTTGAGAAGATGTGTAGCTCGGGTTGTAGACTTGCTCGTCGTGCCGGTGTGTTTGATTGCAGACGTTTTGTCACCGTGCTAGGTAACACTGTCATTGCGTCTCCAGTGAAACGGTGTCTTGTCCCGTTTTGTTGTTTATCTGCCTCAGTTTGCTAGGGTGGTTGGCATTACTTCCAGTTCTGTTTTTCAGTGGTTTGTATATTGGGTCCAGTTCAATGTGTTTGTGGATGGAGTTCCAGTTGGAATGCCAGGTTTCCAGGAATTCCCCGACACGTCTCTGTTTGGCTCGTGCCATTATGGATGAGTTGTTCCAGTCGAATTCGTGTCTTCCTTTATCCGTGTGTTTTGAGACCAGTGAGAAGTGGTCATGTCTCTCGGTAGCCATTTGGTGTTTGTGTACCCTTATTGTCCAATTTCTTCCGGTTTGGCCTGTGTAATGTTTCTCACAGCGTATAGTACTGACGAACATAAGGGATCCCATACCCACAATCAATAAAACTAACCTAATATATAAAATACCATGCAAGGACTGTGAGAATCATTATATAGGCAAAACTGGAAGAAATTGGGCCATAAGGATACACGAACACCAACTGGCCACCGAGAGACACGACCAATTCTCACTGGTCTCAATGCACACAGACAAAGGACATGAATTTGACTGGGACACCATATCCATAATAGCATGAGCCAAACAGAGACATGCCAGGGAATTCCTGGAGGCCTGGTATTCTAACTGGAAGTCCATCAACAAACACATTGAACTGGACCCGACATACAAACCACTGAAAAGAACACATAGAACATAGAACAGTACAGCACAGAACAGGCCCTTCAGCCCACGACGTTGTGCTGACCATTGATCCTCATGTATGCACCCTCAAATTTCTGTGACCATATGCATGTCCAGCAGTCTCTTAAATGTCCCCAATGATCTTGCTTCCACAACTGCTGCTGGCAACGCATTCCATGCTCTCACAACTCTCTGTGTAAAGAACCCACCTCTGACATCCCCTCTATACTTTCCTCCAACCAGCTTAAAACTATGACCCCTCGTGCTAGCCATTTCTGCCCTGGGAAATAGTCTCTGGCTATCAACTCTATCTATGCCTCTCATTATCTTGTACACCTCAATTAGGTCCCCTCTCCTCCTCCTTTTCTCCAATGAAAAAAGTCCGAGCTCAGTCAACCTCTCTTCATAAGACAAGCCCTCCAGTCCAGGCAGCATCCTGGTAAACCTCCTCTGAACCTTCTCCAAAGCATCCACATCTTTCCTATAATAGGGCGACCAGAACTGGACGCAGTATTCCAAGTGCGGTCTAACCAAAGTTTTATAGAGCTGCAACAAGATCTCACGACTCTTAAACTCAATCCCCCTGCTAATGAAAGCCAAAACACCATGTGCTTTCTAAACAACCTTGTCCACTTGGGTGGCCATTTTAAGGGATCTATGTATCTGCACACCAAGATCCCTCTGTTCCTCCACACTGCCAAGAATCCTATCCTTAATCCTGTACTCAGCTTTCAAATTCGACCTTCCAAAATGCATCACCTTGTATTTATCCAGGTTGAACTCCATCTGCCACCTCTCAGCCCATCTCTGCATCCTGTCAATGTCCCGCTGCAGCCTACAACAGCCCTCTATACTGTCAACGACACCTCCAACCTTCGTGTCGTCTGCAAACTTGCTGACCCATCCTTCAATCCTCTCATCCAAGTCATTAATAAAAATTACAAACAGTAGAGGCCCAAGGACAGAGCCCTGTGGAACACCACTCACCACTGACTTCCAGGCAGAATATTTTCCTTCTACTACCACTCGCTGTCTTCTGTTGGCTAACCAATTCTGTATCCAGACAGCTAAGTTCCCCTGTATCCTATTCCTCCTGACCTTCTGAATGAGCCTACCATGGGGAACCTTATCAAATGCCTTGCTGAAGTCCATATACACCACATCCACAGCTCGACCCTCATCAACTTTTCTAGTCACATCCTCAAAGAACTCGATAAGGTTTGTGAGGCATGACCTGCCCCTCACAAAGCCGTGTTGACTGCATTTAATCAAGCCATCCTCTTCCAGATGGTCATAAATCCTATCCCTCAGAATCCTTTCTAACACCTTGCAGGCGACAGACGTGAGACTTAGTGGTCTGTAATTGCTGGGGATTTCCCTATTTCCTTTCTTGGAGAGAGGAATTACATTTGCCTCTCTCCAGTCCTCAGGTACGACTCCAGTGGAGAGCGAGGATGCAAAGATCTTCGCAAGTGGCGAAGCAGTTGCATTTCTCGTTTCCCAAAGCAGCCAAGGACAAATCTGGTCCGGGCCTGGCGACTTGTCAATCTTAGTGTTTGACAAATTTTCAGCACATCAGCTTCCTCTATCTCTATCCATTCGAGCATGCACACCTGCTCTTCAAAGGTTTCATTCACTACAAAGTTCGTTTCTTTCGTAGAGACAGAAGCAGAAAACTCATTTAGGGCTGCCCCTACCTCCTCAGACTCCACACACAAGTTCCCTATGCTATCCCTGATCGGCCCTACTCTTTCTTTGACCATTCTCTTATTCCTCACATAAGTGTAAAATGCCTTTGTGTTCTCCCTAATCCGTTCTGCAAAGCCTTTCTCGTGCCCCCCCCGGCTCTCCTCAGACCATTTTTGAGCTCCTTCCTCACCTGCCTGTAATCCTGTAGAGCTGAGCTTGACCCTAGCTTCCTCCACCTTATGTAAACTACCTTCTTCCTTTTGACGAGAAGCTCCACCGCTCTCGTCATCCAAGGTTCCTTTATCTTACCCCTTCTTGCCTGTCTCAGAGGGACATATTTATTCATCACTCGCAACAACTGTCCCTTAAACAGTCTCCACATGTTTATAGTGCCTTTACCATGGAACAATTGCTCCCAGTCCATGCTTCCTAACTCATGTCTAATCGCATCATAGTTTCCTCTTCCCCAATTAAATATCCTCCCATTTTGCCTAATCCTCTCCTTCTCCATAGCTATGTAGAATGTGAGGCAGTTATGGTCACTATCACCAAAATGCTCTCCCACCACAAGATCTGATACCTGCCCCGGCTCGTTTCTGAGCACCAAGTCTAGAATGGCCACTCTCCTCGTCGGCCTGTCAACGTACTGCGTTAGGAAACCCTCCTGAACACACCTTACAAAAACAGCTCCATTCAAATCTTCTGCTCGAAGCAGGTTCCAATCAATATTAGGAAAGTTAAAGTCACCCATTACAACAACCCTACAACGTCCACACTTTTCCAAAATCTGCCGACATATGCTTTCTTCAATCTCCCTGCTGCAATTGGGGGGCCTGTAGTAAACCCCTAACGAGGTGACTACTCCCTTGCTGTTCCTAATTTCCACCCACACTGACTCAGTAGGCAGATCTTCCTCGACAATGGAAGCTTCTGTAGCTGTGATACCCTCTCTGATTAGTAATGCTACACCCCCTCCTCTTTTTCCCCCCTCCCTATTCTTTTCAAATGCTGTAAACCCTGGAACATCCAGCAACCATTCCTGCCCCTGAGAAATCCATGTCTCTGTTATGGCCACAACATCATAAAAGAAGAACTGGAAGTAATGCCAACCACCCCAGCAAAGAGAGGGATATGAATAACAAGCAGGATAGAACATCAACACTTCACCAGAGGCGCACTGAAGATGTTACCTGGCAGGGTGACGAAATGTCTGCAATCAAACACGCTGGCTCAGTGAGCAAGTATGTAACCTGAAGCAATTTGCTCTTACTATTTAACCTTCTGAGTGCTATTCCTTTGATTCTACACCATTACCATTCCCAGTCCAATATATAGATAGTAGGAACTGCAGATGCTGGACAATCTGAGATAACAAGGTGTAGAGCTGGATGAACACAGCAGGCCAAGCAGCACCATAGGATCAGGAAAGCTGACATTTCGGGCCTAGACCCTTCTCCAGCTTTCCTGATCCTATGATGCTGCTTGGCCTGTTGTATTCATCCAGCTCTACACCTTGTTATTCCAGTCCAATATATCTTAGGTTTAGCAATGAACCTGAGCTGCATTGCACAGACCAGGAAGGTTCTAGATTTGATTTGTTTTTGTTTTCTTTATTCATTCAGGGGATGAGGGTGTCACTGGTTAGGCCAGCATTTATTGCCTATCCCCAATTGCCCAGAGGGCAGCTATGAGTCAGTCACATTGCTGCAGGTCTGGAGTCACATGTAGGCCAGACCAGGTAAGGATTGCAGTTTCCTTCCCTAAAGGACATTAGTGAACCAGATGGGTTTTTTTGACAATTGGCAATGGATTCATGGTTATCACTAGACTCTGAATTGTCATCATTAGACTCTTAATTCTAGATATTTATTGCATTCAAATATCACCATCTGCAATGGCAAAATTCGAACCCAGGTCCTCACAGCATTATCTGGGTCTCTGGATTAGCAGTCCAGCGATAATACCACTAGGGCACTCCCCTGCTAGTTTGCCCTAACCAGGAAGCAGTAGAGGTACTACATGTTGTTTCTGCTGCCTACCCTGGCTTACAGGTACCATTGACTAAGTGTCCCATTCTGGATCACTAAGCAGAAAGTACATGTGAATGGCTGTCAGGTAAGAATGGGATTGAAGTCTTCAGCGATGTTCTTCATGTACCAACAGGGTAAGGCTTGGTTAAGATGCTTTCTGTGCCTAAATGACATGCTAACTCTCTATAGAAGCACATGAATAGTGGCCTATTAAATACAATACTCTGCATATGTCACCATTTTCAGAAGAGGTAAAAACTGAAGATGGGGCAGTTTAAGTACAGTTCTTTGCTAATGGCTTAAAGTGCTAGTGATGTGCTTTATTTTGTGACAGTATGAATTACACAACAAGATGAGAAAGGAAGATTTGGAAGCAATGAAAATGAAAGAAAATAACCCAACAGAATGGTAGGTGTGCTTCTCTTAGTCCATTTTCTTCCAGTGTGATTGATGAGCTTGCTTGTTATGTGGCGCAGTTCAAATTCTTCTATTCACTGATATTGGGAAAATTGTACCTGTGCTCGTTATTTTTTTGGTAATTCATGGTTTGTGGTGCATCAACAATAAGACCAGTATATATTGCCCATCTCAAATTATCCTTGAGAAGGTGGTGGCAAGCTGCTGCCTTGAGTGGTTTGCTAGGCTATTTCAGAGCCTAGTTTTTTTAAAAAAAACACATTGCTGTGAGTCTTGAATCTTGTTTCTTTTTTCCAAAAATGTATTTTATTCATACAGTACTTAAAAAGCACATTCCAAAACATTTCAAATTGGATCTCATGGAAAGTGCAATAATGTTTGTTTCTTTTACTCCATAGGGCAGCTTTTTAAACTCTGAGGTCCCTCAGTATAATTGCAATAATTATGATATTTACTGTGTATGTTCAGTTTCAAGCGTACAACTTGAAAGGTTAACAAAGTTACTAGCTCCTCAGTAGACTGCCTGAATAGCCTTAGATATAGACTTTCCACATTGTGTCTTTTGACAGCTGCCCCCAAGCTTTAGGACATGCCTCAGCACAAGCCTGGACCTTGAAATGTGCCAGTCTACACACTCAACATTCTTTGCTTTGGAAGACTGATGAGCTTTGAGCAGCCCAAAGAGCATGTTTCACAGAGTTGCTGATCCTCCATCAACAGTTGATGTTTGTCACAATGTGTCCCCTTCGGAATAGCCTATAGAGCATATAATCCTGCACTCTTGAACTGCTCAAGCCTCGAAAAAAAAAACACTGCATCTCTTTCTAGACCTTCTTTGCAAAAGCAATGTACCAGAAGGAGGTGTGAAACTGTCCCTTCTGTACTGCATTTGCTTCAAGGACCCATGTGGTAGTGCTGAGACTACAGGTCTGCATGAAAGATCTGTTGGGATGAAGAGACCAGATGCAGGCCAG
The DNA here is from genome assembly GCF_030684315.1 of Stegostoma tigrinum. Classification (NCBI taxonomy): domain Eukaryota; kingdom Metazoa; phylum Chordata; class Chondrichthyes; order Orectolobiformes; family Stegostomatidae; genus Stegostoma; species Stegostoma tigrinum. The sequence continues at coordinate 18,458,469 of NC_081404.1, forward strand.
ACTGGGTAAACGCTGTGGGCTTCCTTTTCTAAAGAACATAAGTGAATTGGATGGGTTTTTGCAATATCTGGTAGCGTCCTGGTCAATAATATTAGACTAGCTTTTTATTCCAGATTTATTTAATTAACTGAATTTAAGTTTCTGCGTTCCCATGGTGTGGGATTTCAACTTATGTCTGGTACACCAGTCCAGACTTCTGGATTACTAGTTTAGTGACAAAATTGCTGTTGTCTCCCCAAAGGACTAACTGACAAATACTATCTACTCTTTGGTCCCTTACCTGCCTGTAACTAATTGTTTTTTGTCCCCAAAATCTATCTTATAATAGAGCTTGTTAGACCTTACAGAAGTCAAAAACTGTACACAAAGGCTTTTAGAAGTTTAAATCTAAGTAGTAGATAGGAAATATTTAATAAAATAGTAACAGTATTGCCATCAAAAATTCTAGTAAATCATGTTTGAGGAGCATTGTTTATGTAGGATCTATGGCACTGAAACAAGTTATTCTGCCCAACAAGTCCTTGCTCAGTGTTTATGTTCCACTTGAGTGTTCTTCCATCTTTTCTCATCTCAATCTACCAGTGTAATCATCTGTTTTTTTCTCCCTGATATGCTTGACTATCTTGCCCTTAAATGCATCAGTAATATTCTCTTTAACCACTCCCTGTTGGAATGAGTTCTATGTTCTTACCATTCTCCTGTAATTTGTTGCCGTCCTCAACATTGACTGTTCTGCTATCAATCCGGTGTCACCTCAAATTTGGAAATTGGATTTTTAATTGTTAATGCAAACTGTAAACAACTATGATCTCAGCATTGTTGAACATCTAAGGTTTTGGAGTATATTTGTAGCTTGGGTTGTGGGTGTTGAGG